>NW_028318121.1:355022-710045 GCF_062004578.1 Staurois parvus | reverse complement strand
ATACTCACAAAATGATTGTATAACAGGCATCAGTAACCATAATCCACACAGGGTTACAGGTAAATCAAAAAGTGTCAGGAACTGCTGTAATACTGACACTCAGTGGCTGAATATCTCCTTGCCATGGGAATTCTGCCATACTGAAGTTTCTATCTGCCAAACCCAGCTCTGATGAAGAAGGGAGCACCCTTCGAATCACGTTAGCCTTCATACTCCCCCCCCCCCTTTTTGATTTACCTGTAACCCTGTTTGGATTATGGTTACTTATGCCTGTTATACCATCACTTTGTGAGTATATTTCCTTATTAATAAAATTAGTCACGATTTATTGAGGTAATGCGCAAGGTTTGTGCGCTCTTTCTTTCATCTTCCTCTACAGTTGTACTAAGCTTCCCCAGCTTCATGATAGAGCTGCACAACCTCTGATCACCAGTAGATGAATACACAACACGCTGCTTGTCACTAACGCCTGTTTGATCTGAGTCCTTGAGCGCAGGAGATAATGGATCTTTAGGAACAGGAACAGGGGCCCATAGAAAAGCACACACCAAGGCACAGACTGCAGGTCTGGCCATCCCTTAAATACATCTGCATAATCAGCTTCAGGTGTTTGGCTGACTACAGGGTTGAGTCTCTGATTGCTGAGAGCCCCCGCTGGCCAGCCCTGGTACTGCAGCCCACAAGGCAGGTGAGTCCCACCATTACTGGCAAGTCCATTCCTGACACCCCCACTCCCCCTCTCTCTCTCATCCCCCACACTTTCTGTCTCTCACCCCCATGTTTCTCACCCCCTTTCTCTTTCTCCACCCCTCCTTCTCTCACCTTCCCCCAATCTCCCTCTCTCACCTCCTCTCTCTCTCTTTCTCGCTCCCCCCCCCTCTCTCTCTCTCTCTCTCTCTCTCTCTCTCTCTCTCAACCTCCTCTCTCTCTTCCCCTCCTCTCCCCCCATCTTTCTCTCACCCCCCCCCTTACCTTCCTCCCCTTAATCACCTCCTCTCTCCCCCACACCAGGGGACCCCATTAGGTAGGCTGTAGGGGCCCCAATGATTTCTAACAGTGGCCCTGATTTCTTTACAGTTAAAGTGGTAAGGATATGGAACTCCCTGCCAGAGTGGGTGGTGTAAGCCGGGAGTGTAGATACATTCTGAACATTTTTAGGTGTGTTTCTTGGTGAATGCAATATACAGGAATATGGAAAGGGGTCATGACATAAACACACACAGGTTGGACTGGAAGGGCCGGTATCTTTATGGAACCTTACAAACCATGTAACTATGTAACCCCTTCATGGGGGACGGTAAAACATATCTTTACGCATCAATGCAGTTTTGCAGCTTTGGCATTTGTTTGTAAAACTGTACAAATCATCACATCTACTTGTGTATCCAAGTGAATTATAACCGGTTTTTAAGGACAAATTCATCCTCTCCTGATTTTTTTTTTTTAGCAAAGGAAAACTGGCCCAAAATAGTAAATATGGTTTTTGAAATGTATTACTTGCAATTACCATGGCCCACCACCAAAGAACAACCCAAAACACATTCCCCTCCCCCGATGATTGTAGTAATACCACATACAGTATGTGGATATGATTTGTTGTTTGTACCCATAGTAGGGCCCAGAAACAATAGGGAACATTTTGTTGTTTAATCCTACCTAAAAAAAACTGACCCTGATCCTGAACTTTGATCCTGAACCTGATATGAACCTCGATCAAACCCCGATCTAACTATTTCATCTTTATTGTATTCATCTATATATTTATTGTATACCTTTTTTGTTTACAATCTTCTCTTCTAGCAAGGAGAAAAGGATTCAGTGTAAGCGGAGAAAGAGTAGAAGGGTGGGTTGTACAGCGACCAATTACATGGTCCACGTCACTGAGGCTGCATAAAGGGGTTCAATATTCCAATTATGAATGAAATTTCCCACAGATACAAAAAAAAATACTTTTTTATTTTGCATTTTTTTTTTGTATTTTTTTTTTGGAAAGGGATTTCGATTTATCTTTGCCAGTCCTCTTCTACAAATGAATTAGCCTGATAATATGATCCTTTGTGCCTATTATGAAATCCTGAATACTATATTAAACATGTGAGTGCACAGAAGGCAGACTTTTTAAATAATTAAAGATTTTTACAGTATTGCACTATTTGTTGTGTTTTGTTTTCCATTGTCGTCCAATCATGGGAGTCGTTTCTGGAGGATATTGAGTACAGAGTGATCTGGGAGGACACGCCCGGCCACATTACGTTTGTTTGACTCTATGGCCATACCAGCAAAGAGTCCATTCCATCCGGTGAGGGGGGAGGAGCATTTATCACGGATGGGGGGAGCACATTTGTTTGAAGAATTTTGGAGCACTTTTTTGGGGGGATTGAGCACAATTTATTTTTTGTGGACTTTATATATATTTTTTTGTGACTTTTTATTTATAGTATTTGAATTTTTTATATATAATTAATTTGCGCTGTGGAGTGTTTAAAATGATGCTCGATTAAGGGTCTGGTATGGATTTTGGGGGACCCCACACCATTTTTTTTTCATTTTGGAGTAGGCTTTCCCTCAAACTCCATACCAGAACCGAAGGGCCTAGTATAGATTGGAGGGGACCCCATACTGGTATAAAAAGAAGAAAAAATGAATGTCAGCAATTCTTTTGTTTAGATTCTGCTCTCATGGGGGAGTGGAGATGAGTCATGGTTGTCAAGGATGTGGCGGCCGCCCGCTCCTTAGAAACCATATTTACTGGCTCCTTAACAACCAGCTAATTCAAATACATTCCTTAACTATCTCACGCCTGGACCCCTACCTATTTACCACATGCATTTATTCCCTTTAGTGAATTGATTTTAGTGCTGTTTTTGCGGTATTTGCCGAGTGTTTTTGTTTTTTGGGGTAAATCCCTCATAAAGGGATCGTGAATTGACACGTTCAACATCGCATGCGACAATTGTGAAAAATGTGTCAGATCACCTAAACAGAGCATGCGATCTGCTTTAGTGAATGGCCGCTGTGTTAGAAAGATTGCAAGACGTTCCTGAGATATCTGCAAACTAAATAATGTTTTGTTTGAATTACAACTTGTTAAACCAGATTCTCACCGACCCGGCCTGAGCTATGGAGACACCACTCACCACTCACATTATAAATGTGACTGTTTCAGAGCTGCCATACAGCATTCAAGAGAAGAGGTCAACTGCTGGTTCCTCTATAACTCTCCTCTCCTGAAATACTCTGCGCTGCTGGAGGACTCCGCGCCTTCCTATTTCACTCTCCTCTCCTGAAATACTCTGCGCTGCTGGAGGACTCCTCTCCTTCCTCTATAACTCTCCTCTCCTGAAATACTCTGCACTGCTGGAGGACTCCGCTCCTTCCTCTATAACTCTCCTCTCCTGAAATACTCTGCGCTGCTGGAGGACTCGGCTCCTTCCTCTATAACTCTCCTCTCCTGAAATACTCTGCACTGCTGGAGGACTCCGCTCCTTCCTCTATAACTCCTCTCCTGAAATACTCTGCTCTGCTGGAGGACTCCGCTCCTTCCTCTATAACTCTCCTCTCCTGAAATACTCTGCACTGCTGGAGGACTCCGCTCCTTCCTCTATAACTCTCCTCTCCTGAAATACTCTGCACTGCTGGATGACTCCGCTCCTTCCTCTATAACTCTCCTGAAATACTCTGCACTGCTGGAGGACTCGGCTCCTTCCTCTATAACTCTCCTCTCCTGAAATACTCTGCACTGCTGGAGGACTCCGCTCCTTCCTCTATAACTCTCCTCTCCTGAAATACTCTGCGCTGCTGGAGGACTCGGCTCCTTCCTCTATAACTCTCCTCTCCTGAAATACTCTGCACCGCTGGAGGACTCCGCTCCTTCCTCTATAACTCTCCTCTCCTGAAATACTCTGCACCGCTGGAGGACTCCGCTCCTTCCTCTATAACTCTCCTCTCCTGAAATACTCTGCGCTGCTGGAGGACTCCGCTCCTTCCTCTATAACTCTCCTCTCCTGAAATACTCTGCTCTGCTGGAGGACTCCGCTCCTTCCTCTATAACTCTCCTCTCCTGAAATACTCTGCGCTGCTGGAGGACTCCGCTCCTTCCTCTATAACTCTCCTCTCCTGAAATACTCTGCGCTGCTGGAGGACTCGGCTCCTTCCTCTATAACTCCTCTCCTGAAATACTCTGCACTGCTGGAGGACTCCGCTCCTTCCTCTATAACTCTCCTCTCCTGAAATACTCTGCACTGCTGGAGGACTCCTCTCCTTCCTCTATAACTCTCCTCTCCTGAAATACTCTGCACTGCTGGAGGACTCCGCTCCTTCCTCTATAACTCCTCTCCTGAAATACTCTGCACTGCTGGAGGACTCCGCTCCTTCCTCTATCACTCTCCTCTCCTGAAATACTCTGCTCTGCTGGAGGACTCCGCTCCTTCCTCTATAACTCCTCTCCTGAAATACTCTGCTCTGCTGGAGGACTCCGCTCCTTCCTCTATAACTCTCCTCTCCTGAAATACTCTGCACTGCTGGAGGACTCCGCTCCTTCCTCTATAACTCCTCTCCTGAAATCCTCTGCACTGCTGGAGGACTCCGCTCCTTCCTCTATAACTCCTCTCCTGAAATACTCTGCGCTGCCAGAGGACTCCGCTCCTTCCTCTATAACTCTCCTCTCCTGAAATACTCTGCACTGCTGGATGACTCCGCTCCTTCCTCTATAACTCCTCTCCTGAAATACTCTGCACTGCTGGAGGACTCCGCTCCTTCCTCTATAACTCTCCTCTCCTGAAATACTCTGCACTGCTGGAGGACTCCGCTCCTTCCTCTATAACTCTCCTCTCCTGAAATACTCTGCTCTGCTGGAGGACTCCGCTCCTTCCTCTATCACTCTCCTCTCCTGAAATACTCTGCACTGCTGGAGGACTCCGCTCCTTCCTCTATAACTCTCCTCTCCTGAAATACTCTGCACTGCTGGAGGACTCCGCTCCTTCCTCTATAACTCTCCTGAAATACTCTGCACTGCTGGAGGACTCCTCTCCTTCCTCTATAACTCTCCTCTCCTGAAATACTCTGCTCTGCTGGAGGACTCCTCTCCTTCCTCTATCACTCTCCTCTCATCCTCTGCACTGCTGGAGGACTCCTCTCCTTCCTCTATAACTCTCCTCTCATCCTCTGCACTGCTGGAGGACTCCTCTCCTTCCTCTATCACTCTCCTCTCATCCTCTGCACTGCTGGAGGACTCGGCTCCTTCCTCTATCACTCTCCTCTCATCCTCTGCACTGCTGGAGGACTCGGCTCCTTCCTCTATCACTCTCCTCTCATTCTCTGCACTGCTGGAGGACTCCTCTCCTTCCTCTATCACTCTCCTCTCATCCTCTGCTCTGCTGGAGGACTCCTCTCCTTCCTCTATCACTCTCCTCTCATCCTCTGCACTGCTGGAGGACTCCTCTCCTTCCTCTATCACTCTCCTCTCATCCTCTGCACTGCTGGAGGACTCGGCTCCTTCCTCTATCACTCTCCTCTCATCCTCTGCACTGCTGGAGGACTCGGCTCCTTCCTCTATCACTCTCCTCTCATCCTCTGCACTGCTGGAGGACTCCTCTCCTTCCTCTATCACTCTCCTCTCATCCTCTGCACTGCTGGAGGACTCCTCTCCTTCCTCTATCACTCTCCTCTCATCCTCTGCACTGCTGGGAATGCTGAGTTGCTCCCTATGTTGGGATCACACACACAATACACACATATATGAAGGAAGGTCGGACACATTGGAGGAGGAAGTTCTTCTATGTAATGAGAAATGTTGCTTTCAGTGAGAAGAATGCGGAGCGGACACATTGTTACATTGTACAGATACCACTTGTGTGTGAAGGGAACAGCAAGGTCCAGTTCTACTGATCACTGTCAGTGATAAACCGCAATCACAACATCTGTTATCCCACACTCAGTGACATCTCACCGTGATTGGTCCTGTAAAGACAAGCTCCGCCTCTTTATTACACATCATCATTTCATTCAGGGATCAAATCTCCAACTTTTATCCATTATTTGTTCCTTTTTTAGTTTCTTTTACACTTGTGGAATATTTTATATAATAGATGGTGGGCGGAGATACATAGTAACATTGTGCTTCTCCCTGTGGGAGGGGTGTGGCTACAGCTGTCTATATATGGGTATGGGGGCGGAGTCTGGCAGTGGTTTTGCGTTCTATATGGCATTCTGTGGGAGTCATTGTACACGATATTTCCGAGTTGCAATGTTTGTGTGACACCATTTCAGAGGCATTCTGCAAGGGAAACTTTCACAGAATGGGAGAAAGTTCTTTGTGATCATACAAATCATGGGGCCCTATACATCCTCCCTGACAGGGCCCCCTTCCTGCTATAGGAGTACGGCCTGCACCCCAATATTTGGCAGCACCATGGCATCATTTATGTCTTTGTTGGCACGGCACGGCCCCGTGTGGGTGACTTCTCGGCCTTTTGGCTAAGATCAAGTGTAGTATCTGTTCTTATCAGTGTCCTGCAGGGGTGCTCCACAGTCATTCTAGCTTTGCGGGGATGACTGGTTGTATAGTACCCCTGCTGGTATGATGGGGGTCCTGATGGCTATTACGGGGGGAACAGAAAGCGGGAGTCCACGAGTACAAGCTGGGGCCCGGGAGTAATTCTCCTTTGGAACGTCAGAGGGACCCAGTATCTCCTGATTCGAACGGATCTACCTTGGTCTGGCCAGGGGCCGGGAAGGCAGAAAGTCCGCAAACACAGTGCCCCCTGAGTAGTCGCCTCAGGGGTGCTCTGAGTAGCACTTGGGGGTGGGACCCCACGTTGCGAAAAGGCACATGGTCACTGAGTTTAAACACTTTTTGCACTGCGCCTCTAGGACCGGGCCTTTTGGCTAAGTTCTGGGCAATTTTTGTTACAGACCTCAGGGCCTGGTCTGTGCACAATTTGGCACGACCATTTTTTTTATTTTCTATTTATTTAATTTATTGCACCTCCCACGTTTGTCACTTTTTTCTTACTTATGTGTGTGTTTTTCCACAGGATGGAGGGTGTGGGTCCTCGGGCCTGCCCTGAAGTCTAGGGGGAGGATGTGTGGCCTTTTGGTTCCTTCCTCCCCTGTCCCTGGGGGGTTTTCTCTTCGGGAGAGCCCCCTGACCAAGTACTGGGTGGCTGGCTTCGGCTGGCCACAAGGAACGGTGGTCCCCCAGGCCTTTTGGCTAGGTAGACCAAATGGGAAACCTTGTCCCTGTCAGGAGCTTTGTGCCCCGGGGGATCAGGGTAGTGGTCCGTCCCTCCGGGGGAAGGACAAGCACACCCCTAAGTGCACTTTTTCGTGTGGTGTTTTGCACTTGCACATTTTTTGTGAACACTTACGTGTTTTTCATTTTTCGCACGTTTGCGGACTTAAAAAGAAAAAAAAAAAAATCTGTTCTTATCAGTTTTTGGGGGAGGGGATGCCGGTGCCTCCTGTTGGGTGGGGGGTGCTGGTTAGTACCTCTTCTTAGGTGGGAATGGTGAGAGTGGTGGGGGAGCCTTTTCCTCCCGGGTTGATTCTGGCCTGGTACACCAGGCTGGTCCCCGGTTGTAGGCAAGGCTCTCCCTAAGCTTTCTAAGTTCTGATGCCTTTCTGGTAGGGATGGGACTGCTCTGGTCTGGCCGAGGGCTGGGCTGAGAAAGAGTTTTAGCACCTTGGTCACTATACCAATCACACTTTTTTTTGCACCTGCCTCTAGAGCAGTGGTTCTCAACCTGTGGGTCGCGACCCCTTTGGGGGTCGAACGACCCTTTCACAGGGGTCCCCTAAGACCATCAGAAAACACATATTTCCGATGTGTAAAGAGCAGCTACTGTGTAGAAAGCAGCTGCTGTGTTGAAAGCAGCTACTCTGTTAAAAGCAGCTACTGTGTTGAAAGCAGCAGTATTGGAGGTAAAACGACACTCATGAATTATAATTACTGGGTAAATAATTTTATGGTTGGGGGTCACCACAACATGAGGAACTGTATTAAAGGGTCACGGCATTAGGAAGGTTGAGAACCACTGCTCTAGAGCAAGGCCTTTTGGCCAGGACCAGAGGAATTTTTTATTCCTGGCCGAACGGCCCACCATAGTATTGCACTATGGCACCAAGCACTTTTCTACTGCCCTCCCTTTTTTTAATATTTGTTTTTCACTTGCACTTTTTGCACAGCACCTACGCACTTTTTTCACTTCTGATTACTAGGATGTACAGTTGCAAGAAAAAGTATGTGAACCCCTTGGGATTACGTGGAGTTTTGCATGAATTGGGCATAAAATGTGCTCTGAACGTCATCTAAGTCACAACAATAGAAGAACACAGTCTGCTGAACATAATACTACACAAACATTAGATGTTGCCATGGTTTATTTGCACATAACATGTAAACATTCACAATGCAGGGAGGAAAAAGTATGTGAACCTTTGGACTTAATAACTGGTTGACCCTCCTTTGGCAGCAATAACCTCAACCAAACGTTTCCTGTAGTTGCAGATCAGACCTGCACAACGATCTGGAGTCATTTTGGACCACTCCTCTTCACAAAACTGTTTCAGTGTAGCAATATTCCTGGGATGTCTGGTGTGAATCGCTCTCTTAAGGTCATGCCACAGCATTTCAATCGGGTTGAGGTCAGGACTCTGACTGGCCCACCTCAGAAGGCGTATTCTGTGCTGTTGCAGCCATTGTTTTGTTGAATGACTTGTATGCTTTGGGTCATTGTCCTGTTGCATCACCCATCCTCTGCGGAGCTTCAGTTGGCGGACAGATGGTCGTACGTTTTCCTGCAAAATGTCTTGATAAACTCTGGAATTCATTTTCCCATCAATGACAACAATCCGTCCAGGCCCTGAGGCAGCAAAGCAGCCCCAAACCATGATGCTCCCTCCGCCATGTTTCACAGTGGGGATGAGGTTTTGATGTTGGTGTGCTGTGCCTTTTTTTCTCCACACATAGTGTTGTGTGTTCTTCCCAAACAACTCAATCTTGGTTTCATCTGTCCTCAGTATATTTTGCCAGTAGTGCTGTGGAACATCCAGGTGCTCTTTTGCAAACTTCAAACGTGCTGCAATATTCTTTTTGGACAGCAATGGCTTCCTCCGTGGTGTCCTCCCATGTACTCCATTCTTGTTTAATGGTTTCCTTATTGTAGATGTGTCAACAAAAATGTTAGCATGTGCCAGAGATTTCTGTAGGTCTTTAGCTGACACTCTGGGATTCTTCTTTACCTCATGCAGCATTCTGCGCTGTGCTCTTGCAGTCATTTTTACAGGACGACCACGCCTAGGGAGAGTAGCAGCAGTGCTAAACTTTCTTCATTTGTAGACAGTCTGTCTTACCGTGGACACATGAACATCAAGGCTCAAGGAGATACTTTTGTAACCCTTTCCAGCTTCATGCAAGTCAACAATTCTTGATGGTAGGTCTTCTGAGAGCTCTTTTCTGCGAGGCATGGTTCACATCAGACAGTGCTTCTTGAAACCAGTAAACCCAAAACAGGTGTGTGTTTTTTAAGGGCAGGACAGCTGTCAGCAACACATCCAATATCATCACACTGATTGGAGTCAAGGTTGGCTCACTCCTGGCTCCAATTAGCTCTGGGAGAAGTCATTAAGCTAGGGCTTCACATACTTTTTCCTCCCTGCACTGTGAATGTTTACATGTTATGTGCAATTAAACCCTGGCAACATCTAATGTTTGTGTAGTATTATGTTCAGCAGACTGTGTTCTTCTATTGTTGTGACTTAGATGACGTTCAGAGCACATTTTATGCCCAATTCATGCAAAACTCCACGTAATCCCAAGGGGTTCACATACTTTTTCTTGCAACTGTATAACACATATGTATATTAAAATGATAAAATTACTAGAACATATTAAAAATATATAAAGAATATATTAAATCTGAACTCATGCATCTACATCTTTCAGAGGATAACACCAAGTCGCATAAAAAATATTAAAAATGATAATAACTTGTCAAAAATCTGAAATAAAACAGTTAAGATCAAAATCAATGTTCAGGCCTTTCGGATTCAAAGTTTGCATTAAGAAAATCTATTTTGATTCAGCTTGGCTCAGGCTACGTACTTTGTCGCTGCCTCTCCAATGGCGGTTATATTTTTCTATACCCCAAAAACTAAGCTGTGTTGGGTCTTTATTGTGATGTGTTAGAAAATGCCTTGATACGCTATGCTTAGGAAACCCTTTTCTAATGTTTTGCACATGTTCCCTAAGCCTCATCCACAGCGGTCTTTTAGTCTGACCAACATACTGTAAACTGATGCAGTCATTCTATTTACATGCAAAATGAACTAAGGGAAAATGGCCGCCGGAATTATGGACTACAATAAAATGGCCGCTTCCCTATATTGTTCTGATGCAGTCATTCTATTTATATTTAAAATGAACTAAGGGAAAATGGCCGCCGGACCTATGGACTACATCAAAATAGCCACCTGAGATGTGCAGTAGTGCCTTTCCTAATGAGATTTATTGACAGGCGGTCATTATATAAGGAAAGTGTCACCCTATCAGCTTGCCCTGATGAAGTCACATGTTAAGCGTGACGATACGCGTGGGCGGTGACGCACTTCCGGTCGGACGCCTTCTTTATTTACATTGGACACCCATGAAGTACATGTGATCTGAGGTTTGATTGACATGTGATGTACAAGATGATGTACAATGTGAGCGTATTCCATATGTGATACTTTGTTTGGTGAATAAATAGTGTGACACGATGCAAGCATTCACTTCTATTTCCTGAGGGATCCAGTGGCTGCAGCCACCTTATGTGCCTGAAGAGGAGATCTGCTGCCCTGTGATCCTGTGCTGGAATCTGTACATGAGGGGAGGTCAGTGTGGAGAGCTGTGGAGGATGACCTACTATTAGGGTCCATGTGTTAGTGATCCTGAAGGCCTTATGACCTGTGCGGGTCGCAAGAGGGAGGTGAGCGGGCAATTCAGCCGTTTGTGGATATCTCTGCACATTTATCAGCACAATTATCATTTTTTTTTCTTCTTCTTCAAGAATTGCTGTGGACTTTATATATGTTTTTTTGTATATTGTCAGGTGTTTTACACCTCACGGGACTTTATATATTTATTCATGTTTGTTTGCATGATCAGTTCTTAGGTTATGCGTTTATTGGGATGCACGTGTGTTTTGTGTTATATGGTGGGAACTGTTTTTTAGTTCCGGTGGGAGGTTTTTTAGCACATTGAGTCCTGTTGTGACTTAGTTGTTTGATTTGGAGCACTATTGGATCCTATTGGATTACTTGGGGCACCGATGATGTTATTTGGTCCTTTTAGGACCTCGTATTGACACTTGTCACACGTGATTATTTATGAGTTTTTTGGCACTATTTAATATTGTGTGTTTATGTTATTTGTGTCACCTATTTTGCACTGTTTCACTTATTCATTTATGTGTGAAGAATTCTTATGGTAGTAGCGCTGCATCATTTGTGTTTCATGGGACCCAAAATGTTATCATTCCACAATACTCCCCAATGTTTCTTAGAGATAACTGGTTAAAATCACAATTTCTCGAAAAGGGGTACAATTCTTGTGCATTAGAAAAAGCATTTAGGGAAGCGGATGCAAAAAATAGAACAGAGCTATTAATTCCTGGTTTGAAAAAAGACCCAAATGAGTCATTTAAAACTGCTTTTGTCACCACATACTCCACTCAGTATTAGAGGTCACTGAGCTGATCCCACTAATGATGGGCCTACCCGGAGGGTTAGTGGGATCCTTATGAACTTTGGGCAAATAATATGTCACAGGTAGACATGGAGCCATAGGAACCAAAAAGGATCTCTATTTTTTTATTTATGATTCCATTTTTATAACCCTCTTTAAAACTGCCTTTGTCACCACATACTCCACTCAGTATTATGACATTAAAAATATCTTTAAGGAACATTGGGGAGTATTGAGGAATGATAACATTTTGGGTCCCATCCTTCCTTTGGCCCCTCCTGTTATCTTTAGAGGGGCACCTCCATTGAGATTACTTGTAGCCCCTAATGTTATAGCTCCTTCTAAGAAACCTTCTATGTTTCATGAGATTAAGGATTATTTCCCCTGTAGAAGGTGTACAGTCTGTAAGTATAATACATGTAATAATAGAAACATTGAGACCTTTCATTCCATGATTACTAATAAATCATTTAAGATTAATAATTGTATCACCTGTACCACAAAAAACGTGGTTTATTTAATCCAATGTCCATGTGGGTGTCAATATATAGGACGCACCGTTAGGACACTACAGACTAGGCTAAAAGAGCATATTGCCAATATAAAGAAAGGTTTTCCCAACCATAGTGTTTCTAAGCATTATGCTCTTCACCATGAGAAAACCCCGAGGGAGCTCTGTTTATTGGTATTGACAAATTCTCCAAGAATCGGAGGAGCAGTTACACCAAGCGGGAGATTTCTACATTGGAAGTATGGTGGATTTACACTTTACAATCATATACACCATATGGTCTGAATATTGAATGGGACGTCAATCATTCATCAATAATAGTTAGCCGTTTCTTGTTACTTTATAACTATTTACACCTTTTAAGGTCAACTGGAGATGTTTATTTATGGTGCTTCTGTATTTATTTTTAATTTATGACACAAATATTTTGACGTTTTTATGTCTATTAAATGGGCAATTGCCATATCTTTTGTGAACACAAGATGGCGCCACGACCGGTAATGCGATGTCTTGCCCGTTTTTTCTTTTCCCCCTCTGGCATACAATGGCTGATTACATGTTTTACAACAAGATAATGTATAGTATTGTTTCCAAGTATTTTTGTTTTATGCTTCTGGAAATGTGCTATTGGCAGGATATGCTGTGGTGATCCTGGTGCTTGTGCCCAATGATTCTCTTCCGGTTCCAGTGCATGCCTTATGAGAACGAAGGAGGAGGTGGTTCCCCTCTTCCCTATAAATATGTGCTGCGTTCTGACGCTGGTCACGCTGCTGCTGATGTCATTGATGATGAAACGTGTAGGGAATAGCCAGAGCATGTGACGTCAGCATGCACCGAAACGTGGCGGCCATCTTGTTGGTTGGAAACTTACCATTCATTTATATGGTGACATTCTGTTTTGATGTATGTTTTTTACTACATTTTGAGGCAATACATTTAATTCATCTTACTACACTATGAGGATTCTTTTTGCACTTTGAATGGGTTTGTCCTCTATGAGGATAATTCTTTTGTAGGTTCACCTTCCAGTCCATCTCTTGATATGAAAGTTTGGAACCAGAGAGTGCCCAGGTCCACGGCTTGCCTTTTGGAACTTATACAGCAAATTTTGACCCATCCATAACTGGGGGTCATCATGATCCGCTAAAGGAGAGGGGCCTGAACATGGAGCTCTGGGTCAGTGAGGAGAGGAGCTCCAGGCGTTGGAAGCTAGATGCTGCCAGAGCGTGACCGCTTGAACACCCAATAGCTTACTGGACCTGCGTGCCTGGACAGCAGGAGCTGTGGGAGCGCCTGCAGAGCCCCGTCCCGCTGTATCCCCGATCCCTGGTGATATCTCCGAGTCTCGCTTCATCCTGCTTCGTTGGCTCAGGCGGAGTGGTCTGCATTAGACATTGCCGTGGTGTCTGTGGTGGACCGTGCTGGGGAGGGGAAAGATTGTCATATGCAATGCGGGATGGAAATTCGATTACCGAATCCATAAATACTGACAACGTAATAGAGCAAAGTATGATGGATCAACAGGGCGCTATATCACAAATCACCACTAGAACCGAGATGGTGAAAATGTTCCCAAAACTGGAACTCTTTATGAAAAATGAAATGGCTGGGATACATACTGACCTGGGCGAATACTAACAAGAGTGGAAGAAGTAGAAGGGAGAATGGAAACCCAGGCCCAGCAGATAGTCAAATTGAAATCACAGGTAGAAGAGATGCAAAGGGAACAGCGGGAACTAGCATTCAAATTAGAGGATCAAGAGAATAGAGACAGAAGAAATAATCTGAGGATACGGGGCCTACCAGAAGTTTCTAGGGAGGAAGATTTGAGAGAAAAAATATGGAGGGTTTTCAATCCATAGATTGGAAGACCAGATTCAGACCCTTTAAAAATAGAAAGGTGGTGAGTTTTCTCTCTCTCTCTCTCTCTCTCTCTCTCTCTCTCTCTCTTTCTCTCTCTCTTTGTCTCCCTCTCTTTTCTCCCTCGGTTGCTGGCCCTTTCCCGTGCCCCATTATGGGGTTTTCTGTGAGGGGATCAGAGGGAGAGATTTGAATAAGGTTGGACGCCTGGAGGCCTAGTAGGTTAAGTTATTAATATCCCTTATGTTGGAAATGGGGGATCAGGTTAAGCTTCCATGTTTAGAGTCTTACCCTAAAATAGGAATCATCAGTGGGAGAAATCTACGTCAGATTCCAGGGCAATATGTAGGCCAGGGAGTTTTTAAGAGTAAGTTGGGTTTGGGAGGGGGCGGGAAATGGGAGAGGGTGGGAGGGGGGCAGATGGGGTAGGGTAGGTGTCCATCATATGAACATGTTTTGCCAGTCTACATGGAAATGGTGGCAGAGAAGAGAAGGGAAACAGTAAAAAGACATGAGTTTGATTAACATTATGACCTACAATGTGAAAGGGATAAATTCTCCAATTAAAAGACGTACAGTTTTGAGGGAGGTGCACCAACATTCTGTAGATGTGGTCTTCTTACAAGAGACACACGTAACTTATGACGCCATAGATAAGTTATACTCAAGGAATTATCCACACTGGCATTATGAAGACTCACCACTAAAGAGGGCTAAAGGAGTAGCAATTGGATTTTCAAAATACATAGGTTTTAAAGTGGAAGGGACATTGGTTGACCCAGAGGGTAGATATCTAGGCCTTTGAGGGAAAATACAGGGACAACATTACACTCTGATTAATGTCTACTGCCAAAACAGGAAGCCTGAAATATTTCTCCAAGAAGTACTCGGAAAGATAATGAATTTTAATAAAGGCTGTTTGGTTGTGGCTAGAGATGAGCGAATCGAAGTAGGCGAAGTGGAATTCGTTTCGAATATTGGAAAATTAGCATACTTTGGATGCGCGAATCGAAATTTTTCCCTCAAATGGCGGCGACATGTGCGGCGACGGAGCGGGGATGTCTGGGAAGGCGCGCAGACAAGGCGCGCTGACCCATAATGCATTCATTAATGACATGTGATCGCATTAGCCAATCAGCAGCCAACCAGCCAGCACTGTGTAATGGTCGAGCTATAAATGGCGGCCATTTTAGAATTCTCCATTTGCATCCAGTCATTCAAGAGAGGCAGACCGCTCTGTATTAGGGACAGAGTTAGGGCCACAGAAACGTTACTCGGACACAGAATTGTTACTGAGGGCCATAGAACCGTTACTTAGGGCCACAGAAACTTTACTTAGGGACACAGAATTGTTACTCCGGGACAGACACAGAATTGTTACTCCGGGACACAGAGGGCCACAGAACCGTTACTCAGGGACACAGAATTGTTACTTAGGGCCACAGAACCGTTACTTAGGGCTACAGAAACGTTACTCAGGGACACAGAATTGTTACTTAGGGCCACAGAATTGTTACTCAGGGACACAGAATTGTTACTGAGGGCCACAGAACCGTTACTTAGGGCCACAGAATTGTTACTCAGGGACAGACACAGAATTGTTACTGAGGGTCACAGAATTGTTACTGAGGGCCACAGAACCGTTACTTAGGGCCACAGAATTGTTACTCAGGGACACAGAATTGTTACTGGGGGCCACAGAACCGTTACTTAGGGCCACAGAATTGTTACTCAGGGACAGACACAGAATTGTTACTCAGGGACACAGAATTGTTACTGAGGGCCACAGAACCGTTACTTAGGGCCACAGAATTGTTACTCAGGGACACAGAATTGTTACTGAGGGCCACAGAACCGTTACTTAGGGCCACAGAATTGTTACTCAGGGACAGACACAGAATTGTTACTGAGGGACACAGAATTGTTACTGAGGGCCACAGAACCGTTACTTAGGGCCACAGAATTGTTACTTAGGGCCACAGAATTGTTACTCAGGGACAGACACAGAATTGTTACTCAGGGACACAGAATTGTTACTGAGGGCCACAGAACCGTTACTTAGGGACACAGAATTGTTACTCAGGGACACAGAATTGTTACTGAGGGCCACAGAACCGTTACTTAGGGCCACAGAATTGTTACTCAGGGACAGACACAGAATTGTTACTCAGGGACACAGAATTGTTACTGAGGGCCACAGAACCGTTACTTAGGGCCACAGAAATGTTACTCAGGGACACAGAATTGTTACTGAGGGCCACAGAACCGTTACTTAGGGCCACAGAAACGTTGCTCAGGGACACAGAATTGTTACTGAGGGCCACAGAACCGTTACTTAGGGCCACAGAATTGTTACTCAGGGACACAGAATTGTTACTGAGGGCCACAGAACCGTTACTTAGGGCCACAGAATTGTTACTCAGGGACACAGAATTGTTACTGAGGGCCACAGAACCGTTACTTAGGGCCACAGAATTGTTACTCAGGGACAGACACAGAATTGTTACTGAGGGATACAGAATTGTTACTGAGGGCCACAGAACCATTACTTAGGGCCACAGAATTGTTACTCAGGGACACATAATTGTTACTGAGGGCCACAGAACCGTTACTTAGGGCCACAGAATTGTTACTCAGGGACAGACGCAGAATTGTTACTGAGGGACACAGAATTGTTACTGAGGGCCACAGAACCGTTACTTAGGGCCACATAATTGTTACTCAGGGACACAGAATTGTTACTGAGGGCCACAGAACCGTTACTTAGGGCCACAGAAACGTTACTCAGGGACACAGAATTGTTACTGAGGGCCACAGAACCGTTACTTAGGGCCACAGAATTGTTACTCAGGGACACAGAATTGTTACTGAGGGCCACAGAACCATTACTTAGGGCCACAGAATTGTTACTCAGGGACAGACACAGAATTGTTACTGAGGGACACAGATTTGTTACTGAGGGCCACAGAACCGTTACTTAGGGCCACAGAATTGTTACTCAGGGACACAGAATTGTTACTGAGGGCCACAGAACCATTACTTAGGGCCACATAATTGTTACTCAGGGACACAAAATTGTTACTGAGGGCCACAGAACCGTTACTTAGGGCCACAGAATTGTTACTCAGGGACAGACACAGAATTGTTACTGAGAGATACAGAATTGTTACTGAGGGCCACAGAACCGTTACTTAGGGCCACAGAATTGTTACTCAGGGACACAGAATTGTTACTGAGGGCCACAGAACCGTTACTTAGGGCCACAGAATTGTTACTCAGGGACAGACACAGAATTGTTACTGAGGGACACAGAATTGTTACTGAGGGCCACAGAACCGTTACTTAGGGCCACAGAATTGTTACTCAGGGACACAGAATTGTTACTGAGGGCCACAGAACCGTTACTTAGGGCCACAGAATTGTTACTCAGGGACACAGAATTGTTAGTGAGGGCCACAGAACCGTTACTTAGGGCCACAGAATTGTTACTCAGGGACAGACACAGAATTGTTACTGAGGGACACAGAATTGTTACTGAGGGCCACAGAACCGTTACTTAGGGCCACAGAATTGTTACTCAGGGACACAGAATTGTTACTGAGGGCCACAGAACCGTTACTTAGGGCCACAGAAACGTTACTCAGGGACACAGAATTGTTACTGAGGGCCACAGAACCGTTACTTAGGGCCACAGAAACGTTACTCAGGGACACAGAATTGTTACTGAGCTCCACAGAACCGTTACTTAGGGCCACAGAAACGTTACTTAGGGCCACAGAATTGTTACTCAGGGACAGACACTGAATTGTTACTGAGGGACACAGAATTGTTACTGAGGGCCACAGAACCGTTACTTAGGGCCACAGAAACGTTACTCGGACACAGAATTGTTACTGAGGGACACAGAATTGTTACTCAGGGCCACAGAATTGTTACTCAGGGACAGACACAGAATTGTTACTCAGGGACACAGAATTGTTACTCAGGGACACAGAATCGTTGAATTAAAGAGTATGTCAGACAACATGCAGAGGAGTGGCAGAGGAGGCAATGTTTTAGGAGTGAGCAGACGTGGCAGCAGAGGAAGGGGTCGAGGCAGCACTAGTCGCAGCCAGAGGCCAGTGCTCCCGGTGTCATCCAGCGGTCGTGTCTCCACCAACAACCCTGCCGTCATCGATTGGTTGGCTCGGTCGTCTTCCTCTTCCCAGGTCACCTCTGACACCTACAGCCAACGGTCAGTGTGTACGTCAGACACAACCGTTAGTTGGCATGGCCCGGGAGCAAGCCCACTGAAATCACGTGTCCTCTACCTGCCCCTGTCCTTTGCTGTTCCCTCACCAAGCGAAGTATCGCATGCTGTGGGCTCAGCCCCACTGTACAGTGAGGAAGAGCTAACAGAGGGCGGTCAGGAACGGGGGGAGACATCCGCCTTTTCAGCAGCCAGGCGAAGAAGTACTGGCGAGGAGAGTGGCTCGGTAGCCGGTCTAGAGACAGGTCTGTCTCCTGACCCACACGCAGCCGAGGGGGCTAGTAGTGAGGCGGAGACCCTACTTGATGATGAGGAGGTTGATCGCACTTGGCAGCCTCGTCGTCATCAGGCAATTTCTTCCGCATCATCAGGAGAAGAGGGTGCCAGCTTGGCAGCAAGCGAAACAGTCGGTGGGTTGCCCAGGAGGCAGCAGGGTCGCAGCAGTGTCAGTGGAGCCAAACGGCCACGGAGTAGAGCACCAGCTCCACTGCAGCCTACCACCACGGCCAGTAGTGGTGCCAGTGCGCACGGAGGAAGTAGCAGTCAGCCAGTGAGGAGTAGCGGGGGCAAAGTTTCCTACTCGGTGGTGTGGCAATTTTTCGTCAAGCCGCCCGAGGAAGTAAACGTAGCCGTATGTCGACTATGTGGCCAGAAAGTCAAGCGTGGCCAGGGGGCCCATGTTGGGACTACAGCGTTGCGTCAGCATATGCAGCATCGCCATTTGGTGGCCTGGGAAAACCGTGATAAAGATACGGCGGTTCTGCCTGCCCCAGCCCCCGCTCCATCACCCGCTCCGTTACTTGCTCCGTCACCCGACGTCAATCACCCTCTATCAGCCAGTCAAGGCTCCAACACCTCTGCTGAGGGGAGTTGTCGCTCGTTGGCATCTTCCGCTCGTTCAGATGCTCCTTCTCCTGCTACTCCTCTTCACGGATTCCGTCAGCAGTCTTTCTTGGAATCCGTTTCCAAGAGACAACAGTTTGCGAGCACGCACCCGACGGTGCAAAAGCTGAACGTCCTCCTGTCCAAGTTGCTGGTGCTGCAGTCCCTCCCTTTCCAACTGGTGGACTCAGCACCTTTCCGAGAAATGATGGCTTGTGCCGCGCTGCGGTGGAGAGTGCCAAGCCGGCATTTCTTCGCAAAAAAGGCAGTGCCAGCCTTGCATTCACATGTAGAAGAGATGGTGGGCCAGTCTTTGAGCATGTCGGTCTCTGCCAAAGTGCACGGCAGCGCCGACGTGTGGAGCTGTAACTACGGTCAGGGACAGTACATGTCATTTACGGCCCACTGGGTGAACGTGGTGCCGGCACAGCCGCACCAGCAACTTGGACAGGTCACGACGCTTTTGCCTCCACGTTTGCACGTCCTTGGTCCAGCAAAGATGTCCGCCTCTACCACCTCTTCTTCCGCCGTGTCCTCAGCCGCCACCCCCGTGCCAAGTCCCATTACCCGACCGGCATATCACATGTGCAGGGCGCAACGGTGTCACGCTGTGCTGCACCTGGTATGCCTTGGCGAACGTAGTCACACAGGGGAGGAACTTCTGAGTGTAATGAACAGAGAAATCGACAGATGGCTGTCTCCGCGCAAACTGAAAATCGGAACCATGTTGACCAACAACGGAAAGAACATGGTGTCTGCTCTGCGTCAAGGAAGGTTGTGCCATGCGCCATGCATGGCTCACGTGTTCAATCTGGTTGTCAAGCGGTTCCTAAAATCCACCATCCCACTGCAAGACATCCTTAAAATGTCACGTAAACTTTGCATGCATTTCAGCCATTCCTACAGCGCAAAGCACACCCTCCTTGAGCTGCAGCGGCAGAACGGAATTCCACAGCATCGCCTGATCTGCGACGTTGCAACAAGGTGGAATTCAACCCTACACATGTTAGACCGCCTTTACGAGCAGCGAAAGGCCATCACCGATTTCCTGATGTTACAAGCGGATAAAGGTACTCCCCTGTGTAACTTAGATGTCAGCCATTGGCAGCTCATGCGTGACACCTGCCGCTTGCTCAGGCCCTTTGAGGAGGCCACGCTATTCGTGAGTCGGCAGGACTATGGGATGAACGACGTCATTCCTCTGTTGCACGTCCTGGAACAAATGCTGTTAACAATGGCTGGTCAGGGTGCGGTAGCCCTGAGACAGCACCCTGCCAACCGAGGTAGACAATCCCCTTGACTACTGGGCAACGAAACTTGACCTTTGGCCCCAACTAGCTGAATTTGCCCTTGAAAGGCTGTCATGCCCGGCCAGTAGCGTGGCATCGGAGCGCGTGTTTAGTGCGGCAGGAGATATTGTAACTCCGCGGAGGACACGATTGTCCACCCAAAGTGTGGAGAGACTCACGTTTGTGAAAATGAATCAGGCGTGGATTAGTCTGGATTTCAAACCACCAGTTCCTGACACAACTGACTAAATCCGCCATGAATCATGCCCCTGCCATGTGCCACTTTCAGGTCTCCGCACACTGCTGCTGGGTTCCATTTTGTCATAGGGTGCTGGCAGATTACGGGCCTCCCATAGCTGCTGCCAGGCCCCTAATCTGCCATGGGCCCCTGTACCGCCTCCTCACGCTGCTGCAAGGTCCACAGTGTCTCATGGGTCCCTGTACCGCCTCCCATTGCTGCTGCCAGGCCCCTAATCTGCCATGGGCCCCCGTACCGCCTCCTCATGCTGCTGCCAGGTCCACAGTGTGTCATGCCATGTGCCACTTTCAGGTCTCCTCACACTGCTGCTGGGTTCCATTTTGTCATAGGATGCTGGCAGATTACGGGCCTCACATTGCTGCGGCCAGGCCCCTAATCTGCCATGGGCCCCTGTACCGCCTCCTCACGCTGCTGCAAGGTCCACAGTGTGTCATGCCATGTGCCACTTTCAGGTCTCCTCACACTGCTGGTGTGTTTCATTTTGTCATAGGATGCTGGCAGATTACGGGCCTCACATTGCTACGGCCAGGCCCCTAATCTGCCATGGGCCCCTGTACCGCCTCCTCACGCTGCTGCAAGGTCCACAGTGTGTCATGCCATGTGCCACTTTCAGGTCTCCTCACACTGCTGGTGTGTTTCATTTTGTCATAGGATGCTGGCAGATTACGGGCCTCACATTGCTGCGGCCAGGCCCCTAATCTGCCATGGGCCCCTGTACCGCCTCCTCACGCTGCTGCCAGGTCCACAGTGTGTCATGGGTCCCTGTACCGCCTCCCATTGCTGCTGTCTCCATCGCCACACTCTGCCATGTGCCACTTTCAGGTCTCCTCACACTGCTGGTGTATTCCATTTTTTGTCATAGGGTGCTGGCAGATTACGGGCCTCCCATAGCTGCTGCCAGGCCCCTAATCTGCCATGGGCCCCTATACCGCCTCCTCATGCTGCTGCCAGGTCCAGAGTCTCTCATGGGTCCCTGTACGGCCTCCCATTGCTGCTGTCTCCATCGCCACACTCTGCCATGTGCCACTTTCAGGTCTCCTCACACTGCTGGTGGGTTCCATTTTTTGTCATAGGGTGCTGGCAGATTACGGGCCTCCCATAGCTGCTGCCAGGCCCCTAATCTGCCATGGGCCCCCGTACCGACTCCTCATGCTGCTGCCAGGCCCGTAATCTGTCATGGGCCCCTGTTGTCGCTTGTTGGCATATTCCGCTCGTTCAGATGCTCCTTCTCCTGCTACTCCTCTTCACGGATTCCGTCAGCAGTCTTTCTTGGAATCCGTTTCCAAGAGACAACAGTTTGCGAGCACGCACCAGACGGTGCAGAAGCTGAACGTCCTCCTGTCCAAGTTGCTGCTGCCAGGCTCGTAATCTGTCATGCGCCCCTGTACCGCCTCCTCATGCTGCTGCCAGGTCCAGAGTGTGTCATGGGCCCCCGTACCGACTCCTCATGCTGCTGCCAGGCCTGTAATCTGTCATGGGCCCCTGTACCGCCTCCCCATGCTGCTGCCAGGTCCAGAGTGTGTCATGGGTCCCTGTACGGCCTCCCATTGCTGCTGCCAGGCCCGTAATCTGCCATGGGCCCCCGTACCGACTCCTCATGCTGCTGCCAGGCCCGTAATCTGCCATGGGCCCCTGTACCGCCTCCTCATGCTGCTGCCAGGTCCAGAGTGTGTCATGGGTCCCTGTACGGCCTCCCATTGCTGCTGTCTCTATCGCCACACTCTGCCATGTGCCACTTTCAGGTCTCCTCACACTGCTGGTGGTTTCCATTTTTGTCATAGGGTGCTGTATGGCCTCCCATTGCTGCTGCCTCCACCGCCACACTGTGGCTCCACACTCTGGTTTTGGCCCAGTGACTGCCCAAATGAGTGAAGTGTGCGGTGATTCTAAGATCGACGGCACTCATCTGCATGTCATACTGACTGACAGTATTATTTCTCTTCCCCAGCAGACTCCAAGGGCATTTAAATTAAAGGTACAGTGTTCAGCACTAATATTAAGTCTCTCTGAAGCCTAGAAACACCCTTTTTTAAGTTAAATTCACAGCGAATATATTCGACTCGAATCGAAATTTTTCCATGAATTCGCCGAATCAGTCGAATCGAATTTTTGAATACTTCGCTCATCTCTACTCACATTGATTGAAGCCTTGAGAGACACACACACATACACACATATACATATATACAATTTTATTATTAAGAACTTAATTATACTTTTTGGACATTATTTAAACATTCTGTATGCCAATATTTTATTTCTAATTTTATGCAACGTTATTATTAAATCATCTTTTTGAGTTTTTACAAGAAGTGGAAGGACTTTCTATTTGAACATTTCTCATCAATACAAGTTAATAAAATATCGAGACGATACGATATTTTACAGTGGCGAGCCTCCAGTTCGATTCATTTCCGCCGATCGCTTATTTTTGACTTTTTTTCTCTTTCATCTTGCTGAGAGGGAAGCTGTTTGTAAGTCAACAAAATATGAAGTCAAGCTTTCAGGAGAAGTAAAAGTCTGCAACAGATGAATCGTCGGCATAATCGAGAACCTAAAAGCAGAATTGGTGAGAATTTTGCGCAATTGCAAGAAACGCTGTTCCTTGGTGATGTCATTTCCCGCCAAGAGAGAAAAGACGCGTTATGTAAAGAAAGACCTTCTTAATCGGTAAGTAATGGATTTTATTGATGAATTATCTAGAGAGAGTAAGTTAGAATTCAAGAATCTGTCTACATTTGTTAAAGATGATGAACTTTGGCGGTACATGTATAATGAGTGCTTACAGGCTAATATTAAGATAGAAAAATCTAAGTTTTCCTTTAAGAAACTGAGCAAACAAGTTAGAAATGTAAGTAGAAGTTAGTTCATGTTTTTAACGCCATGATTTTTGATGTTCCTAAGACTGCTACATGTGTAATGAAGCAAGATCAGAGCAGTGTATGTGCTAATTGCCAGATTTTGACTGAGCAAATAGATGATATGCAAAGCGCAATTCAAACAAAAGACATTCAGTTATCTGACCTGCAGAATGATGTAAAAAGAATTTGTGTGAATACTAAGGTAGAGAAACAAAAATCTTTTGTACCAGAGATCCAGTCTATAGAAGGAGACCCTATAGATCAGGAAGAAATGTGTAAGAGAAAATTAAGGGATAAAGCTGCAAAACTTAATCTTAAAATCCTCGATCAGCTCATGAAAATTTTGAAGGATATGCCAGCCTATGATATGGACACCGATGCTTTCTATAACATGGAGGTTTATGAAAATTTTTGTAATAATTTTTGTTTAAATCAGGAGCAAAGAAATTTTCTATTCTGTTTATGGCTCCCCAGTGTTATGGCATGTAGATTAATCAAAACGCCATATATTGAGGATGATGAGGAAATGCATAGCAATGCATCAGACCGACTGCGTCAATGATTGATATTTACTACTGGAGAGGAAACTCCTTCTTTGGAAATCTTAGACTCCTTAAGAGCTACGATTAATGATGATCCTTTTGATTTGAAAAATAGATTTTCTAAAGTATACAAAATGATATTTAATTTAGACAATGAGACTCCTTCTATGGTAAATGCTTTTGTTAAAAAATTCAAGTATCTTGATCCAGCATCTTTTATTATTGCTACTGGAAAAAATGATTTAGATCAAGCAGCCAAAGTTATAAATACAGTTAGAATGCAACTTAAATTAAACAATCAGAAGAAGGAAAGTTTAATTGTTCAAAATGGAGAACAGAGAGAGACCATGTGCTTAGCCACACCCAGTTATGATGATGAACACGTCACAGGCAGGACGAGAGTCTCAGAGCAGACAGGAAATACTATTTGTTTCTATTGTAAACGATTTGGTCATTTGAAAAGAGATTGTATTCATTATAAATTAGATTTACAAAGAAAAGCTTTGGAATTAGAAGACCAAAATATAATTTCTGAACAATCTGCTCCTCCATGTTCCAACAATAGTCTGTCTGAGTTGACTTATGCCTCAGAAGTTAAAAAGATCAGTTCACTGAGAGTTAACAACAGCTTAAACAATATGGTAAACAGTGCTGTTGTCATTAATAGGAATGGTTTACTGCCATTGCCGAAATTTAAATCAGGATCAAATCGAGATTCTTCTTCCTTACCGTTGGAATATGTTGCTCCAATTTTATTGGATGAAAGTGGAAGGCCCAAATCAACATTTATTGATTCTTCCATGTACTGTAATGTTGGAAGTATTTGTACAGCAACTGCTGACATGTCTTCAGATCATAAATGGCCACATACAGGAACCAATCTTGAATTGGAACAATTGGTTAGATCACATACAGATCTTTGGAGTCAAAGCAAAAATGATGTAGGTTTGTTTAAATTTTGAAGTTGACATTGAAGGTAGAGACCCTAAGCCTCAACCTCAATACAAATTGCCATTAGAATCAATTAATCCAATTTCTTCCATTATAGATGAGTTTTTACAGCAAGGAATTTTAAAGAAAGTACAATCAGTGGTGAATAATTGTATTTGGCCTATCAAAGCTGATAATTCATATTCTTTATCAATTGACTTCAAGACATTGAACAAATGCATCACAAATAACAGATCTATTGTTCCTGATTGTAACATAATGTCACATCTGGATGCCAAGGCCAAAATATTCACTGTACTTGAAATTGCCAATAGCCATTTGTCAGTACCCTTAGCTAAGAGTTGTCAATATAAACTTGCCTTTAGCTTCAACAAAGAAACGTATACATTCACAAGATTAGCCCCAGGCTTAGATTTAAGTGATGGAATTGTTCATGAGTATTTGGGAAAAATATTATCTAAATTCTCTAGGCCAGAATGTATTGTCCAGCATGTAGACAAGCTTCTCTTGTCTACACAAAATATAA
This sequence comes from Staurois parvus, assembly GCF_062004578.1. Taxonomy (NCBI): domain Eukaryota; kingdom Metazoa; phylum Chordata; class Amphibia; order Anura; family Ranidae; genus Staurois; species Staurois parvus. The sequence goes on along the minus strand of NW_028318121.1, from coordinate 684,393 downwards.
CTGAACATATCACTCTTTTGTCTGAAATATTTACGTTGTTACAAACAGCAGGATTGAAATTGAATACAGAGAAAGTTCAGTTGATGAAAAGACAGGTGGAATTCCTTCATATGCAAATTAGTCATGGACAGAGACAGTTGCTGCAAGAAAAAGTTAGAACTATTTCTGCTTATCCAATTCCAACAAATCGCAAGGCTTTGCATCAGTTTTTGAGCGAAGTAAATCATTGTAAAGATTTTATACCCAATTTTGCAGAGAAGTCTAGATCATTATTTTATCGTTTGAGACAAAAAGATGGTGTATTGGAACAATGGGATCAAACTGAGAAAGAAGCTTTTGAACTATTGAAATGGGATTTGCAGAATGCTACTACATTAAATACTGTTGAGTTTTGTAGTAAAATTCCTTTTGTTTTAGAAACCAATGTTTCCAATAATGCAATCTCAGCAACTTTGTCACAATTAAAAGAAGGTAATCAGAAAATAATAGGTTTCTTCTCAAGAACTTTGACAAATATGGAGAAAAACTTTGATGCACATATGAAAAAATTGTTAAGTGTTTTCTTTGCAGTCAAAATAACTGAACACATTGTGAGGTCAAGTAAGATCATATTACAGACACCTGATTCATCACTGAAACTCCTAAAGGAAGATGGTTCAACAGAAAAGTATCGTGAAAATTATCCTATATGGTATAAAACACTGTCTTCCAAACACATTCAGATAGATGTAACAAAAAGACATTTTCAGGAAAACATACCAACACATGTTTGTACAGCTGTAGGTGAGAAGTTTGCACCTCATGTTTTCAACATAAGAACTGAGAAAAGTTTGAAACCAGTATGTATTACTGCAGATCAGTCTTACACTACAAGAAGTGAGCCAACACAAAAAACAGCTACGCATATTTCCAATTTTATAGAGATAAGATCAAAGGCATGATCCTTTGTCATCTCTGGGTTGATACAAAACCTTTCTTTGGTTTTGAAACCAAGGTTTTGATTCATGACCAATAATGGAGATGTAGCGTCCTGTTATATTTATTTTTGTTTATTTCAGGTACTTATATAGCGTTGTCAATTTATGTAGTGCTTTTTACATATATAGTACATTCACATCAGTCCCTAACCCTCAAGAGGTGTACAATCTAAGGTCCCTAATTCACAGTCATACATATACATACTAGGGCCAAATTAGATAGGAGCCAATTCTCCTACCAACATGACTTTTGAGTGTGGAAGGAAACCGGAGTACCCGGAGGAAACTCACACAAGCACAGGGAGAACATGTAAACTCCAGGCAGGTGATGCCATGGTTGGGATTTGCATCAGCAACCCTAGTATTGTTAGGCGGAAGTGCCCGCATTCTAAAATAGAACACTACAAGTCAATAAGAAGTGTTATAATCAAAATATGTCTTCCATGTCATGACTAGAAATGTTTGTGATTATGATATGTAATATTAACAGATAAATGTAAGAGGATTAATCAATGTAAAGTTATCAATGCCAAAATAATGATACTGCATTTCTGTTACAGGAAATGACCTAAGAGTAACTGTTAAAGGAAGAAAACTCAAATATTTCTAAACCTTTCAGATGATAATACATTTTCCAAGAAGGAAATTTATTCTGGAAGAAGCTTTGCAACAAGAATTTCATTCATCATTGTTTTTGTTGTTCTTTTTATGTTCAATAAAGTTATTTTAACTTTACAGAGTGCTAGAAGAAGACAAGACATCTCAAGGCATCTCATAGAGGAAGAACTTATAAAACAATTGACTTTTGACTACTGATGAAATAATTCATTCATCAGATATATTGGTTTTTTTTGTGTGTACATTTTATTTTGACATAATGGCCTTGATTCACTAAGATGTGAGTGTATTAGCAGAGACTGACCATTCAGGCAGACTCCGGTCAATCAATCAGTCGCCTGACCAGCGTCTAGCAAGCTCATTGACGAGCGTCTACTGACTACTTTGCTATCACTAAATGTGGTATCCCGTCTGGCACATTTTTAGGTGCAATACCGGATATGTTCGCTAGATGGCGCACAAGCGCGGGCTTTATTAACATTGGCATTCTTATGATGGCAAAATAGAATTCTTAGAATGTAATAAATAGTATACCTGTATTAGAATTTTCTATTTTCTTCTATTTCTTTTCTTGCAGTGTCTCCAAAATGATCAGGAAACTAATGCATTTACTAATGAATGTCATACATTCTGTACTCAAATGTTAAACATTTTCACACTTATATCTCAAATAATTTATATACTTCTAATTTCCCAATATAATTATATATCTTCATTCTCTTTAATCACGTAACTATTCTATGGTAAAGACAAGTGCAGCGCTATAAATGCATGTGATCAATAATGAATGCATGTAAAAACCAAAAAGTGCAAAGAATTGCAACAATGATGTAATATTGTAAATGGTGCTAAAATAAGTTCATAGAATCATTCCTGAATAATGGAATGTCCTTTGTGTGAGAGTACCAACTCAGAGAGTGCCTATGAATGGCACGTGTGGTCTCTCCGTGACGGACAGTAGTGCATGAACTCGTGAAAGGTAAACCACCCTTGGGACTGGTCTACACTCACCAGAACAAAAGTATTAATGCGCATGGGTTATACACATCACACATCTGGGGGTGCAGCGGTATGCTGGCAGTTATGGGTTAGTCATCCAGCTCCATCCATCCATCCATCCATCCATCAGGGTGGGTGCCCAAATGGTCCTGGGGAGGAATTAGCTCAGCCACAGGAGCCAGAAAGGTGCTCAATAGTGTAGTACACTGTCACAGGGGTGGATGACCTTTCACGAGTTCATGCACTACTGTTCGTGGTTATATTTATCTTGTGTAAGACCATTTTACTAGTCTATACCATTTGACCAGCGCTCGCTTTATCATTTTTAAACAATGTAACTATTCTACATTATAGCTCAAACTGTGTCTCCCACAGTGGTTTAGTGGCTAGAGCTCAGAACTTACAGCACTTGGGTCATGGGTTCTAATCCCAGTCTTGGCAACATCCCAAAAAAATGGAGATCAATTTTCTGGGTTGTGGCAGGAATATTGATCAATCAATTATGATTTTGCCTAATGACTAGAAAGTGGATGAATGTTACTTGCGTACTGTTCTTCTGCCAATTAGGAAATGTGCAAGTTTCATGCCGTGTATATTTCATTGTAACTTTTTTCTCTTTTAAATCTGTCTCCTTATACAACTTGACCCCCTCCCCCACCCCATCATCACCTGTCTCATATGCAAATCTATGGATCACCGCCCCACTCTTTAACTATCTATTTACTGATCAAGTGAATGTGTCTCATTTTCTATCAGCTACAGCTCAGATCTCACATTATTATACAATTGCTGATTGTATCTCACCACTAGTCTGATTGAATTCACAATTCCTGGTCAGTCCTGTTCCCTGACCTCTAATAACCTTTAGGGCCAGTTCACACTACATGTGTTTCAGTTGCTTTTTCAGCATCACAAACGCACAGAAAGAAGGTTATATGGTTGTCAATGTCATAGTTCACATCAGCGCTTGCATTTTCAATGCATTGCAGGTGCTGTAAACAAAGTTGACCACGCTGCATTGTTTCTGCACAGAACTGTACTGGAACACATTGAAACGTCCTTGAATGTACAAAAACGCACATGTCCCTAACTACATTGAATACAAAGAAAATAGAAAAAAATAAGTGGAAGGGATACAAAAATGCAATGTAAACATGTCCAAAACGCATCCAAAATGTACTGGAACACACTAAACATGCATGCCAAAAGGGCATGAAAAAAACCCATCAGGAACACATCTAGACTGTTTCTTTAGTGTGAACCAGCCCTTAGGACTTGTTCACACCATTGGTGGTGCAGAAACGCATGCAAGAACACACATTTTCCAGCACAGCAAAGAAATGCAATGCCCTTTGCAGATGTGCGCAGGTACCATGATGAAAACGTTGTTGCACCTACACACGTCTATTAAAAACAGCCCCATTCACAGCCACAAATACGCTTGGCACCACACTACTGTGCGGTTAGGTGCGACACACTTGGAAAATAACATAAAAATAAGCCAACATGGCTAAAACATATCTTGAAAATATGGGGACTCTGATATCCGGCGACAGTCCGTTCACGAACGAGAAGCAATTCTGCACCCCTAAAACCAACATAGAGGAAAGGGATGGTCAAATTGCTGTGCTGCTTCCAAACCACCTCTGGCATGCCAGGGTCATTATGCAGGTCCTCGATGCCAGTTCTTGCCTGCGGCCACAAAATATCCACTGGCCACAAGTGAAGGTGAGTGGAGGACGTGAAGGTGGATTTCTACCAGCTTCAACCGCAAGCAGTACCACTCCTGAAAAATGAGAGCAAATAATCATTGACACGTCATCATGACAGTCAATTCTCAGTGCAGGCTATCTAGAGTGTCTTTCCTTTTTAACCATTTCAAGAGTTCAAGGAAACATTCTTGGAGCATCTACTGTGTTTGGAAAGGCCAAAGGTCCCCCCCCTCCCCCAGGCACACTAATGCTTATGCAGGCCATAAACGGGGAGAAAAACAGCCGATTTTTCTTTTAAAAAATGAAAAATCGGTTGTTCAAGCGGCCGATGTTACTAGCAATGGTAAAAAAAAAAATCGGCCGATTTTCATTCCGTCTACAGCCGGCAAAAAGTGTCCCTGCAGAGAGCTCTGCTATTTCTTTGACAGTTCTTTGACATTTATAGCGGTTGCAACAATGTATTTGTATCCATTTCGGATACAGATGTTTTTATTCGGAAACAAATAGATACAATGTTGCAACCGCTGTAAATGTCAAGGAACTGTCAAAGAAATAGCGGAGCTCTCTGCAGGGACACTTTTTGCCATACTGGAATTCCTCTCATTTTTCATCCTTCTTCTTCCTCTTCTTCTTCTTCTTCTTCTTCTTCTTTTTCATCATCATCCTCTTCTACTTCTTCTTCATCATCATCATCCTCTTCTTCTTCTTCATCATCATCCTCTTCTTCTTCTTCTTCATCATCATCATCCTCTTCTTCTTCATCCTCATCTTCTTCTTCTTCACCATCATCATCCTCTTCTTCTTCTTCATCATCCTCTTCTTCTTCATCACCATCATCCTCTTCTTCTTCTTCTTCTTCTTCATCATCATCCTCTTCTTCTTCTTCCTCATCTTCTTCTTCTTCTTCACCATCATCCTCTTCTTCATCATCATCCTCTTCTTCATCATCATCATCCTCTTCTTCATCATCATCATCCTCTTCTTCTTCATCATCATCTTCTTCATCATCATCCTCTTCTTCATCGTCTTCTTCTTCTTCATCCTCTGCATCATCATCCTCTTCTTCATCATCCTCTTCTTCATCATCATCATCCTCTTCTTCTTCTTCTTCATCATCATCATCATCCTCTTCTTCTTCATCATCATCATCATCATCATCCTCTTCTTCATCATCATCATCATCCTCTTCTTCTTCATCATCATCATCCTCTTCTTCATCACCCTCTTATTCTTCATCATCTTCATCATCATCATCCTCTTCTTCTTTTTCTTCATCATCATCCTCTTCTTCCTCTTCATCATCTTCTTCTTCATCATCATCCTCTTCATCATCATCCTCTTCTTCATTATCTTCTTCTTCAACCTCTTCTTCTTTTTCTTCTTTTTGTCTTCCTCTTGCAGGTCACTGCTCATGTGCAGATTTTTTATCAGTAAAATATTGGCCGATTTGCCCATCATTTGCGCGAACATCGGCCGATCGGCAAATTCGGCCGTTTTTTTTCCAACTTTACCGAAAAAAAAAATCTGCCAAAATACCGAAAAACGGCCGAACAAATAGCCCACTAACGATCCGAAAATCGGCCGATTTTATTTTCGGCCGAATTTTCGACCCATCTATGGCCTGCATAAGATATGGTGTGGCCCTAGGGTCAATGTGTGTTTAGAATACTTCCAAAATGCACATACAAAAACACTACATCCAAATGCATGTTGCATTTCTATAGCATGTTAAACAGAAAAAAAAAAAAAATGCACTTCCATAATGTTAACATGCGCAAGTAAAAATAGACAAAATCCACATCCTTTTATTGTGGCTTCACATACATGCATTGTGGTCTAACACCGCACTCCTGGGCAAATCACATGCAATTTGTGTGCGTTGCAATTAGAGACAAACATTTTGCACACCTCAAATTGCACCGCATCCGGGCCAAAAATGTGCAGGACCCTTTTTCAGGGTATGCACATGGGTGTGAATAGGCATGCCATCCAATTTGGCAAATCGCAATATGCTTTGTGTACCAATTTTGGTGTGTTGGTAACTTCACCTAGAAAGCCGCAGCAGGTGGCATGAAGGGGTTGCGGTTGTGATGCGGTGCAGCGCTTGCACAGAAAACACTGCAAATTTCACATTGCATCTGTGTGACACCAGAATGTGCCAATATGTGGCTTGACAAAGCACAGTGGTCAGTGCAGATTATTTTCAATCCATGTTTTTTTACACTTTTCATTCACTGGTTTAACTCAGGTGATCGTTAATCCCAATTATCTCCGGAGATCACATGCAGCCCCTCAACCATCTACACATATCTCTGGAAATCTATACAGATCTCCTTGAAAAAATGTCTCCTCTCTTCTTCGGAAAACAATTGTCCTCCACCTCATAAACAGGGGGACAGAGAAGACTTCTCCTTGATAACTAAAATCAGATTAATTATCTGTGCTTAATAAACATACACCAATACTGCAAATGCATTGTATTGTCAAAGGCATTGCACACTAACGCATTGCACACTAGAAATGTCAAATGCGTTAGTGTGTACAGTGCACGAGTGTAAAATGCTTTAGTGCACACTGCAGTGTACAACGCATTGCACACTGTAATACACTGTACAATGTAATACCGTGTACACCCACACATTGTAGACTGTAATGCACTGTACACTGTCATGCAGGATGGAGCAACGCATTGCACACTGTGATACCGTGTACACCCACACATTGTAGACTGTAATGCACTGTACACTGTCATGCAGGATGGAGCAACGCATTGCACACTGTGATACCGTGTACACCCACACATTGTAGACTGTAATGCACTGTACACTGTCATGTAGGATGGAGCTACGCATTGCACACTGTGATACGCTGTCCACTGTCATGCAGAATCCAGCAACGCATTGCACACTGTAATACCATGTACACCAACACATTGTAGAATGTAATGCATTATACGCAGTATACATGTCCAGATATTCAAAGATTAGCCATGAAGGCCTAGCTGGTTACCTATTTGGCGACCGCAGATAGCCGAATAATGCTACACTGCATCCAGGCAGCTCTGGGAGGGTGTCATATGACATCCTGGCAGAACGCGCTCTCCGTGATTGCGGTGTCCTAAGGACACAGCTGATCACGTGATGTGGTAAAGGCCAATCACAGCGGTTTTTTACCATGTGATCAGCCATGTCCAATGACACGCTGATCACCGGGAAATGCATTTGCCGGGTCTTGGCTGCACTTTCATCACGCTGTCAGAATGTGTGGAAAGTACTGCCGAGAACCAGCAGTTATCAAAGCAGGGGTCGGCCCCGATGATCAGTGCCCACCAGTGCCACCCAACAGTTCCGCCCACCTGTGGCCAGCAGTGCCACCCACCAGTGCTGCCTCATCAACGCACATCAGTGTTGCTAAATTACCAGTTTACCAAATGTTATAATATAAACAGACTTTTATTCATTATGAGCTATTTTGTGGTTTATCGAGCAAAAAGTAAAACTCACAGCAGCAAGTCAATACCACCCAAAGAAAGCTCTATTTGTCTGAAAAAACTGATACAAATTTAAGATGGGTACAATGTGGCATGACCGCACAATTGTCATTCAAAGGGTAACAGTGCAGAAAGATGAAAATTGGCCAGGACAGGAAGGGGGTATGAGTACCCAGTAGGCAAGTGGTTAATATCATTGACCCATCAATACCCAGGAGCTAATGTACAGATAAGTAGCATGTGCACCAAGTGAGATTCTGCTAGGCCCCACCCACAAAATTGCAAGTACCTGTCGCTCATATGTTATAAACATATTTGCAATGGCCACACTTACTTTACATATAAGGATCATCTCCTCAGTTGAGAACTGTGCTCTTGCCATGTCCAAATGCCAATAAAGTTATCAAAATTTTCAACCAACACAAAACCTCCAACCACTTGTCATCCACTTACACTCCCCACAACCACTTCCGGATGCGTGCGCACGTGATGACGGACTTCCAGGATAGCCGTTCATGCGCCATGCGGACACCTGTTTGGTGCTTATTTGTTTGCAATCGCGCATTTCTATGCACGGCTATGATAGCTTTCGCAAATGTGTGTTTCTTATTGATTTGTTTTTTTTAACCTTGGCTAATATTTGTTGCCAAAGGCCAAAAATCAACAAAGTGGGGACTATTTTATTACTGTAAATCGAATTGTAGAAAACCTGTAGCTGGCTGCACAGTGAATGTGACATTCATTAGTACATAACAATATTGTGGTGCAAGTGGGTTTTTTTTTTTTTTTTGGTTTTGAAAAAGCCAGTTTGCACACACTTGCATATTCACGCTCTTACAAGCTACATTTGAGCAGATTATATAAGTATACAAAGTAACTATTAAGGTTGTTCATATATTAAACATAAAATAAACACAAAAACATCGGTCAAACATTTATTGATCAAATATATCTTCATTTATTTGGTCAGCAGGAACAAGTAGGTACAGTCAATATCTTGGTGAGTCACAAAAATAGGATTCACGTGGCAAAAATAAAACACTCCTGCTCATAAGAGCTTACAATCTAAGGATACTTCTAATGAACTGTGTGTGCTCAGGTTATAGCAGGAAACAAAGGGGAAGATGAATCAAGTAACATTTTCGTGCACATAAGATTTACTTACACAATCACTTCGTATGAAGATCCATTCACAAAAAAAAGTCTACAGATCAAAATATCAAGAAAACAAAGCATGTGAAAAAAAACCCCTCCCACCTCTACAAATCCCCTCCCACCTCTACAAACCCCCTACACATACATTTGTCAGCAGGTTTGTCAGAAAAATGCATTGGAGTCTAAATAAGCAAAATTAAAACAAGAGCAGATTTTAAACAAAACGATTGACATGTGTGAGGCTTTCAATGCAAAGAAAAAAAACACAATCATTGTGCAATAACACACAAACACTTTACAACGCCAAAAATATGCAAACATTTCCAGCCCACTTCCAAACACAGCCTGAGTGGTGTCTGGGGCAATTCAGCACAAAATCTCTTCTTCCCCCAAACCACTACAAGCAAGGACTTAGTCACAAACCACCCGGCCTAGTAACAGGCCAAATTACTCCCTACTGCACGTCTTTATATAAGCTAGGTTGTATTTGGAGCGCCAAACAAGGCCCCACACCCAATGAAGCCACACCCACCACTGACCTTAATTTGGTCAGTGAAAGTGTTTTCACCTGATGAATCCGCTCCCTACCTGCATTAACCCTTGGTATACAGGCCCCACAAATCAGAAAGAAATATACAGTGAAATGTACGTGTGCAGCATACAACAGAACATTGAGCAGGGATGTGAAAGGGAACCCCAATTGGAACCTTTATTGCTACTATGGTCACAATTCCCTCCAGATTCTCGCATGAGTTGAGACAGTCACATGACCACATCTTGTATGCAATACTGAAAATGACAAATCGATTTGACTAGTATGGTGAATTTCCCATCAATTGGCAAAACACTCCAGAAATCAAACTTCACCAAACATTACACTCTGGGCAAAGCTGATTTACAAATCCTGCGACTTACAGTAAAATTGACCATTTCAATGCAATTTTCAAGACATCTGACACAGATCTCTATGCAAATTGCCACTAAAGTAGTACATGTACTACTATATACTAGATACTATATACATATACTATATGTACTATAGAAATCAATGTTTGAAACACACCCATGTGGTCGCTCTAATAGCATACAATAGGGTGCGACTTTGCCTCTGTCAGCTCTTTGCTTGCCAAATCCTTCACAAAAGTGGATGGAGTGTAAACCATCATTATTAAATCTATTAGTGCTCCAGGCTCTTATCCCATTGTATGACATTCACATAAGGTGCAGCTGTGAAGGTGTTTCAACAGACAAGGCCTCATTCTAATTCACATTTTAGGGATCATTTAGACAGAAAGCAAAGATGTTGCCAGAACATCTATTTGAAGACAGCCACACACAGAGATCATGCTACTTCCTCACCGGGGTTGGGATTCAAACCGACAACCCTAGAGTTGTGAGGCAGTAGTGCTAACCACTAATCCACGGAGCTACATTGCTAATCCAGCCTGTATTTCTGTGCTGTGAATCAATCTTAGGTCCCTGGGCATGGTCAGTATAACTACCAGATATCTCCAATGTGACACAAATGTTGTGCTATGTTGCCAATTCAGATGTATGTTGGTTCTATGTATCCCAATACAAAGGATTGCAATACTAATACAGGCGTACCTCGGTTTACCAATGCCTCAGGGAACGTCATATTTGGGGTACAAATGCCAAACCATTTCAGTTAATTGGTCTGTTTACAAATATTTGAATAATTTGGTATGGGCATGTGGCCTGGTATGGTTCAGGAGGGGGGGAGGCGCTCGCTTGCCCCCCCCCCTTTCCTGACCTGCTGGGCTGCATGCTCAGATAAGTATCTGTTATGGATTTTGGGGGGTACCCCATGCTGTTTTTTTATTTAATTTCAGCGTGGAGTTACCCCTTAACATCCATACGAGACCCAAAGGGCTTATTATGGATGAGAGGGGGGACCCCACGCCGGGTTTTTTACAAATTGTTTATAATTCCCTGCAATACTTTTACATCAACTGTCAGTGGGGAACTCCGCCGACAGCTGAAACATGAGCGCTGCATTGGTTGTCGCTACTAAAATGCTGCATGAGTTGATAACATAACTCATGCGGGATTGTAGGAGCGACAGCCATGTGTTAATGTTTCAACTGTCAGCGGGGTTCCCCACTGACAGCTGAATGTACAAAAAAAAAAAAAAAGCGTGGGGTCCCCCCTCACATCCGTACCAAGCCCTTCGGATCTGGTATGGATATTAAGGGGGAACTCCACGCTGAAATAAAAAAAAACAGCTTGGGGATCCCCCCAAAATCCATACCAGACCCTTATCCGAGCATGCAGCCCGGCAGGTCAGGAAAGGGGGGGGACGAGTGAGCGCCCCCCCCCTCCTGAACTATACCAGGCCACATGCCCTCAACATGGGGGGGTGCTTTGGGGAAGGGGGGCTCCCCCCCAAAGCACCTTGTCCCCATGTTAATGGGGACAAGGGCCTCTTCCGTTATTGGGATAATTGGTCGGCCATTTTTTGGGATTTTAGCATATTTTGTTTACCAGTAAAGTTGAAAATTTTTTGTTCCAAATTTACTGATAAAAAAAAATGTGCCAAAATCCCGAAAAACAGCTGACCGATTAACCCACTAACGGCCCGAAAATCGTTCGATTTTTTTTTCGGCAGAAAAATCGGCCGATTTTAGACCCATCTATGGCCTGCTTTACATGGGTCTAAAATCGTCCGCAAAAAAAATCGGCTGATTTTCGGCCCTTTAGTGGGTTAATTGGTCAGCCATTTTTGGGGATTTTGCAACTTTTTTTAATTGGTAAATTTGGATAAAAATTGGCCGATTTTGCAGATCGGCCGATTTTAGCTGCAATGATCGGCAAATTGGCTGATCTTTTAACACATAAAAAATCTGCACATGAGCCATGACCTGCAAGAAAAAGAAGAATAAAAAAAAGAATAAGAAAAAGAAAAATGCAGGCCATAGATGGGGCGAAAACTGACCGTTTTAAAAAAAAAAAAAAAATTTGGTTGTTCAATGGGCCGACGTTACCACCAATGGTAAAAAAATTGTTCGATTTTCGCCCCGTCTACGGCCTGCAAATATAATAGCAAAGTAATTACTTCTGTCCCTGCAGAGAGCTGCGCTATTATATTTGACATTAAAAAGTATAAAGGTTGCAACATTATATCTATTTGTATCCGAATAAAAACATCTATATCCAGAATGGATACAAATAGATACAATGTTGCAGTCTCTATACTTTTTAATGTCAAATATAATAGCGGAGCTCTCTGCAGGGACAGAAGGAATGTTTCAGCTGACAGCTAAATTTCAAATTATTTCCGTGAATTAAATAAATAATAAAAAAAACAGCGTGGGTCCCCCCCTCTCATCCTTACCAAGCCCTTCAGGTCTGGTATGGATATTAAGGGGGAACTCCACACTGAAATTAAAAAAAAAAACAGCGTGGGTCCCCCTCAATATCCATACCAGACCCTTATCCGAGCATGCAGCCCGGCAGGTCAGGAAAGGGGGGGGGACGAGCGAGCGCCCCCCCCCTCCTGAACTATACCAGGCCACATGCCCTCAACATGGGGGGGTGCTTTGGGGCAGGGGGGGCTCCCCCCCCAAAGCACCTTGTCCCCATGTTGATGAGGACAAGGGCCTCTTCCCCACAACCCTGGCCGGTGGTTGTGGGGGTCTGCGGGCGGGGGGCTTATCAGAATCTGGAAGCCCCCTTTAACAAGGGGGCCCCCAGATCCCACCCCCCCCCCCTACGTGAACGAGTCTGCGGTACATGGTCCCGCAGACTTATTCACAAAAAAACTAAGTGTGGTGTAAAAAAAACACAGTACAGGGTCTTTGACAAGTCCTTTATTAAAACAATGTCCCCCGAAGTAGATCCAACGTCAATCACGGCGGCGGCGGCAGGGACCCGAAAAAAGAAAAAAAAAAAAAAAAGGTTCCGCTCCCGTCGGAGGCTTCCAGCCTTGTGAAGAAGAGGCTAGCTGACATTTCTTAAATAGGTATGGGGCGGGGCCAGCCGGGCACATCATCCCCGCCCCTTACCTATTTGAGAAATGTCACCCTGTCTCTCCACTGAGGCTAACTAGCTGAATGCAGGAGACAGTCTGACATTTCTTATATAGCTATGGGGCGGGGCCAGCCGGGAACAGCAAGCATGTGACATGGGGCGGGTCACTCGGATGATGTCCCCGGCTGGCCCCGCCCCATACCTATATAAGAACTGTCAGCTAGCCTCTTCTTCACAAGGCTGGAAGCCTGGGACGGGAGCGGAACCTTTTTTTTTTTTTCTTTTTTCGGGTCCCTGCCGCCGCCGCCGCGATTGACGTTGGATCTACTTCGGGGGACATTGTTTTAATAAAGGACTTGTCAACACTGTGTACTGTGTTTTTTTTACACCACACTTTTTTTTTTTGTGAAGGAGTCTGCGGGAGCATGTACCGCAGACTCCTTCACATAGGGGGGGGGCCGGGATCTGGGGGCCCCCTTGTTAAAGGGGGCTTCCAGATTCTGATAAGCCCCCCGCCCGCAGACCCCCACAACCACCGGCCAGGGTTGTGGGGAAGAGGCCCTTGTCCTCATCAACATGGGGACAAGGTGCTTTGGGGGGGGGGGAGCCCCCCCTGCCTCAAAGCACCCCCCCATGTTGAGGGCATGTGGCCTGGTTTGGTTCAGGAGGGGGGGGGCGCTCGCTCGTCCCCCCCCTTTCCTGACCTGCCGGGCTGCATGCTCGGATAAGGGTCTGGTATGGATATTGAGGGGGACCCACGCTGTTTTTTTTTTAAATTTCAGCGTGGAGTTCCCCCTTAATATCCATACCAGACCTGAAGGGCTTGGTAAGGATGAGAGGGGGGACCCACGCTGTTTTTTTTTGTTTTTTTTTTATTGTGGACCTTTATTTTTACATTCAGCTGTCAAAATAAATATTATCTAGACCTTTGAAATAAGTAAAATCATTACAGAAATAATTATAAAGGATAAGAAACAAAAATAGAATCACTAGAACTAAGGAAATCTAATTAGATTACATGAAGATATGCCGAGTGCTGTTTATTAAACACAATAGACGCGACCGAGTGCCGGCTCTCAGAGGAATCCACAATCAGATTCACTATTAGTCAGTGGCTAAAAAGCAAACGCCCATGGCAGAAGTCTAAAATGTGTTCTGCACATGCTCAGTTGTATCTGCCAAAGACACTGCACGGGCTTCTAGATTTTTACTGTGTCGATTTCCTTGAAAAAAACGATTTTTAACACATTCTTAATTTTTTTGGAAATAGCAGATATTGTTTAAAGTGAAGTCCTGATATTTGGCAAAGCAAATTTCTAAGTGAACATGTTTCTGCAGTGATTTTTCATGGTTTTAGACTTGCTTCTTAGCAAGTCTGTTTTGTGAGTCTGATTTCGGGCGTGTGTCTTTTTGTGAATTAGATTGGGCATCTGCTTATGGGCTCTGCTCAATAGTGAATTAGGTTGCAGGGTAAAAAATGACGGACGCCCATGAAAATTGGGCTTAAGCCCATAAATATGCGCCCACGCCCAATAGTGAATCAGGGCCAATATGTTTACCATATCAAGATGAGATCAGTTTTCACATGAACATTTGCAATCACACACTATGTATTTTCAGAAGTGAAAGGGTTAAACTTTTGTTACAACAGAGTCACTCTACTTAGTTAGAACATCTGTTGTTAATTAAGCTAGAGATAAGTTTTTCTAAGGTACATATAGAAAAACTTAGGCAAGCTTTACATTGTTATATGTATGTTTTAAAAAAAAAAAATCATTTGATATACATGTATAGATTGAAGTTAGAGAACATATATTATGGTTAAATGTTGATAAGGTATTTTGAAAAATGTATGGATTATAGAACTGTGTGCTACACACATTTTGGAGGGAAAATATGAAACATCTATTTTTTAAGTGACATATTTTAAAGTATTGTACTATAATGTTACAGTTATACATTTTTTAAGGGGATGAATTATTTGGTAAAAGGAAAATAATAAGGGTAAAAATATTTTTATGTGATACATAACAAACGGTTTATCAAAAAATTTGTTTTCCCATTATAGAATCAAATTAAAGATATGTGCAGATCAATTATCTTAAGATCCAAAAACGCATGAATGGATACGAAAGTGACGAGAATGTGTATAAATGGATTAAGATAAGGAAAATGATTAAGATTCGATAAAATCGATCATTTTGAGAGGGAAATGTTAGAAGCTTTCCATAATCTAATATCTAATATCTTCTTATTAACAGTACTAACAAGTATGAATGAGTTGGATCTTAATAGAATAATTGAGTTATTATATTTATATTTGTTCTAGATTGGGAAAAGTAAGGAATTAGACTTCAGAGTCTGTGAATATACATATGAACATATTTCTTGGGTTTTTCCTTTACATTCAAGCCACATATGAGAGAAATTAGCTATACCTTCCCCCATCCTCCCCCATCTATGTAAGAGATAAAGTTACACTCAGACTTTGAGAGAAGTAGATTGGAGGTTTTGTTTTAATACCTCCTGTTGGTGTCAATTATCTTAGTGGGACTACAAGAGAATACCAACCCACTTTTAGGTTGGTGGGGGCTGGATTGCTCTTTTAAGAGTAGAACAAAGGTTTGAGTTTCGCGCACACATTGCTTGAAGCCTTGAGAGACACACACACACATACAAACATATACATATATACAATCTTATTATCAAGAACTTAACTATATTTTTTGGACATTATTTAAACATTCTGTATGCCAATATTTTATTTCTAATTTTATGCAACGTTATTATTAAATCATTTTTTTTTAAGTTTATACAAGAAGTGGAAGGACTTTCTATCTGAACATTTCTCATCAATACAAGTTAATAAAATATCGAGACAATACGATATTTTACAGTCACCACATACTCCACTCAATATTATGACATTAAAAATATCTTTAAGAAACTTTGGGGAGTATTGAGGAATGATAACATTTTGGGTCCCATCCTTCCGGAGGCCCCTCCTGTTATCTTTAGAGGGGCACCTCCATTGAGATTATTTGTAGCCCCTAATGTTATAGCTCCTCCTAAGAAACCTTCTATGTTTCATGAGATTAAGGGTTATTTCCCCTGTAGAAGGTGTACAGTCTGTAAGCATAATACATGTAATAATAGAAACATTGAGACCTTTCATTCCATGATTACTAATAAATCATTTAAGGTTAATAATTGTATCACCTGTACCACAAAAAACGTGGTTTATTTAATCCAATGTCCATGTGGGTGTCAATATATAGGACGCACCGTTAGGACACTACAGACTAGGCTAAAAGAGCATATTGCCAATATAAAGAAAGGTTTTCCCAACCATAGTGTTTCTAAGCATTATGCTCTTCACCATGAGAAAAACCCCGAGGGAACTCTGTTTATTGGTATTGACAAATTCTCCAAGAATTGGAGGGGCAGTTACACCAAGCGGGAGGTTTCTACATTGGAAGTATGGTGGATTTACACTTTACAATCATATATGCCATATGGTCTCAATATTGAATGGGACGTCAATCATTCATCAATAATAGTTAGCTTTTTCTGGTTACTTTTTGACCATTTACCGTATTTTTTGTTCCATAAGACGCACTTTTTTCCCCCCAAAAGAGGGGGGAAAATGTCAGTGTATCTTATGGATCGAATATGGAGCAGCCGGTCCGGTATTTCCTTCGCTAACACCGTGTCAGAATACCGGGCCGGCCGCTCAGCTCTTCTCTGCAGCAAGACCTTACCTGTTCCCCGGTCCAGCATTGTACAGTCTTCCCGCGCCGGCATCTTTAGTGTGGGCACCCGGCTGTGACATCCGGGTGCCCATTGCGCATGCACAAGAAGTGCTGCACTTTGTGAATGGCCCGGCGTCTTCTGGGACCTGTCTGCAGTCTCTGGTCATCCCCTGCGCTGTCCGCAGTCTCTGGTCATCCCCTGTACTGTCTCCGCAGTCTCTGGTCATTTTCTGTACTGTGTCCGCAGTCTCTGGTCATCTCCTGTACTGTGTCCGCAGTCTCTGGTCATCCCCTGTACTGTGTCCGCAGTCTCTGGTCATCCCCTGTACTGTGTCCGCAGTCTCTGGTCATCTCCTGTACTGTGTCCGCAGTCTCTGGTCATTTCCTTTACTGTGTCCACAGTCTCTGGTCATCTCCTGTACTGTGTCCGCAGTCTCTGGTCATCTCCTGTACTGTGTCCGCAGTCTCCGGTCATCCCCTGTACCGTGTCCGCAGTCTCCGGTCATCTCCTGCACCGTGTCCGCAGTCTCCGGTCATCTCCTGTACTGTGTCCGCAGTCTCTGGTCATTTCCTGTACTGTGTCCGCAGTCTCTGGTCATTTCCTGTACTGTGTCCGCAGTCTCTGGTCATTTCCTGTACTGTGTCCGCAGTCTCTGGTCATCTCCTGTACTGTGTCCGCAGTCTCTGGTCATCCCCTGTACTGTGTCCGCAGTCTCTGGTCATCTCCTGTAGTATGTCCACAGTCTCTGGTCATCTCCTGTAGTATGTCCGCAGTCTCTGGTCATCCCCTGTACTGTGTCCACAGTCTCTGGTCATCCCCTGTACTGTGTCCGCAGTCTCTGGTCATCTCCTGTACTGTGTCCGCAGTCTCTGGTTATCCCCTGTACTGTGTCCGCAGTCTCTGGTCATCCCCTGTACTGTGTCCGCAGTCTTTGGTCATCCCCTGTACTGTGTCCGCAGTCTCTGGTCATCCCCTGTACTGTGTCCGCAGTCTCTGGTCATCCCCTGTACTGTGTCCGCAGTCTCTGGTCATCCCCTGTACTGTGTCCGCAGTCTCTGGTCATCTCCTGTAGTATGTCCGCAGTCTCTGGTCATCTCCTGTACTATTTCCGCAGTCTCTGGTCATCTCCTGCACTAGGTCTGCAGTCCATTGGTTCAGAATATTTTTTTTCTTGTTTTTCTCCTCTAAAACCTAGGTGTGTCTTTTGGAGAGAAAAATACGGTACATCTTTTGAGGTCGACTGGAGATGTTTATTTATGGTGCTTCTGTATTTATTTTTTATTTATGTTAAAAATATTTTGATGTTTTTATGTCTATTAAATTGGCAATTGCCATATCTTTTGTGAACACAAGATGGTGTCACGACCAGTATGTAGTAGATGGGATGTCTTGTTCATTTTTTCTTTTCCCCCTCTGGCATACAATGGCCGATTACATGTTC
Source organism: Staurois parvus (assembly GCF_062004578.1). NCBI lineage: Eukaryota > Metazoa > Chordata > Amphibia > Anura > Ranidae > Staurois > Staurois parvus. The sequence goes on along the minus strand of NW_028318121.1, from coordinate 666,258 downwards.
TTCAACAAGTTAATGTATAGTATTGTTTCCAAGTATTTTTGTTTTATGCTTCTGGAAATGTGCTATTGGCAGGATATGCTGTTGCGATCCTTAAACCAGACAACCCATGTCACATTCAAAGTCACTTAAATCCCCTTTCTTCCTCATTCTGATGCTCCATTTGAGATTCAGCAATTCATCTTCATGACTAGATGCCAAAATGCATTGAATTGCTGCCATGTGATTGGCTGATTAGCAATTTGTGTTGCCAAGCAATTGAACACACCTAGTAAAGTGGCTGGAGAGTGTGTACATAAAAGAGAAATGTTCGATGAAAAGTCCACATACAGATCAGAATTGTAAAAATCTTTTTCTTGCTGTAATAGAAAGCTTCTATTTGGACACTTACCTCCAGATCATCTCTCTTGGTTTAAGGATGTCATCTGTAATAATCCCAATCACTATATTCCACCGTCCTCATCCACATCCTTCCCTTAGAACGACTCCGATAACTTTGTATCTTTCCCATGAACAATGAACATCCCATAGACCAAGTTGTAGGTCATACTGAGATCTGTAGATGTATAGTAAAGTCCCCATATACAGCAGATACTCTTTATGTTGGTATACATGGATCCATCTCTAATGGAAGCTCATATCAATAAGGGATCCAATGTATCACTTGTGAATTGTCCCTTAGAGACCACAATGTGGGAGATAAATAGTGTGTGCTCCTTGTTATTATATCAATTCTCATCTTGTAATGGAAGGAAAATGTCAATAGAACTTTCTGCTTCATTAGCTATCATTACCCAACCTTGGTTGGAGTCCAACAGGCTCAAGTCTACTGCCAATGGATGGATCCCTCCTTGGTATTAGGGATCAGTGGGTGAAACATACTCACTGTGATTATCATCATCCTCCTGACCCTTGTGACAATGTCCACCATTGGGCTCTCCCAGATGGACATCGGAGGATGGACATGACAGCACCTGGACTGCTGACTGGGCCAGTGAAGTCAGACATGTCATATCTACATGAAAGAGGCTGAGCTGAGTGGAATAAGACCTCACTGGGGCCACATTACATCTACTGAGGGCCCCGCCAACCTCATTCCAGAAGATAAGAGCAGGTTGGCACTCTCATCTCTGTCCCCAGACCAGCTAGTGCTGGGCTGTCTTATCGGACTTTTAGGAAGAACCCCACCGCCCAAAAGTGGGAGGAAAAGGTTAGTAGGGTTTCCTCTAAAAGCCATACAAGGCTCTATAGGCCTGGTAGAACTTTTAAGGGAAACCCCATCCCCAAAAAAGGTTGAGAAAAAGTTTGGTGTCCCCCCTAAATTCCTACCAGACCCTTGATTTGAGCACAGCCCTGACAGGGCAAAAAAGGGGAGGGACGAACGAGTGCCCCCCCTCCATGCGGCTTACCAGGCCACGTGCCCTCGACATTGGGACAGTGTCCACATGCCGATGGAGACAAGGGCCTCTTCCCCACAACCCATGCCCGGTGGTTGTGGGTCTCTTCGGGCAGGGGAGCATATTAGCATTAGGGTACCCCTTTAAATAAGTGGCACCCTGATGCTGCGCCCCCCCCCTTGTGAATGAGTAAGGGGCACGTGTACCTTTACCCATTCTCTAAAGGGTTAAATTTAGTGACCAGTCTTTTGAAAAAACAAAACAACAGTTTTTGACAAGTCCTTTTTTTCTATGTTGTCATGACGACGCTGACTCGCCGAAATAAAAAAAAAAACCCGATGCCCTCCAACCTGTCCGCATCGGCCGAACACTCGCCGTAATCTGACAAATGTAAACAATTGGGGGGAGTTAGTGGTGATGCTACTGCTAGCTTTGCTTAGTTGTGGTGTGATTGGCCAAAGCATTGCTTTGCCAATCACAATGCACTATGAGAGCGCAGTGCATTGTGCGGTGTGGTGGGAGCAGAGCCCGTCAAATGCCCTTACCATTTGTGTGTTCGCCAAACACACAAATGGCCGATGTTCAAGTCGAACATACTTTCAACTCGAACATCCAGCCCATCACTAAATGTGACTGGTGTGGCAGTGATCAGGAACATTGTTGCTGTCTGCCCTGGTCTGGTGACAGTGGGACTGGTGTGGCAGTGATCGAGAGCAATGTTGCTGGTTGCACTAGTTTGGGTTACTGGCACTGGTGTGGTGGTGATCAGAACACTGTTGCTGGTATGGTGGTGACCAGGAACACTGTTGGCTTGCACAGGTCTGATGGCACTGGGACCTATGTGGTGATCAGGAATACTGTTGCTGCCTGCATTGGTCTGGTGGCACTGGGACTGGTGTAGCAGCAATCACGAACAAAGTTGCTTGCTTACATGGGACTACTGGGATACTGGGACCATCATGGTGGTGATCAGGAACACTGTTGTTGGATCAAACTGGGATTGGTGCAGTGGCAATCAGGGACACTGTTGCTGCCTGCACTGGCTGTGGTGACATTGCAACTGGTGTGGGGGTAATCAGGAACACTGTAGGACATGGTAGTGTCATTGCTGTTGTGACAGAAATGTGACATGACTGTACAGATTTGAGTAGATAAGATGTGACCTGTAGAAAATATGACAATGTAATCGTAGATGTAGTTGCATGCCTTGTCATTAAAGAAATATTCAGTCATAAGTACTCAGACAGATGGTCATCAATTAACATATGAAAAGAGACAGAGCAGCTTCCTCAGGCTGGAAGTGATGCCTGGGTGCTAATAAGTTTTTGTCACCTATACTTACCCAGACTTGGCCGCCTTCCTGAAGCTGAAAAGAGAAACGCAGACATTTCTGCTTCATGACAGCAGGGGGTCTCCAATCTGTCTGGGGAGCTTTAAAAGAAATACATACATCAAAGGAAATGTTTAATCTCTCATAAAAGCTAAAATATTAGTTGCAGAGAGATGAAAATACTTCCCTCTTATGGGGCACTCTGTGGGTCACACCGACATATAAAAACCATATTTGTCGATTAGGTAGAAGGCCAGGAAAATTAAGGAAATGGTTAGGTGGCACTGGATCGCAACAGCACCAATCACTGTTCGACTGTCGCGATCCAGCGCCACCTAACCATTTCCTGTAGGGAATACAATAGGGTGCATGATGAGCAGATGGCTCTCCACTTGGTGAGACATTTTTGTGTTTTAGTGAATAGTATTTCACGGGAAGAAAGCACAGTTCCATATCCAGGGAATATATTTCCCACAATGACCTTTATTTCCCCAGGCAGAGATATTGTTCTGTATGAGCTCCTTTTTATGATCTGGGTTCCTCCATATAACTAATCATATTGTAGGGAACTGTTATTTTATACACTAGTTGTGGTTTGTTTACATTCATATACAGCCACTACCATAGAGGTCCCATTACAGACAAGTCCCTAGGTGTGCTTCCTGCCCCTACAAGGAGGTCAAGAAACCCCAGGATGTTATATAGTTTGTTTTTCCAGGAAGTATCAGGCAGAGGGTGCCAGCCTGCCATGTGCTGTGTATCTGGGGAGAACTGTATGGTGATTCTGTGAGTATTGATCCAGATTAACAAGGCTGCTATCTATCTAGTTGTTACTGAAGCAGATTAGGTCTGCCTCTGTTAGATTTCAACTTCTGTATAGGAACCCTAATATCTCTGTTAGAGAGAGATTTGTGGTTCATTATTCTATTTACAGTTGCAAGAAAAAGTATGTGAACCCCTTGGGATTACGTGGAGTTTTGCATGAATTGGGCATAAAATGTGCTCTGAACGTCATCTAAGTCACAACAATAGAAGAACACAGTCTGCTGAACATAATACTACACAAACATTAGATGTTGCCATGGTTTAATTGCACATAACATGTAAACATTCACAGTGCAGGGAGGAAAAAGTATGTGAACCTTTGGACTTAATAACTGGTTGACCCTCCTTTGGCAGCAATAACCTCAACCAAACATTTCCTGTAGTTGCAGATCAGACCTGCACAACGATCTGGAGTCATTTTGGACCACTCCTCTTCACAAAACTGTTTCAGTGTAGCAATATTCTTGGGATGTCTGGTGTGAATCGCTCTCTTAAGGTCATGCCACAGCATTTTAATCGGGTTGAGGTCAGGACTCTGACTGGGCCACTCCAGAAGGCGTATTCTGTGCTGTTGCAACCATTGTTTTGTTGAATTACTTGTATGCTTTGGGTCATTGTCCTGTTGCATCACTCATCCTCTGCAGAGCTTCAGTTGGCGGACAGATGGTCGTACGTTTTCCTGCAAAATGTCTTGATAAACTCTGGAATTCATTTTCCCATCAATGACAACAATCCGTCCAGGCCCTGAGGCAGCAAAGCAGCCCCAAACCATGATGCTCCCTCCGCCATGTTTTACAGTGGGGATGAGGTTTTGATGTTGGTGTGCTGTGCCTTTTTTTCTCCACACATAGTGTTGTGTGTTCTTCCCAAACAACTCAATCTTGGTTTCATCTGTCCACAGTATATTTTGCCAGAAGTGCTGTGGAACATCCAGGTGCTCTTTTGCAAACTTCAAACGTGCTGCAATATTCTTTTTGGACGGCAATGGCTTCCTCCGTGGTGTCCTCCCATGTACTCCATTCTTGTTTAATGTTTTCCTTATTGTAGATGTGTCAACAAAAATGTTAGCATGTGCCAGAGATTTCTGTAGGTCTTTAGCTGACACTCTGGGATTCTTCTTTACCTCATGCAGCATTCTGCGCTGTGCTCTTGCAGTCATTTTTACAGGACGACCACACCTAGGGAGAGTAGCAACAGTGCTAAACTTTCTCCATTTGTAGACAGTCTGTCTTACCGTGGACACATGAACATCAAGGCTTTTGGAGATACTTTTGTAACCCTTTCCAGCTTGATGCAAGTCAACAATTCTTGATCGTAGGTCTTCTGAGAGCTCTTTTCTGCGAGGCATGGTTCACATCAGACAGTGCTTCTTGAAACCAGTAAACCCAAAACAGGTGTGTGTTTTTTAAGGGCAGGACAGCTGTCAGCAACACATCCAATATCATCACACTGATTGGAGTCAAGGTTGGCTCACTCCTGGCTCCAATTAGTTCTGGGAGAAGTCATTAAGCTAGGGCCTCACATACTTTTTCCTCCCTGCACTGTGAATGTTTACATGTCATGTGCAATTAAACCATGGCAACATCTAATGTTTGTGTAGTATTATGTTCAGCAGACTGTGTTCTTCTATTGTTGTGACTTAGATGACGTTCAGAGCACATTTTATGCCCAATTCATGCAAAACTCCACGTAATCCCAAGGGGTTCACATACTTTTTCTTGCAACTGTACACTGCAGAATCCTTATAGTTGTCTATATATATATATATAGATCCGTGTTTTCACCTGCATAAGACTGTCAGGTGAACTTTCTGTTAATTGCAGTGTATCTTTGCAGCCTCTTTGCTTAAAGCCATAACACCCTTATTGGTCTGGATCTCCCTTTAGTTAGGATTAGCATAGGGAGCGTTGGATAGATTAGGCTAGAGGTAGGTTAGGCATCCGACGGCCACTTAGACAGATAGAGGCCCGGTTGCAGTGACAGCCCAGTTTAGGGATAGGGACTAAGAGTAAGGAGAGATAGGACATTTTATCCTTTTAGGTGATGCATCGCTGATCTTCAGACAAGCAGTGCAATCATCCGCATAGAACGTGTTACTTGGACGCCATCGCAGCATCTGAAGTGGAAGCGTGCATCTTATTGACTCTCACCTCTCCAGGGGCCCCTGCAACCGGACTGCGCTATAACCCATGGTTGGAGGTATTCTGTATACCACATGCACATACCCGGGTATAATTGCAACCTCCCAATTTATGGTAAATTGTAATTCCTGAATGTTATTCTTATGCATCCTGTTTTATGTGGCTGCTTTATATAAACTTTGCATTAATCTCATACAGGTGGGTGACATGTTTTCATGTTAGAAATATAAGCTGGGTGCATTAATACTGCTATGTATAGTTACTTTAAGTTGTCTACTTGTTACATTCCTAGAAAGGGGTGAGTCTCCTCAATTGCAGGATCCCTATTCTAGGTGGAGGCACTGCCATTTGTATTATCACAACCCCCTCTTCCATATAGCGAAGGCTCAGGATTGCCTACTCATATACAGGTTAGCGCCATAGCTTGTTTGGTGTGGGCCATTTCACATAACCCCCCCAAAACAGGGCTACAATATGAATACAGTATGTAGGCCGGGCATTAAGAACGTGGTCATAAAGTATCATTCCCGGGTACCCCTAACAGGCCTCATCCCCTAATTCCACATTAATGTGAGTCCCCACTCCCAGAGGGAGCAAACAAGGCATACATTCACCAGCACATGTACAATACTATGCCCAACACTTCACCCTGGCAGAGCCAGGTACCAGATCAATGGACGGGTCAATGGTAGTAAGAAGAGGCAAGGCCAATAATTTTTCAAAGCTTTCCTTTTACAAATTCAATGCATTCAACTTCCATTGGTACTTTCCTAAGCAATCTACAGTATGTCCTGTTCCTATCTCCCTCCTATCCAGGGCACCAGGACATCTCCGGGTATACCCCAGTTACATAGTTACATAGTTACATAGTTAGTCTGGCCAAAAAAACATCCAGTCCATCCAGTTCAACCATAAAGAAAAGATATAATCCTATACCCACTGTTGATCCAGAGGAAGGCATAAAACCCAGCAAAGCACGATCCAATTTTCTCCTACAGGAGAAACAATTCCTTCCTGATCCCCAGAGAGGCAATCAGATATTCCCTGGATCAACTTTACCTATAACTTTACCAGTTGGGGAATACCAATCACTGGAACACCACATTTCTGTAGAAGGGGCCCCACTAAGTCCCATAGGGGCCAGCTCCAGAGTCTCACTCCTCTTCTCTCAGAATCTCTACACAAACTCCTCCTACTCCCTCCCTATTTGTCTATGGGGAGGACATCACCAAGTAGCCAAATTTTGAATTGCACTTACACCGTTTTACAAGCATGAGTCAAAGGTCAGCCTTGCCTGTATTGGTAAATATTAACCCTTTCACTGCCAGAGCTATTTTTGTCTATTTTCACACGTTTAAAAAATCATTTTAGGCCTAAAGATTACACAAAACCCCAAATATTATATATTTTCTGAAAGCAAACACCCTAGAGAATAAAATATGGGTAGTTCCAATTTTATATGTCGCACAATAATATTGGAAATACAAAATTTCAGTAAAAATCACACTAAAGTGAATTTTAGAGCAAACAAATGCAATCAATTACTCAAATCAAAATATAACATATGAGGTTGTGCCGAGTACATAGATACCCAACATGCCAAACCTTAAATTTATGTGCGCCTATGAAATGGTGACAAACTTCAGTCCCCTATATATTCTATAGGCAACACTTCATAAGCCCCTACAGGTCATCAGTTTCATGTTATGGAGGAGGTCTTGTGCTAGAATTATTGCTCTCACTCGCGTGTGCGGCGATATGTAACGTGTATCACAATCTATGTTTTTACACAAAGGCACCCTGACGTGTGTTTACGGTCATACATGTGTATATGTGGGGGTGGGGGGGGCCTCAACATTTTTTCAGGGGGGGTGTTATATCCTTGGGTGTAACAATTTTTTTACAACAAAAAAAATGTGCTTAACTTTTTTTTTACTTGTCATAGGGGACACAAAGTCCCTTATGTGATGATTTTTTTGGTGACAGGTTCTCTTTATTGAGACATGCAGGGTCTAAAAGACCCCCAATGTCTCCTCTGAGCTCCATTAGAGGTATTACAATGCAAACCACATTGCAACACATCTTTCACCGGCTATTCATCTTTCCCCGGCTATTCATCTTTCATATGACATCCTCCCAGATGTCATATGATGTTCTCCCAGAATGCCCCCTCAAGGGCACCCCCTACTGACACAGCTGATCACGTGATGTGGTAAAAGGCTAATCACAGCGACCTTTTACCACGTGATCAGCCGTATCCAATGACAGATCAGATCACCGTAAAATGCAGTCGCAGTATGTTACAGCATGAGGAAAGTACTGCCGAGAACCTGCAATTGTCAGAGGACGGATCGGCACCAATCATCAAGGCACTGATGATCAGTGCCCTGATGATCGGCGCCCAGCAGTGCCACCCACCTGTGCCCAGTAGTGCCACCCACCTGTGCCGATCAGTGTCTAGTAGTGCCTCCCACCTGTGCCCAGAGGTGCCATCCTCCACTGCCCAGCAGTGGCCCCCCATCAGTGCTGCCCAACATTGCCACCCATCAGTTCCCAGCAGTGCCACCCATCAGTGCCACCTATCAGTGCCCATCAATCTTGCATATCAGTACAGCATCATCAGTGCCTATCAGTGCTGCCTATCAGTGCCCATCAGTGCCACCTATTAGTGCTGCCTATCAGTGCCCATCAGTGCTGCCTATCACTGTCCATCAGTGCTGCTTATCAGTGCCCATCAGTGCTGCCTATCAGTGCAGCCTCATCAACGCACATCAGTGAAGGAGAAAAATTACCTGTTTAAAAAATGTTATAATAGAAACAAAGAAAAACTTATTTTTTAAAAATTTTGTTGCTGTTTTTTTGTTTATAGTGCAAAAAATAAAATGCCCAGCAGTGATTAAATACCACCAAAAGCTGAAAATTGGCCTGGGCAGGAAGGGGGTAGAAGTGCCCAGTAGGCAGGAATGGGGTAGAAGTGCCCGGTAGGCAGGAAGGGGGTAGAAGTGCCCGGTAGGCAGGAAGGGGGTAGAAGTGCCCTGTAGGCAGGAAGGGGGTAGAAGTGCCCTGTAGGCAGGAAGGGGGTAGAAGTGCCCTGTAGGCAGGAAGGGGGTAGAAGTGCCCTGTAGGCAGGAAGGGGGTAGAAGTGCCCGGTAGGCAGGGAGGGGGTAGAAGTGCCCGGTAGGCGAGGGGTTAAACCCGAACACATATGAATGACACAGGTTCTGGGGCTAATTGAATGCAGATAAGGCATCAAGTGAGTGGAATTCCCACCTTCATCAGCCCCAGAACCTGTGTAACTAATATGTGTTCGGGTGTAAAGGGGTGAGGTGGCCCCCCTAGGTGGCATTCACACTTGAGGGTTTTGTAGCTTGAAGATCGAAGATCCAAGAAAGCTCAAACTGAAAAATGACTTGTTCTCTATGGGGCTTCTTCACACCTGATCACTGGAACAGGCGCCATAGAGAACAATTGATTTTTTACGTTTGAGTGTTTTTGGATCTTGGATCTTCAAGCTACAAAACCCTCCAGTGTGAATGCAGCCTTAGAGTTGTACAACTACCAGTGAGGACGTATCGGCTTGTCTGCTGGTCTGTAGGACTACAAGGGGCAGCTTAGTAGAAGTTTTATTGCTTTAATCTGTGACAGTTTCAATCTGTTTTTGCATGCCTGTTCACTTGTATGGAAAGAGAATCAGTTCTGAACGAACGTTTGTTGACCCCGGCCCTAATTTTCACCAAAGTGTCCGACATTTTCCTGAGACAGGCACATTGTTCTGCAGGAGATTCTTTCAATATTGGTGTCCCTCCATATAATGAATCCTATGAACAAAGTACAAGTCACAGCCCAGCCTCGCCCTGTGTAGGAGGAAGTGACACCTCCCAGCTGCATTCTTCCCCGGTGTCAGAGACTTTCACTTTCATTTCCCCTACAGTCAGCGATGGCGTCTGCTAATCTGAGAGCCGAGCTGGAATGTTCCGTCTGTCTGAACATTTATACAGATCCTGTAACCCTGAGATGTGGACACAACTTCTGCCGGGTCTGTATTGATCGTGTTCTGGATACACAGGAGGGGTCTGGAGGATATTCCTGTCCTGAATGCAGACAGAAGTTTCCGGATCGTCCTGCACTGCACAGGAACATAACACTGCGTAACATAGTGGAGAATTTCCTGTCTGCTCAGCCTGATCAGGAGGAGTCCGGGGTCTTCTGTACTTACTGTGTGGACTATCCTGTACCTGCTGTTAGATCCTGTCTGCTTTGTGAGGTTTCTCTGTGTGATAAACACCTGAGAGTCCACAAAAAGTCCCCAGAACACATCTTATGTGACCCCACCTTGTCCATGGAGAGCAGGAAATGCTCCGTCCATAAGAAGATCCTGGAGTATTACTGCACTGAGGATGACACATGTATCTGTGTGTCTTGTTGTATGATTGGAGGACATAAAGGACATGAGATGGAGTCACTGGATGAGGCTTCTGAGAAGAAGAAGGAGACACTGAGGAATGTTCTGCAGAAACTTCTGACAAAGAGAGAGGAGATGGAGGAAAGAGTCCAGAGTCTGCAGGAACACAGGAGGAAAGTAGAAGAAGAAGCAGCTGGTGACACCGAGAGATTCACTGCCCTGTTTAGAGATCTCAGGAGACGTCTGGAGGACCTGGAGAAGAGAGTCCTGAGGGAAATCTCCGGGAGGGCAGAGCGGGTCTCCATCTTCATCCGGGATCTGGAAATAAAGAAGGAGGAGCTGTCCAGGAAGATGCGTGACATTGAGGAGCTGTGTAACATGACGGATCCACTGACTGTCCTACAGGAATCAGACACAGGTGACTTGTGTGATACTGAGGATGGAGATAATGAGGACAGAGAGAGACATGAGGAACTCCTCCATGATGGAGGGGGGCTGGATGTGGCTGGGATATCACACACATTACACACATTATCTGATATAATAACAGAGGGAAATGTATCCTTCTATATACAGGGAGCTGAGGACATATTACTGGATGGAAACACAGCTCATAATAAGCTGCATATATCAGATGACAGGAAAACTGTATCCAAGTCAGATAGAAACCAGAATCGTCCAGAAACTCCAGAGAGATTTCAGGATCGTTCTCAGGTGTTGAGCAGTCGGAGTTTCTCCTCAGGGAGACATTACTGGGTAGTGGATGTCGGGGGATCCGATGGATGGATAGTCGGGATGTGTTACCCCAGTATAGACAGGAGAGGAGGGCAGACACTGATTGGATATAATAACAAGTCCTGGGGTTTGCACTGGAATGGTAATCAGTATTGGGTGATACATGAAAGTAAAGGGATCTCCTTACCCTCCAATCCCCCCAGTACCAGAGTCAGGATAGATCTGGATTATGAGGCCGGGCGGATCTCCTTTTATGATCTGTGTGACCCGATCCGATACCTCCACACCTTCACCACCACCTTCACTGAGCCCCTCCACGCTGGGATAGGTGTAGGGGGAGGTTGTATAAAGATCTGTGGGGGGAATCGGGGAAAGTGAGAACTCTGCCCAGAGTGGTGACATCACAGGGAGGGGGGACGGGATTGGTGGAACATTCAGCCAATAGTCCTGCAGTGTTTTCTATGATCCATATATTACTGTGAGACGTCTCTATTTCTCCCTCACAGATGTCTATGATTGGCTGGAAGAACTGTCCAATTATAGTGAAGGCTTTTCTCTATTGGTCAGCGAGGAGCATGTGATCTATCTATCTATCTATCTATCTATCTATCTATCTATCTATCTATCTATCTATCTGTCTCTCAGGGGTGGACTGACCATTCGGGAATTCGGTTATATATAGGGAATAGTCAGCGTACAGATATCAGTGTTATACAGTTGCAAGAAAAAGTATGTGAACCCCTTGGGATTACGTGGAGTTTTGCATGAATTGGGCATAAAATGTGCTCTGAACGTCATCTAAGTCACAACAATAGAAGAACACAGTCTGCTGAACATAATACTACACAAACATTAGATGTTGCCATGGTTTAATTGCACATAACATGTAAACATTCACAGTGCAGGGAGGAAAAAGTATGTGAACCTTTGGACTTAATAACTGGTTGACCCTCCTTTGGCAGCAATAACCTCAACCAAACATTTCCTGTAGTTGCAGATCAGACCTGCACAACGATCTGGAGTCATTTTGGACCACTCCTCTTCACAAAACTGTTTCAGTGTAGCAATATTCTTGGGATGTCTGGTGTGAATCGCTCTCTTAAGGTCATGCCACAGCATTTTAATTGGGTTGAGGTCAGGACTCTGACTGGGCCACTCCAGAAGGCGTATTCTGTGCTGTTGCAACCATTGTTTTGTTGAATTACTTGTATGCTTTGGGTCATTGTCCTGTTGCATCACTCATCCTCTGCAGAGCTTCAGTTGGCGGACAGATGGTCGTACGTTTTCCTGCAAAATGTCTTGATAAACTCTGGAATTCATTTTCCCATCAATGACAACAATCCGTCCAGGCCCTGAGGCAGCAAAGCAGCCCCAAACCATGATGCTCCCTCCGCCATGTTTTACAGTGGGGATGAGGTTTTGATGTTGGTGTGCTGTGCCTTTTTTTCTCCACACATAGTGTTGTGTGTTCTTCCCAAACAACTCAATCTTGGTTTCATCTGTCCACAGTATATTTTGCCAGAAGTGCTGTGGAACATCCAGGTGCTCTTTTGCAAACTTCAAACGTGCTGCAATATTCTTTTTGGACGGCAATGGCTTCCTCCGTGGTGTCCTCCCATGTACTCCATTCTTGTTTAATGTTTTCCTTATTGTAGATGTGTCAACAAAAATGTTAGCATGTGCCAGAGATTTCTGTAGGTCTTTAGCTGACACTCTGGGATTCTTCTTTACCTCATGCAGCATTCTGCGCTGTGCTCTTGCAGTCATTTTTACAGGACGACCACACCTAGGGAGAGTAGCAACAGTGCTAAACTTTCTCCATTTGTAGACAGTCTGTCTTACCGTGGACACATGAACATCAAGGCTTTTGGAGATACTTTTGTAACCCTTTCCAGCTTGATGCAAGTCAACAATTCTTGATCGTAGGTCTTCTGAGAGCTCTTTTCTGCGAGGCATGGTTCACATCAGACAGTGCTTCTTGAAACCAGTAAACCCAAAACAGGTGTGTGTTTTTTAAGGGCAGGACAGCTGTCAGCAACACATCCAATATCATCACACTGATTGGAGTCAAGGTTGGCTCACTCCTGGCTCCAATTAGTTCTGGGAGAAGTCATTAAGCTAGGGCCTCACATACTTTTTCCTCCCTGCACTGTGAATGTTTACATGTCATGTGCAATTAAACCATGGCAACATCTAATGTTTGTGTAGTATTATGTTCAGCAGACTGTGTTCTTCTATTGTTGTGACTTAGATGACGTTCAGAGCACATTTTATGCCCAATTCATGCAAAACTCCACGTAATCCCAAGGGGTTCACATACTTTTTCTTGCAACTGTATTTGTACACTGACTGTCCCCTATATATAACACCAGGGGCGGACTGACCATTCGAGAACTCGGGCACTGCCCAAGAGCCTGGGGTCAGAAGGGGGCCCCATGAAATGCCCCTGGTACCTTTTATAGGCTTTTTTTGAGTGTGGGTGGGGACACAGGGGGCCCCATGATCTCCTATTGCCCGGGGGCCCCATGAGTTGTCAGTCCACCCCTGCTGTCTATCTATCTCTATAAAGTATAACTAAAGACAAAACGTATTTTAGTATTGGATGGGGTGGAGAGGGATTAGAACCCCGGCCAAGTTTTTATTGCTGTCTGGGCCCCCATTGGGGAGATTCGGCCTCTCTATTTGACCTTGTAACCATTATCACCAGAAGTAACAATGAAACAAATGTTGGGTTGTCACCAGAACAGGAATAGAGGGGAAATCTTCCAGTGGGGAGACTAGTTCTGGTGATCAGCAGGGATTCTCTCACTTTGGAGCAATTGTCTGTCATTTCCTGTTGTGGCGATGGGACAGGAAGTGAGGAGAAATCTCCCCAACGGAACACAGATGGCAATACAAGCCTGGCAGGGGTTAGAACCCTTTATTGATTCATCCAAAATAAAAAAGTTTTGCCTTTTAGTTCTACTTTAATTTTCTAAACAGGAAGTGACCATGTAATACCAGCAATTTCCTTTCCCCCGCCCCTCCCCCTATGTTCTGCCACTCTTCATGGTGGCGCTATGTGCATCCATGATCACACACAGAGGGTGGAGATGATCCATCAGTACAGAGGATGCAGTGCCGTCATTGTGATGGGATAGGATGGGGTCACCCTACATCTAGGAGAGGTCACATGACACCATGTGGGGGGAGGGGACTGGGAAGGACAGAAGTGAGGTCTGGTGGATGATGGTGGGTGATGAGCTCCGTCTGTACTGGGAGGACTCATGGAGATCGGCTCCATCACACAACAAGAGGGGGAGGGGAGAGGGTCAGTGGCCTTTTCTGCAGAGGGGGGAAGGGTGACCTTAGAGCAGGTGCGGGGGCAGAGGAAGAGGACCGGCATAACCTGGTGTGTGTCTGTACAGAGCAGCATAGAGCTCCCACCTTCCCCAGGATGTACAGGACATAAAAAGGAGACACATACTGCTAATATATCATCACACACTAACCTGTCTGCATCCTACAGAGTTCTATTCTAGGAATCTGCATGGAGGAAGTATGGTGGCAGCCATTTCTAACTACTTCTAAACAATACTAGTTCCCTGGCTGTCATTCTGATCCAACGCCTTCTGTACTTTCTATGTCACACCACCTGGAAGAAGTATTCAGACTCGGAGTTCTGACTTAACTCTGATTTCCTGATCGGCATGATTGTTCCAGGTCAGTGTCCCCGAATACTGAGTCCACAGACAGCCAGGAGAAGAGCATTTTCAGAAGACATCCAGCAATGGCCCCTCCATATTCCCCTCAGTACAGGTGTCATTTATGTCACAGCCGGGGACATTCTTCTCGCATCGTTTGTTTTCATTTTCCCCGAATACAAAATGCTGAATGATAATCTACAATGTCTTTTGTTGGTTTTATTCATTTTCTGGAAGATTTACAAATGAATAAATTGATCTTACCTCCTTGATCCCCGACAGTCTGGCTTCCGCTCACAACATTCCACAGAAACTGCCCTACTAAAACTCATTAATTACCTACTAACTGCTAAAACCAATGGCCATTACTCCATACTCCTTGACCTTTCCGCTGCCTTTGACACAGTTCACCACCCACTCCTCCTCAGTAAACACCACTCCATCGGCCTCTGTGATTCTGCTCTCTACTGGTTCTCCTCTTACCTTTCTCAGTGTCACATATAACTCCTCCTCTTCCTCCGCTCCCTCTTTTTATTGGGGTACCCCAACGTTCTGTTCTTGGGCCCCTCCTTTTCTCTCTCTATACCTCCTCCCTGGGCCAACTGATAACCTCCCATGGCTTCCAATACCGCCTCTATGCTGATGACACCCAGATCTATCTCTCCACTCCCCAGCTCACCCCCTCAATCTCCTCACATATCACAAATCTACTAAGCGACATATCAGCATGGATGTCACATCACTACCTCAAACTCAATCTTTCAAAAACTGAGCTTGTAATATTTCCTCCCCCCCATCCCGCACTCATGACTTTACCATTAAGATCAGCAGCACAACCATTTGCCCTTCCCCTCATGCCAGGGTGCTCTGTGTAATCCTAGACTCTGACCTCTCCTTTGGGCCCCACATCCACTCACTGGCTAAATCCTGACGCCTCGACCTCTGGAACGTTTCCAAAATCTGCCCCTTCCTGACCAATGACATCACAAAACAACTTATCCACGCCTTGGTTATATCCCGCCTCGATTACTGCGAGTTCCTCCTCACTGGCCTACCATTACACAGGCTATCCCTCCTTCAGTCTATTATGAATGCTTCTGCTAGACTCATACACCTTACCAACTGATCAGCGACTGCTGCCCCTCTCTGCCAATCCCTTCACTGGCTTCCACTAACCCAACGTATGAAATTCAAAATACTAACCACAGCTTACAAAGCCATCCACAACACTGCCCCCAGCTACATCACCAATCTCATCCACAGATACCGCCCAAATCGCCCACTCCGCTCCTCCCATGATATCCTCCTCTCTAGCTCCCTCATCACCTCCTCCCACGCTTGCCTCCAGGGCTTCTCCAGAGCCTCTCCCATCCTCTGGAACTCCCTACCACAGCATATCTTTTCAGCCCCCACCCTGTCCACCTAAGAACTGTACTTGAATCACCTCCACCCAGGGGCGGACTGACAACTCATGGGGCCCCTGGGCAATAGGGGTCCATGGGGCCCCTGTGTCCTTGCCCAAACTCAAAAAAGCCTATGTTATCTCATGGGGCCCCCTACTGACCCCGTGCCCTCGGGCAGTGCTTGAGATTCCAAATGGTCAGTCCACCCCTGCCTCCGCCAGATCATCACCCGCAGCTATTACCTTTTCTATCACCTCCCCCTTCCTTTAGATTTTAAGCTCCACGAGCCGGGCCCTCCTATTCCTTCTGTACTGAAATGTATTGTAATTGTACGGTCTCCCTTATATTGTAAAGTGCTGCGCAAACTGTTGGCGCTATATAAATCCTATATAATAATAATAATAATCTTTTCTTTCACTTTTCTTATTACTTATAGTATGAAATATTCATTTTAAAAATAACCATTTAATCCCGGCTCCTCCATGACACCGTGTTACAGAGAATTCTGGGCTTTCCGATAAGACAGCCCAGCACTAGTTGTTTGTGGATTGTTCCTCCATACAGAGACAAGGGGAGGGTAGTGAATATGAGATCGGGAGCGCGGTGCGTCCTTTCTCTGATTTATCCAGCGGCAGAATGAATAGCAGGAAATCAAATGATTGGCTTCACAGGACAGAGGAGAATGGGCCGGTTGAAAAACTGTCCAAAGAACTGTCTCACCTTCTGGCTGCACTGGGTAAATGTTTGTAGGCGGAGTGGGCCAGGTGGGTGGTGGGCACCCAAAGGGGGAGGAAAGACACCGAGATCTGAGATTGCAAGGAACCAACCACACTGTATCAGAGCCTATGCAACGGTATGGAACTGGCAGAAACGCTCACAGAGAACTATGTACCACCTGCAGAGAGCGATGCTCGGATGTTGATAGCACCTGGAAAGGGATACGGCTAGCAGACAGTGATGCAGCAAGGCACTACCAGTGGAAAGGTTCTCCCCTCCCCTGGAACCCCTCCCTATGCTAGGCACACTCTCCCTATCCAGCTGGTTCCTGTCCATGACCTAACCACACGCAAAATACACACCAACTACAGTGAGCCTGTGCTTTTTTGTAAGTACTGCCCTCATTAAAGATGGCCGTGGAGGTCATCCAGGACAGCAGAATCCAATTGGACATCTGCTCACCTGTTGACACGTATGGAGGCCTAAGAGGAATGGGAGTTTCTCCTTGCGTCTTCTAGAACAGCCCCTTGAGACGTAGAGCTCCTCTCTCCGGGTCAGGAAACACACCATCACCCATGCCTTTAAAAGGCTTTCCTCCAGGCCTCCATCCCCAGTTTTTAGTGTTTCCTGATCCGGAAGGAACACGTTTGGAACCTAGGGGGTCTCTGCACTCTCTAGGGGCAGTCCTGGAAGAGTGTGGGCCCGGGGGTTCACTTACTCCCTCTCCCGGCGTGATCCCTCCATGGTGAGTGGAGCTGGGGCGGTGCGTGGAAGCTTTCATCCTCAGGTGAGGGACCGGCAGTGGCAGTGGTCACTTGCAGGGGAGCAGGGTGTCCGGCGGTGAGTTTGGGCATTCGCTTCCTCTAGTCCTGGCAACTTCTCTCCCCAATGCGTGGCGGTACAGGCGTGCAGGGCGCTGGGTGGAAAGGAACAGGCGAGACTTCCGGGGGGCAGGGCCTTTGCGTTCCACAGGCCGGAAGTCTGACGCGACTTCTGGTGGACAAGGCCCTACGTTCTAGCAGGGCCCTGTGCTCCACGGACCGGAAGTTAGAGTAACTTCCAGTGGACGAGGCCCTGCGTTCCATGGACCGGAAGTCTGGCGCAGTGATGTCATCGGTGGGCACCGGAGACGCTGGGTTCCAGTTTCCAGAAGAAAAGAAGGTGCTGGCTTCCACTCGGGTGGTCGGTGAGGCATGAAGACCAGCAGAGGCTGTGGACCACGCCAGATGGAATGCCATGGAAGCTGGCTGATCGTAGCAGGCGGATCCTGGTTCTGGCACTGGCTCCTCTCAGGTAGGCTTGGGGAGGGTCCCCTTTAGCTGACTCCTGGGAGGGTGGTTGGTTGTTCCCCCAGTCTCTGTGGGCAGGTGATGATGGGGAACACTGAAGGTTTCCCCCTAGCACAGGGTGTGTAGTGGGATTTTGGAGCTGAGGGTCCGTATTGTTCTTCTATCTTTTTGTCTTTAGGTTAAGACCCAGGACAGGACCCCGGTTTAAAAGAAAAGATGTGCAGTGTGTGCGGCTAAGTTGGGGTCTGCGTGTGAGAAACCCCTATGCTGCTACTGTATAGATAGCTTAGTCAACGATGAGTCCTTCACGGCCTGCCACAAAGTGTTATTCTCTATTAAGGATGACATGACGGTGACATTTCAGTTCTTTAGGTCCCTGTTTGACAGAATGCAGACTCCACTGGGGCCTGGGGTGCAGTCGGCCACAGCAGTAGGGGCAGCCAGGCAGGAAGATCCAGAGGAGGAAGACCCTCGGTCTCTTCCCTCCTCTCAGGCGGTTTCTGGTTCAGAGGCCGATAACGAGGAGGAGGGTTCCGCTTCCAGAAGCTCTAGATATAAGTTGGCCCTAGAGGATGTGGAGGATCTCCTAAAGGCTATTTATGACACCTTGGAGATTGAGGAGGAGGAAGTGTGCTTATCCAAGCATAACCTCATGTACCAGGGGCTTCATGCTAAAAAGAGCAGAGTTTTCCCAGTCCATAGTTCTTTGATTGACACCATTAAGCAGGAATGGGAAAATCCGGAAAGGAAACCCTTCTTTTCGGGGGCTCTGAAAAGAAGATTCCCGTTTGACGAGGATGCATCTCAACTTTGAACAAGGTTCCAAGATTGGACACTCCCTTATCCAGGGTTTCTAAAAGGATGGATCTAGCCTTTGAGGACATGGGGGCTTTAAAGGACCCCA
Organism: Staurois parvus; assembly: GCF_062004578.1. NCBI lineage: Eukaryota > Metazoa > Chordata > Amphibia > Anura > Ranidae > Staurois > Staurois parvus. The sequence goes on along the minus strand of NW_028318121.1, from coordinate 647,435 downwards.
TAGATAAAAGAGGTGAGGTCCTGCTATGTAGGGCATGGGAGTCTTCTTCAGTTAGCCTTAAACCAGCCCTATCAGCTACCTGTGTGACCAGGAATCTAGAATGCTGGCTTACCCAGTTACAGAACCATCTGGAAGTTCAGGAACTTCAAGGCAGCAGATTTTAAAATCTCTGCCTTTACTTTTTAAAGCAGCTGGTTTTCTTGCAGATGCCTTGGCGGAATCTGTTAAGCTAGCTGCAAGATCTGCCCTAGTTTATTCAGCCAGACGTGCCTTATGGTTAAAGACCTGGGCAGGGTACTCAGCGTCTAAATTACATCTTTGTGCCTTGCCTTTCTCGGGGAATAATCTTTTTGGCCTGGTTTGGAAGAGGCCCTCGAACATACGGCCAATAAAAAGAAAGCCTTCCCAGAAAGTAAAAAGAAAGTATTTCCCAGGAAGAGTTTTCGCCCCAAAATCCCAGAAGCTGCAGGGTAGAGAGTCAGCCCAAGAAACATTGGACAGGGCATAAGAACAGGGGAAAAGGGGGAATTTTATTCAATCCTCCTCAAGGCCCCTCCAAGTCACAATGGCTTAAGCGTCCTGTGGGAGGAAGGTTGCGGTCCTTTCTCCCTCAGTTGGTGTGTATCTCCCCAAACCCCTACATTTTGGACCTGATTCAGAGGGGTTACAGGCTGGAGTTCGACTCCTATCCACCAAGCAAGTTTTTGGTCATCAATCTTCTTAAAGACCGAAAGAAGGCCCAGGCTCTATGCGGTCTGATTGGGGATCTGGTGGACCAGCAGGTCCTAGTTCGGGTTCCTCAGAAAGAACTGGGTTTGGGGTGTTATTCCCACGTATTTGTCGGGGGAAAGCCCTCAGGCAAGTTTTGACTGATTTTGAACCTGCGGCCTCTGAATCAGGCACTGAAATACAAACATTTCAGGATGGAGTCAATTTATTCTGTAAAGAATATCCTTTTTCAGAATTGTTTTATGGCCACACTAGATCTAAGGGATGCGTATTTTCACATCCCCATTCATAAAGCAAGCCAGAAGCACCTAAGGATAGTGATAAGGATGGGTTTGCAGGTCTTCCATTGGCAGTGTCAGGCCTTACCCTTCGGGCTGGCGTCGGCACCGAGAATTTTTACCAAGGTATTGGCGGAGGCCTTAGTTCCCCTAAGGATGAGGTCTATCACAATTATTTCTTATTTGGACAATCTTCTTTTTGTGGCCAAATCTTTTCAGCAATTGACTGATTAGCTGCAGGTGGCTCACAATCTCCTTCAGGGTCTAGGTTGGCTCATCAACAGGGACAAATCAACGTTAACACCCTCCCAGAAAGTAGTTTACCTGGGATATGAGATTTTGTTGCTGGAGAAGAAGATTTTCCTTCCTCGGGAGAAAGTCCTGAAGATGGACTAGACGCTTGCAGGATTGCAAAGCAATCTGTCGGTGTCAGTAAGTGAGGTCTCAAGAGCAGTAGGTCTTATGACGTCTTGTTTTCCGGTGGTTCCATGGGCAAGGCTCCATCAAAGGCCGCTTCAGGCATTCCTGCTGAGGATATGGGATGGAGACAGCTCTACATTAGAGCAGGCAGTCCAGCTCCCGTCGAAAGTCAAAATGTCTCTTTGGTGGTGGCGGAACAAGGCAAATCTGACCAAGGGAGTAGAATGGTGCCAGCTGGCTCCGCTCATTGTGACAACAGATGCCAGCAGTTATGGTTGGGGAGCCCATCTAGAGGACATGACAGCTCAGGGGAAGTGGTGTCGAACAGAGTCTTTAAGATCTTCAAATCAGAGGGAGCTGATGGCAGTTCAGAAGGCATTGGAGGCCTTTGGAACAAAATTGGAGAACCGTCACTTGCAGATTCGGTCGGGCAACATAGCGACAGTGGCCTACATAAACAAGCAGGGAGGTACACGGAGCCCTTCTCTGCAGAAAATTGCAGGTGATATTCTGGTTTGTGCCGAGTGAAATCTACTTTTGGTATCCGCTGTTCATCTGAAGGGGTCTCAAAACTCCTTAGCAGACTTCCTGAGTCGACGACCAATCAGTCACAATGATTGGTCTCTCAACCAGGAGGTCTTTCAGGATATAGTTTGCAGATGGGGGGTTCCGGAGATCGATCTTTTTGCGTCCCAGGAGAACAGAAAAGTCTGTCAATTCTTTTCCCTGAACTCACAAGAGCAGGCCTTAGGGATAGACGCCCTGTCGACCTCTTGGGACTTCAGCCTGGCTTATGCATTTCCTCCGGTGAGACTAATTCCGGTGGTCCTGCACAAGTTTGTGTGGGAGAAGGCGGATCTTATCTTAATAGCACCCTTCTGGCCAAAAAGGCCCTGTTCTCCCTGCTGAACAGTCTTACCTCAGTTCCCCCATTTCCTCTCCCAGAGAGGGACGATCTGATTTTTCAAGGCCCTGTTCTGCATCCACGGATCAAGACCTTGAAGTTGATGGCTTGGTTTTTGAGGAGCAACTCCTCATTCAGCACCTTAAAGGTACAGGATTCGGCCCTAAGCATTTTTCTGCAGGTCCCCCTGCAGCAAAATCCTTTTGTAGTAGACTTCTTCAGGTCTCTTTCCAAGTCTAGACCAAATAGGGTCAGGCCTTGTCCAGTTTGGTATCTATCCTTAGTCCTGAAGGCTTTGATCCACAAACCTTTTAAACTTTTGGAAAAGCCTGCATTTAGGATTTGACTTTAAAGGTGTTTTTTTTATTTTTTTTGGTAGCTATCATGTCAGCCCACAGGGTGAGTGAGTTGCAAGCTCTTTCCATTAGGAAGCCTTACCTGACCATTTTTGAGGACAGGGTCGTGCTCAAGACGGATCCAGGTTTTCTCCCTAAAGTATCCTCCTCCTTTCTCAGGTCTCAGGATATAGTCCTGCCGACCTTTTGTTCTCCTGAAGGTAAAGAAGAAGAAAGGCTAAGTTTGCTAGAGGAGTCTTGTGATTTATCTTGATAGGTCCCGGGAATTTAGAAAGTCAGATTCCCTTTTTGTTTTATTTTCGGGTGAAAAGAAGGGTTCCGCAGCATTCAAATCCACTATAGGTAGATGGATTAGATTGGCTATCGGGGAATCTTACAAGGTTTTAGGGATCCCTCCACCCTTTGTTAAAACTCACTCGACTAGATCCTTATCAGCTTCCTGGGCAGAGAGGGCTGGGGCTTCGCCGGAGGAAATCTGTAAGGCAGCCACCTGGTCAAAGTTCTCTACCTTCGTGAGGCATTACCGCCTAGATCTCCTGTCAAGTAAGGAGCAGGCATTCGGGCGCAAGGTCCTCCAGGCAGTGGGCTCGCCCTAAGGGGTAAGTTCTTGATTATCATCTGAAGGGGCTGTCCTGGAAGATGCAAGGAGAAAACCAGAGTTAGGCTTACCAGTAACTCCTTTTCTACAAGTCTTCCAGGACAGCCGTGATTTCCCACCCTGAACATGTACAAGGGATGTATATGAGGTTATCTATATATATTTGTGTCTTTTAGTGTCTTCCACTAGTTCTCGAGTAAAAACTGGGGATGGAGGCCTGGAGGTTCGCCTTTTAAAGGCATGGGGGATATTTCCTGACCCAGAGGGAGGAGCTCTACGTCTCAAGGGGCTGTCCTGGAAGACTCGTAGAAAAGGAGTTACCAGTAAGCCTAACTCTGGTTTTCCCTGTCCTCCATTCTCCCTGCGTGGTGGTTGCTGATAGCCCCACCTTTGTAGGAAGGTCAACCTATACCGCCCTACACTTTTCCCCCCTTTGACAGATGCTGTCCTCTGCATCGACAACCATACAATAAAACAGTGGAATACAGCAGGCTAAACAGGTAGATAAAAAAACAATAGCGACAAGAAGTCTGTTATACAACATAATCAGAATACTGGGCCAGTAATTGCCCCTCGGTTAGACTGAATAGGGCAACAGTCCTCGCTGGGATCTTCAGGCTCATCATAAGAATTGTCATTTACTGTAGTCTGCTCAGGAGCCTCAGGTGCTTGGGGGGTTATCATGAATAGGCAAAACACCCCCACCTGGGCTATCATTTTCTCCCTCAAATGAGTGTGCAGATCCCTCAGAAGTCTCCCAGTCATCTGCAGAGCAATCTCCAAGGAAATCAGTAACAGTTTCATCTTCAGGTCTGGTGGGATCCATGGGGGAAGCTTTTAGGGTGGCAAATATCATTCTACTAAAACTTCCTGAACAGGAGCGAGATCCGTAGGGATGGAATCCCTCAAATCTGTAGAGGTCTTAACAGGATAGTCAAAATATATATATATTAGTGAACCAGTGCAGTGCTACAAGCCAAATACAGCCTAAATCCAAAATTATTTTAGGACTTTGTCTGTATTTGGCTTGTAGATCTGCACTGGGTCACTATATATATTGATTTTGCTTTGTATGGGATAAGGGTTGTGTGTTAGAGCGGCTACTTAACTGAGTTTATGTTTCACTATTTCATTATTACTAACATTAAGTTTGTGGTTTATCCATAGAAGCGCGCAAGATTAATTTACTTATTTTACTTAAAAGGATAGTCTCTGCCCAGCACACAGGACCTTAATAGAGTCCAATGGATGTGCTTCCTGTGGGCTTCGGGGGGCCTTTAGATACCATGTCATATACTGGGAACAGTTGGAATGGTTGTTTCACTACCAGATGGCTTCCCTTTTCAAATTTTGGGTTTTGCACTAAAACCTAGTCCAGGTGGTGAATGTGGTCTTCAAAAGTCTTTTGAAAATGTCATCTAAGTACATCAGCACTGTGACGATCGCGCGTCAGACCCTTGACCTTCTCACCAAACTAGCCAATCTGAAACCACGATGTCACATGCGTAACAATGCCATGCCCAGCTGCACCCTGCACAATGATTTTCCAGCTAATAGAGCATAAATCAACGTACCGGTAGCCTGAATGCGATTGTTACTGGGTCAGGTTAATTACGCAATTAACCCTTTTCACTGCCACCACCTCCTTTTTGTACAGAGAAAGAGGAAACTTAGAAATATCAGCAATAACACTATGATGATTGAAATAATAGTCTGTATAGCACTGTCACCACAGACAGGTTATACAGAGGGTTACACAAACACAGTAGCGCTCTTTTAGAGGCAGGAATTCGTAATTTGCATTAACGAGCTATAGAAACAGTTCAACACTTTCAGAAAGAAAGATTTTTTACTAAAAGGTCAAAAGGGTGCAATAAAAATATTTACAGAGAAAAGATGTAACCAATATATATATAAATATACAGGGAACAACAGCACAGTAAAGAGATAACAGAGAGAAGTTAGAGGGTTAAAGTACTTGCCAAAATCCTGGGTTAAGCAGATCAAGTTTCAGAGCAAAAGGGCACGGCCTCCCAAGGTGGTTCTGATGTTAAAAGGGAGAATTCTTCAACTTTCACTCTTAGGCCGGACAGCCTATTTTGTGGTCCCCCAGCAGGGGGTGTCTCTTAAGCCAAGGACCAATGCCTCATTTGGGGAGGATTGTCTGGGCGGAGACCTAAACTAGAACCAAAATCTCTCCTAGTTCATATTTTGGCTCATAACTTTTCCTAGGCACAGGTAACATTCCACCCACGGGTAGATTAATATGCAGATGCCTCTGAGGAACGGTTAGATATGAAATATGGAATGCATACTGGAAAAGTTCAAGAGATGTGATTTTCTGCTTTCCTAGGTATTCCTGTCAGGGAGTGTGACCTATCAAATGATTTGTCTTTCGTGGCCAATCCGAAGATATGCCTGGTTTTTTGTAAGTCTCTCATATTCCACGATATGAGACATAGGGGAAAAATGGATTTTAAAAGTGTTATCTAGTCTCCTACTCCTCTGGAATGTGTTCGAACTCAGGCGAAGGCTTGGGTTATCTTTTACAATGTGCCAGATTGCACAGGTTCTTTAGACAGCGAGGCCCCAGCTCCCTTGGGGGTGTTATAGCTTGGAGCTCCCTGCTATGTTCTGGCCTGCCTGTGACACTTCCAACACACACACACCTGACCACATGTCACTGTGACTCTCAGAGAGGGAGGGGGTGAATGAGGGAAGATATGTTTGTACAAGATGGATGTTGGAGCCAAAATGGTTGTACCACGTCCATCTCTGTGCGCATGATTGCTACAAGCACCGTCTCAAGTTTAGTCTCCCAGGCATCACTCTTTGAAAGGTGCTGGGGGCATTGCTCAGCCCAGAAGGCATGCAATTGAATTAGTACATCCCCAGTGGGGTTGGAAAGACTGTCTTTTCCTGGTCTTGTTCTCTCACTGGGACCTGCCAGTACCTACTGGCCAAGTACAAGGCAGAAAAGTAACTGTCCTGGCCCAATGCCATGAGAAACTCCTCTACCAAGGGCAGAGGGTAGGGTTCCCAGTGGGCAGGGGCGTCCCTAGGCAGGTGACACCTTTTGCTTGGGGTGACACGGGACCCGCTCCACTAGGGGTGGCCTGACTGAGTCACTACAGGGCCCCATGAGAGGCTCAGTCTGTCCCTGTATGTGCCACTGCTGAAATAAGCAAGCATTGATGGGACAGTGAGGCAGGCACTTTGGACACCTCTCCTCTGAGTTTCAGTAGAGGGGCAGGTCCACATCCCTGCCATGGGTGCTGAGGTCGGAGAGATGGAGGGGCAGGCAGAGTATGCAGCAGGTCAGTGTGTAATCCCCAGACCCTGGTGACAGCACTGCAGCTTCATGTAGTAGGTAGGGAGGGAGAGAGAGAGAGGTGAGAGCGATAGAGGGGAGAGAGAGAGAGGTGGAAGAAAGAGGGCAGAGAGAGAGAGGGGGTGTCACCAAGTGTTCTGGGACCGGGTGACACCAACCCTAGGGACACCCCTGCCAGTGGGTACAGGTATTGTGCTTATGATAGTCCACACAGAATTGTAATCTACTGCCCCTTTTGAGCACCAGAACAATGGGGCGGCCCAGGGAATATAGCTCTCCTTGATTATCCCATTTTACAGCATATTGCAGATCAAGTCCTTGACATAAAGCCAGTGGTATATACTGATATCTCTCCCAAAGGGGAGGAGTATTTCCCATGTGAATGGGGTGGTCTTTGTCCTTGGTGCAGCCATAATCTCGAAGACCAGTTGCAAAAACTAATGTGATTTTCCAGCAGTTGATGGAGGAGATTTTGCTGAGTTAGTGAATAGTCTTGGAAGAGAATGGCTTTTTGGTCCAGCAACTGCTGATACTGGTCAACATCCAAAGAGGTCATGGCAGCTTGCAGCGGGGCACATCTTCCACAGCCAGTTGGGACCCCACAATGCAGTATTTGGATATGACATAGAGATCAGTGAGGAGCCTGTGGTTCGGAAGGAGAACAGGGGCAGTCCTCAGGTTGATGAGTTGGACCTTGGACAGGATGCAGGCTGTTAGCCACTCTTCCAAAATCTGAAGATCTCTGCAGGGCTCTACCTTGACTGAGGCTTCTTGTAGTTTTTCATGAATACCAATGGGCAGGGACCAAATTAATTTTGGAGGAGGGCCAGAAGTAACGTCTGCTTCAGGTGGCATATGAACAACACCCACCCATTCTGTTTGCCATTTATCTGTCTGTTGGTAGGCTTTGTAGGACTGTATCACACTGAGCCTTTCCCCCTACAAGCTGCAACTCCATTTGGGCTTATTCAGCTGTTCAACCTCCGCCAGCAAGAGAGGTAAGTCCAAACTCTTCAAGACGTTCATATCCAGGACAATGGGTACCGAGGACACAACTGGGCTGTGGGTGATGACTACTCCAATTTACTGAACCACTTGGTAAATGTTTGAACCTTTACCCCTTCCACCGTGATGAGTAAGTTGTTGGCTGCTTTCAAGGGCAATCAGGATGGGTCTAGCTGGTCTTGAGTCCCAAAACGCTATATATATAAAAGTTGTATTCCATAATAATGACTTCAAATCAGGTATCAATCAAACCAGGGACCAACTGTCCATTTACTGAGCCAGTCACTTCGAGGCTTGGGCCCACCGTGGCCTTTTGTCTTGTGGGACCTTGGGACGCAAATCCCATAGGTCATCCCTCTGCCCCGGAAACCTCTAATTTAACTGTTAGCAAGGGGTGCTCACATTCTCAGAGCAGCCAAAGCTCCTGGCTAGGTGCCTGAAACAATCACACTGTCAGTACCACTGGTCTTCATCCAGATCCTTCCACAATGGATTATTTACTCTGGAAAGATGATCCAGTTCCTGTTTAAGGGACCAAGGCCTCCTATCTATTATAGAGAGGTTCATTTTACTTTGTTATGGCCACACTGGCTTCCATGTTCTCCTATTACCTGGCCGCAGCCTCCATCACTCATTAAAAATGACACCTCAACCTTTCCTGCAGAGCATACAGGATAGGTTCCAATACTCACTCCTCCAATAAACTGATCTTGTAAAGTCTAGGCTGGAGCATTTATGTGGGCACACCCTTGCAGGTCCTTTTTCTCCAATCGCTTCCAAAAATTCTGGAGCGCTGCAGCAAAGTAAGTGAGGCTTCCATCCCCTTGTTTTCTGTGAATGAGGAACCTACATCTCAATTTGGTTATGGTTATGTTTTCCCCAAATGGGCCTTCTAGTCATTCCACAACTTGTTCTAGGCTGGCATGTACTTCTTTTGGTATCACCATTACTGCTTGGCAGGTGTCATGGTCTAAGGAATTGATAGTCAGTTCTGCAGGCAGTCTGGTAGATACTTGGTAGAGATGGAGAGCACTTTCCAGTTTCTCCTCCCACTCAAAAAGAGAGATGTTAGACCCATTGAACTTGGGCACTAGAGCCAAGGCTGATCCCAGTGGTACCATGGTGGCCCATACTCCCACATCTACGCAGCCACTGAGTGGGGCATATCCTGCTGACTTACACCAAATGTAAGTAGAGTGGGGCCGAATAGTGGGCACCCAAAGGGGAAGGAAAGACACATGGAGGTCTATAAATTGCATGGACATGTATTTATAAAAATGTTCCAACCACACAGTATCAGTCTTTGCAGCAGTATCAAACTGGCAGAAGCACTCACAGATAATTATGCAGCAAATGCAGGGAGCAATGCTTGGATGTCAACAGCACCTGGCAAGGGAAGCGGCTAGCAGGTGGTGATGTAACAAGGCACGAGTAGCGGAAAGGCTCCACACAGCAGAACTGCTGAACAGTCCCTATTCTGTTGCTTACACTCTGGAACCTCTCCCTATGCAAGGCACACTCTCCCTATCCAGAAGGTACCTGTCCCTGACTTAACTACACAAAAAATGTGCACCAACTGCAGTGAGCCAGTGCTTTTTATAAGTACTGCCATCACTAAAGATGGCCATGGAGGTCATCCAGTGCAGCAGCATCCTATTGAACAACTACTCACCTGATGACAGGCATGGAGGCCTATGAAGAACATGAGTTCCTCCTGCCCACCACTCTCCCTGCATGGTGATTGTTGACAGTGCCACCTGTGTAGGGAGGATGACTGATGTAACCGCACATCAAAACAGATTTCCATCCCCATGATTAAGCTCCAAGGACCAGGACGAAATGCATTGGTGGCATGGCCTGGTGAGAGTCCTGGCTGAGACTGCCATTCACTTCACCACAGTGGGTCTGTTTTGATGTGCGGCTCCTGGGATACATCACTCATCCATACTAACTTTTGAAGCTTAGACGAGCTCCCTCCCTGGCCAACGATCACAGCGGTGGGCATAGGACTAGCATTCCCTTACATCCTGAGCGGCACACATCCCTTCTCTATTGGTTCACCTGTGTAGGGAGGTCAACCTACATCTGTCTACATGTTAAATATTCATTTTTTGCAATATTTCTTATTGATCTGAAAAAAAAGAAATAAAAACATGTCTTAGAGCATTAATTTATAGTCCTAAACATTATAATGGAACAAAGAACATATGTACAACAACAGTACATTCCTTCTAAATCTGATTCATACAGTATATGGAGGACATTGGTGGATGAAGAGACCATCAGTAGTACGCTGCCCACCAGCCCAGATTATAAGTTAGTTTGTCTGCAAACCTCTTTTGTGTGGAGTCCCCGGAGTTCTTCCAGTGTTAGGGTCTGGAGCTGAGATATAACATTAGGAGCTCCATGTATGCTGTGCTCACCTCCAAAAATTCCTGAGACAGGAAAGGGGAGTATCTTCCTACAGGAAACATCATCAAAAGATCCACCAGCTTCCATCATTTAAAGGAAAATATAAGAGTTTTCTATTTCAAAAATGATTGATGATGAACATGTACAAGTTGTTGGGTCTACAGTCTTTGTTTTTTTTAAATGCAAAAAAATAAAAAAATGCAGAGGCGATCAAATACCACCAAAAGAAAGCTAAATTTGTGGGAAAAAAAGGAAGTAAATTTCATTTGGGTGCAGCGTTGCATGACCGCACAATGGTCAGTTAAAGTAACTAAGTGCCGTAAGACAAAACATTGCCTGGTCAGGAAGGGGGGGCAATCCTCTGGAGGGCGAGGGGTTAACACTGGCAGGGGTGCTTACAATGATCAGCTTTTATTTATTTATGTAAAACCTTTATTACAATAGGTATAAAAAAATTCAGTTTGCAGTAACTGCTTATAAAGTGTGTGCTGGAGTTTGGCTGCAAATTGTTTAATATATCTAAATCATTTAGTCCATCTAACACTCTCCTCCCCCCAGACTGACAATGCTGCTGTCCAAAGGTGTCATCATTGCTCCTTCATCCAGAGTGGGGGCGCTCTAATACAGGAGGTGTGATACTGGCAGGGCTGCTGTTAGAAACCATGGGGCCCCATACAGCCAACCTGACAGGACCCATACCTTGAAAAAAAAAACAGTTTACTATGATTCAGTTATGAATGAACACATTGAATGATTGGTACCGATCACTCACTGTGTTCATTCAGGAAAGGAAGGGGCTAGTAAATGTAACATATTCACTGGCCCTTTCCTCTATCCTGAAGGATCCTATTTTGTGCTTGCAGCTGCCAGTGGGAAGGAGAGGAGGGAAGCTGACAGCACTGCGGGGGTAGGAGCACACAGGGGGGCCTGGGCAGCAGGGGGAAACACATGGTGCACAGGGAGGGTGATGGGTGCGATGGGGGGGAAAATTACTGGAACCAATCCCCTGTATGACTCTCTTTACAGCAGCTGAAAGCCAACATGAGGGAGAGGAGAAGAAGCCAGCTTTCAGCTGTTGCAGAGAGAGCCATACAGGGGATTGGTACCAGAAATTGTCCCCCCGCAGCGCCTATCACCCTCCCTGTCCACATTTGATGCACCCAGCTGCTTGGGCCCTCCTTCTGTCCTGGGGCCCCCTACAAGAGGGCTTGTGGTACCCCCTTATCCATGGCCCTGGGTACTGGATGGATCACCAGGTGAAAACAGATGGGAAAAAGCCTAAAAAGAAGAAAACTAATGCAACCACCACATCTTGGTAAGCTGCAACATTTGGGTTTAATACTGCTTCAACCTCACATGAACTCCAAACCTATTCCAGCGCAGTGCTCTGTGTTCTTTAACTAAACAGATAAAAGGCTCACCAGAATGCCGGGCCTCTTTATAAAAGGCTCTTTCCCAGTTGTGTATGGCTGATCGGACCTCCAGGTTCATTCATTTCCCCCAAGGCTTCTGGACATACTTTACACCTTCCGACTCCTCTCCTCTACTTTCCCCGTTGTAATCCAAATCCACTAGTTATATCCCTTGTTTTAGAATGAACATTAACAAAACTTTCCATAGTGTATTATATATTCCATTTCATTTTATTCCTCTAAGTGAAAAAAGGCTCACTGGACATACAGTCCTGGCCACAAATAATGGCACCCCGGCATTTCTGTCAGATAATGCACCACTTCACCCAGAGAATTGTTGCAATTACAAATGTGTGGTCATTCTCATGTTCATTTCTTTGTTTGTATTGGTATGGCACAAAAAGTGGAGAAACAAAAAGAAAAATCTGACACATTCCATGCAAAACCCTTAATAATGGACTGGACAAAATTATTGGCATCCTCAATGTAACATTTGGTATCACACCCCTTGGAAAAAATAACTGAAATCAATGGCCTCCTATAACCATCAATGAGTTTTGTTCCACCTCTCTACTGGAATTTTGGAGCACTCTACTTTCACCAACTGCTCCAGGTCTCTCAGATTGGAAGGGTTCTTTTTCCCAGCTGCTGTTCTGAGATCTCTCCACAGGAGCTCTATGGGATTGAGATCTGGACTCATTGCTGGCCAGTTTAGTCCTCTCCAGTGCTTTGTCTGAAACCATTTCTGGGGGCTTTTTAACATGTGCTTTGGGTCATTGTCCTACTAGAAGACCCATGACCTCTGACGGAGACCCAACTTTCTGACCCTGGACCCTACATTGCACCCCAGAATTCTATGGTAGTCTTCAGATTTCATAATGTCATGCACATGATCAAGACATCCAGTGCCTGAAGCAGCAAAGCAACCCCAAAACACTAGTGACCCCCCCACCATGTGTGACTGGAGGGACTGTATTCTTCTCTTTAAAGGCATCTTTGCTTTTTCTGAAAACAGTAGAATGATGGCCTTTACCAAAAAGCTGTCATTTTGTTTCGTCTGTCCACAGCACATTCTCCCAGAAGGATTTTGGCTTCCTCAGGTAAGTTTGTGCAAACTCCAATCTGGCTTTTTTATGTTTCTGTGTCAGCAGTGGGGTCCTCCTGGACCTCCTACCATAGCGCCCCTGTTCATTCAGATGGCGACATATAGTGCGAGCTGACACAGTTGTACCCTTTAGCCACCATTCCAAAAATCCTCCCTTGCAATCTTTCATAATATTTTCTCTTGTCCACTTCAAGAGAACCAGAGAGCACACAGAGACAGATTGCACGGAACCCAACGTGCTTTTATTAGGGAGGTTTTTGGGGCACAGACAACAGTTCCTTTTAGTCCACAGATCCACACCAGACACAGCAACACAGTACAGTTCTCTGGAAGGCAATATGGAACAACAATGGTATTGTAATCCACAGGGTTAGTCCACACAGGAGGCTCCAGACAGGGAAGGGTTAAGTCCAGGCAGGTTCACAGAGAGCAAGGGGTTAAGTCCAGGCAGGTTCACGGAGAGCAAGGGGTTAAGTCCAGGCAGGTTCACGGAGAGCAAGGAGTTAGGTCCAGGCAGGTTCACGGAGAGCAAGGGGTTAAGTCCAGGCAGGGGATAGATCCAGCCAGGCAGATGCACGGGGACAGCAGAAGATTCCTCCACAGTGCAGGGATTCCAGGCAGCACAGACAGTCCAGGAGATGAGGAGGTGGATGGGCGATGGTCGGATGAGAGAAGCTGACACTCAGCACAGCCTTCCCTCACACACGCAGCCAGGAGAACACACAAGGGATTTCCTTGCTCTCTCTTAAGTAGAGAACTCTGTGCCTTGTTGGTAACCGGATACTTCCTGTCGGGTTACCATGGCAACGGGCCCTGTCTCCCAGGTCTCCAGACCTGCCCAGGGAGCCCAGGAATTTGTGCATGAGGGGGAAGGGAGGAGGGGGCCTGTTTGTGGATTCCTTCAGCAGGAGGCCAGACTGCAAGCCAGGGGGCTGAAGGGCTGCTGGGGCTGCCTGTGTCAGGGACACGGAGGACTAGAAGTCCCAGCATGGACGGGACAGAAGAGTGAGGGGTGGCAGCCAGCAAATCTGGAGGATGGGTAAGGAAGGACCAGCTCCGTGACAACCCCTCCCCCCTCCATTCTACAAGTGCCACCAGGGGAACCTCAACAGGTTCCCGTAGAGGCACTTGTGGACTGCATTTACTGGGGTCTTGCTGATGGGACAGCCCATCTGCATTATGGTGCTGGCTTCCCCGTCAGTATTGGATGGTGAAATTGTAGGGTTGTAAGGCCAGGCTGCATTGTAAGAGGCGGCCATTATGCCCAGTGACACGATTTAGCCAGGTGAGAGGGTTATGGTCCGTGAGGATGGTGAACTCCCGGCCATAGAAATAGGATTGAAGTTTCTTCAACGCCCACACTATGGCCAGGCACTCCTTCTCTATGGTGGCATAGGCCACCTCCCGGTCTAATAGTTTCCTGCTAAGGAAGGCCACAGGGTACTCCTCCCCCTCCTCATTTACCTGGCTGAGGATGGCCCCCAGCCCATAAGTGGAGGCGTCTGTCTGCACAAGGAACCTTCGCTGGTAGTTGGGCGCTGCTAGGACGGGGTCATGGGAAAGGGCCTCCTTCAGACGATCAAATGTGGTCTGGCAGGCCGGGGTCCAGGTTACCATCCGGGGCATGGTCTTCTTGGTGAGATCTGTGAGGGGCTTCGCAATCGTGCTGAAATGAGGAACAAATTTGCGGTAATAGTTAGCAGTGCCCAGAAACACCATAACCTGTTTCTTGGTCTGGGGGGTGGGCCATTCTTTAATGGCTTCTATTTTATCCGGTTCTGGGCGTAGTTTACCCCCTCCCACCCGGTGTCCTAAATATTGCACCTCCGCCATCCCCATCTGGCACTTGTCTGGTCGAATGGTGAGGTTGGCCCCTGCAATTTGGTCCAGGACAAAGCCCACATGCTGGAGGTGGTCTTCCCATGTTTCAATAAAGATGGCAATGTCATCCAGGTAGGTGCAGGCAAAGTCATGACAGCCCCGCAGCAGCTGGTCCACCGTGCGCTGGAAGGTGGCGGGAGCAGTCTTTATGCCAAATGGCATGTTGAGAAACTCGAACAGGCCGAACGGGGTGATGAAGGCAGAGCGCTCCCGACCCTCTGAAGATAAGGGGATTTGCCAGTAGCCCTTGCTCAAGTCCAGAGTAGTGACATAGCGGGCTCCAGCCAGCCGATCCAGCAGGTCATCGATAAAGGGCATCGGGTAGGCGTCACTAACCGTGTGGTCATTGAGGCGTCGGTAGTCAACACAAAAGCAGATGCTACCATCTTTCTTGGGGACAAGAACAACAGGAGAGACTCAGGGGCTCTGAGAGGGCTGAATAATTCCCAGATCCAGCATTTCGTTCAGTTCCAGTCTCAAAGTGTTCTTAACGGCTTCGGGGACACAATATGGGGCTTGTTGGAGGGGCCGGGTTCCCATGGTCTCCACATGGTGAGTGGTGATAGTGGTTTTTCCAGGCCGTGCCAAAAAAGCGGAACTGCGCTGGCCCAGGACAGCATTCATGGCCCTCTGTTGCCCCGGGTTCAGCTGCAGACTCAGGGGCACCTGTTGCACATCAGTTGGATGGCTTGCTGCTTCCAGGAGGTCCGGTACGGCCTCTTCCTCTACCTCAGAGGGTATTGGACAGACGGCCATAACAAGGGGGTGTCGGTCATGGTACTCCTTGATAATATTGACATGTACCGTTTTCTGCCGTCTCCCCCGATCATCTAGTCCAAGAATATAGTTAGTGTCATTCACTTTCCTAATGACATGGAAGGGTCCCTCCTATGTGGTTTTCAATTTGTCCTGGGGATTTGGGACAATCATGAGGACCTGTTGGTTTTCAGTAAACTCCCGGGTGCGTGCCTTGCGGTCATACCATGTCTTTTGCCGGACCTGAGCTGCTTGGAGATGGTTAGCTGCTAGGCCGGCTAGTTGTCCCATATTTTCACTCAGTTCCAAGACATAGGGCACCACAGGGACCCCGGTATCTGGTAGTTGACCCTCTCAGTATTCATTCAGTAGGGTCAGGGGGGCGTGGATTTTCCGCCAATACAGCAGTTCAAAGGTGGAAAATCCGGTAAATTCCTGGGGCATCTCCCAGTAGGCAAAGAGGAGGTGGGGTAAGTATCTTTCCCAGTCTGGCTCTAGGTCTACAAAGGCCCGTAGCATGGCCTTCAGGGTCCCGTTGAAGTGTTCACACAGTCCATTGGTCTGGTGGTGGTAGGGGGTTGTCTGGATGGCCCGCACTCCACAGGTCTGCCAGAGGGATTGAACAAGGCCTGACATGAACTGAGTCCCCTGATCTGACAGGATTTCAGCAGGGAAGCCCACTTGGGTGAAAACGGTAACCATGGCTTCTGCAACTTTGGGAGCTGTGATGCTGGACAGGGTGACTGCTTCGGGATAACGAGTAGCATACTCCAAAATGGTCAGGATGTACCGCTTTCCAGATTTGCTGGGGAGAGCTAAGGGGCCCAGAATGTCAATAGCTACTCTTTGAAATGGCTCCTTAATAATGGGTAGGGGCTGTAGGGGGGCCCCCAGGCCACCTGTTCTTCCATGTTGCTGACAGGTATCGCAGGTACGGCAGTAGCGAGATACCGATTGGGACATCCCAGGCCAATGGAAGGCCTGGGCCGACCTCCTTTCGGTCCGTAGCTTTCCCTGATGCCCAGCCATGGGAATATCATGAGCAAGGTGTAGCAGTTGGGTCCAGAATTGTTGGGGAACTATCAGCTGTTTAGCCACGGTCTGAGGCCCCCTTTCAGTGTCAGTCTCCACCACTCAGCATACAGCATCCCATTTTCCTGCACTATCCTTTTGCTGGTCCCCGGACCAGTCAGACCTGCTCAGGCCCAGAAGCTTGTCAGAGTAGGGTCGGTGGCTAAGTCCCCTTGAAACTTGTCCCTAGAAATTCTGAAGGACCCTCTGCACACTGGTATATACCCTTTCAAGCAAACTATGCAACAAATAGGGATATTTGGTTCACACATATTGCAATACATGTTTAAGCTGGCCAACTGCGTCAAAGTAATCCCTCTATGGCCAGTCCTACTCTGCCCTGCCTACACAAGTGCTACTGTGGACACAATGCTAGCATAGGGGAAAAGACACAATGGGGAGAGCTACAAGGTTCAGGTCTGGCTACTGACCCAACAATACAACAAACAAAAGATCCCTGTGCTCAAATCCATACAGCTAGTGCATGCATTTATCCATCAGGTGCTAAAGGGGTGTAACCACATTAACTCTAGAAATTCTGAAGGACCCTCTGCACACTGGTATATACCCTTTCAAGCAAACTATGCAACAAATAGGGATATTTGGTTCACACATATTGCAAAACATGTTTAAGCTGGCCAACTGCGTCAAAGTAATCCCTCTATGGCCAGGGTATATACCAGTGTGCAGAGGGTCCTTCAGAATTTCTAGAGTTAATGTGGTTACACCCCTTTAGCACCTGATGGATAAATGCATGCACTAGCTGTATGGATTTGAGCACAGGGATCTTTTGTTTCTTGAAACTTGTCCCGGCCCCATGTCACCCCAGTATTCTCAGTAGTCAGAGTTGAGTCGCTCACCGCGGGCAGCGGAGGTCCGTCCACATGCTAGGGTGACTCCTTCCTCTCAGCGGTTTCCCGGCAGGCCTGACTTTGTGTGACGGCTCCCACAAAGTGGCATTGAAGGTCCCCCACATCATTCCCAAGAAGCACATCTGCAGGCAGTCCTCCCATTACACCCACGTTGCAGCGTTTAGGCCCCAAGCCATAGTCCAGATTGACAGTAGCAAGACGGATGGAGCATTTGGTGCCCCCTGCTAGTTGAATCACTATCCCAGGGCCAGGCTGTACAGCATCAGGGTGCACCACTTGGGGGTCCACAATGGTGAGGAAAGCCTCTGAGTCTCGGAAGCCCACCACCTTTTGTCCATCCACATTGACCTCTTGCAAGTGCTTTCCTTGGAGGCTCTGGGTAGGGGCCCCCACCGGCTGTAGGCCAAAGATTCCTGGTAGGGTGTCCTTGTCTGCGGGAGTGAGATCCCAGTGTGAAGGGGGTGGTGGCAAGTCCTTGGGAGCTTGGTACAGATCCACAGAATTCACTGGCCGGGGCAAGCTAGGCCCGAGAGTCTGTTTTTTGGTGGGGCAGCTGGCCTGGTAGTGACCAATCTGTCCACAGCCAAAGCATTGCCTATCTAAGGTCGGTCTGGGGCCCCATTGTGAGGTGGCTGAACGAGGTGGGAGTAAGGGCCGTAGCACTGGCACTGTTTGTGGGGCCATCCTACGATGGGGAGGCGTGTAGGGCACTGGTGTAGGATGGGGCATCCTGGCCACTTGGGGTGCCTTGGCTGCAGGCTTCTTCCATTGTGGGTTAATGAGGAGAGCCTCATCCGCTAAGGCTGCAGCTTCTTCCAGGGTGGCAGGTTTCCGCTCACGCACCCACTGTCGGAGCAAGGGGGGGGCACTTGAAAAAGGAATTGTTCCTTCAGGATGACCAGGATGATCTGCTCAGGGGAGGTTGCCTTCTCCCCTTCCAGCCACCGGCGGCAAGCTACCGACAACTTGTGCGCAAACATTTTGAAGGAGGCCTCTGGGAGGCGGAGTGTAGTCCAGAACTGGGCCCGATATGACTCCGATGAGACCACGTAGTAGTCCAGTACGGCCCTTTGTATCTCCATCATTCGGTAGGCTTCAGCAGCCCCTCCGTCAAGCAGCCCTACCACATGGCGAGTCCAGTCTGTGGGTGGGACCTCCAGTAGTTCGCACTGGTATTCAAAGTCCTGGAAGAACCCATCCACATCTCCGGTGTGCTCTTGGTAGGGCTTAAAGTCCTTCCTGGATATTCTCTGGGCCTCCCGTGCCACAGGGACAGCCACAGGAGCAGCTGCTTGGTTCTTTACAGGTTCCCAATCTGTTTGTCTCTTTTGAGCCTTTTCAATGGCCACCATCTTTCTATCTATGGTGGCATCCTCCCCTAGAATGGCCATCTCTTCCTTGTACCAGATGACCCAAGGGCACTTGCCACTTGTGCTTTGAAGCTCTGGTCCATCTCCTCTCAGGACTGCTTGGCTCCTGTCTGTGCCCGCATCTTCCCGTTGCTGTTGGCTGGCTTCCTCCAGCATCCGGACCAGCTGATCTTTGGGAAGTCCCTTGTAGTTGAGTTCTGGCCTTTTCTTGTAAGCTGGTTACCATCCAGTGTTGATATTCTGCGGCCACTGCTTCCATTGTATGCAGACTCTCATCTGCCATCTCGAGTGCTCTTGTCCTGCTGCTGCCAACCAGTTGTCAAGAGAACCAGAGAGCACACAGAGACAGATTGCACGGTGTAGCTGGCCAGCTAAGACCAGTCCTCGGTTGCTACTATGGTTCACATATATGTGTATACCAATCCTGCCAATAACCTCAGTACAGTATATATATGCACATGTAAAAGCTAAAAGCAGAATCATTGCTGTAATCTATGTCTTTGAATGTTATATGACATTTATATATTCATTGTGTTAGCAAAAGCAGAAAAGGAAAATATGCCTTTAAGAGTTAGTATAGAGCTGAGCCAATCACAGCCAGCCTCACACTGTACAGAGCCTTAACCAATCCCAGCCAGTTTCACATTTATGCCTGTGAAAAACTCCCTGCTAGATTGTTCTAGAGACACATGCTCACCAGACAGAAGAGGAAACAGACAAAGTTCCAGTCAGAGAAGCTCCATGGAAGTAGAGAAGGACAAATAGGTATTTAATGCACTTATGTGTTCCTCTATTGTTTAGCAGTGCAAGTAGATCTGTATGTAAAAACTGTTGTGTGTGTTTACTTGTAGTTCCACCGAATCTATCGAATGTATTGAAATAATCTAACGAGATAAGCTATCGAATCAAACCACTGTAATACGAATTAAATCATTGTAATATGAAAGAAATAAGTCACTGTAAGATAAACGAAATAAGCCATTGTAAGCAGTTATATGAAGAAGATTGAAGTTATTAAAGAAGTTAACTAAAGTATTTGATGTGCTCTTTAAACCTACTGTATCCATAGAGCAGCATTGGAGGAATTACAGAGTAAAGTCAGCCTAATCAAACAAAGAAACAGCAATTGCATAATTTTTCTAATGCCACAGTGCACAAGGCACCAAAGGGTGCTGCGCCTGCCACACACGGAACCCAACGTGCTTTTATTGGGGAGGTTTTTGGGGCACAGACAACAGTTCCTTTAGTCCACAGATCAATACCAGACACAGCAACACAGTACAGTTCTCTGGAAGGCAATATGGAACAACAGGGGTATTGTAATCCACAGGGTTAGTCCACACAGGAGGTTCCAGACAGGGAAGGGTTAAGTCCAGGCAGGTTCACGGAGAGCAAGTGGTTAAGTCCAGGCAGGTTCACGGAGAGCAAGGGGTTAAGTCCAGGCAGGGAATAGATCCAGCCAGGCAGATGCACGGGGACAGCAGAAGATTCCTCCACAGTGCAGGGATTCTAGGCAGCACAGACAGTCCAGGAGATGAGGGGGATGGTCAGATGAGAGAAGCTGGCACTCAGCACAGCCTTCCCTCACACACACACACACATGCAGCCAGGAGAACACACGAGGGGTTTCCTTGCTCTCTCTTAAGTAGAGAACTCTGTGCCTTGTTGGTAACCGGATACTTCCTGTTGGGTTACCATGGCAATGGGCCCTGTCTCCCAGGTCTCCAGACCTGCCAAGGGAGCCCAGGAATTTGTGCATGAGGGGGAAGGGAGGAGGGGGCCTGTTTGTGGATTCCTTCAGCAGGAGGCCAGACTGCAAGCCAGGGGGGTGAAGGGCTGCTGAGGGCTGCCTGTGTCAGGGACACGGAGGACTAGAAGTCCTAGCATGGACAGGACAGAAGAGTGAGGGGTGGCAGCCAGCAAACCTGGAGGATGGGTAAGGAAGGACCAGCTCCGTGACATCCACATCCAGGGAGATTAGCTATAGTGCCATGGGCTGTAAAATTCTTGACAATGTTGCGCACAGTGGACACAGGAACATTAAGATCTCTGGAGGTGGACCTGTAACCTTGAGATTGTCCATGCTTTTCCACAATTTTTTGTTCTCAACACCTCAGAAAATTCTTTGCGGCTTTTTCTCTTCTCCATGTTCCATGTGGCACACAGAGACACACAATATAAAGGTGGAGGCTGTTTTTCACCATTTTAATTGGTTGCCGATGTGATTTCTATATTGTCAGCTCCTGTTAATGAATACAGGTGAGTTTAATTACAAATTACAGCAGCATTACAAACTTGGAATGCAATTATTTATTACAATTTTGAGAAGGTGCCAATAATTTTGTCCAGTCCATTTTTGGGGTTTTGAATGGAATGTGTCAGATTTACCTTTTTTTCCCGCCATGTTTTTGTGTCATACCAATACAAACCAAAGAAATAAACATGAAAATGCCGAAACAATTGTAATTGCAACAATTTTCTGGGTGAAGTGGTGCATTATCTGACAGAAAGGCAGGGGTTGGCAATATTCTTGGCCATGACTGTATATGACCCCACCCCTAGGAAGAAATCAGTCTAAAACTCCCTCCCCAAATATAAGCACCACATCTCTAAACATGTACTGTACAGGACTGACTGTGCTGATCTCTTCAGGCTTTAAAATGCCAGGACAGTACGAAAAACCCAAATGACCCTGTCATGTTTCACATTACTGTCATATGCCTTTAAGTGTTCTCTGTATGTTGTCTCTGCTCCTCCCTTTCTTTTGGTTTAGTTCTTGCTGTATAGATAGCTCCACCCTTTTCCCCAGAAATGCATTTCAGCTTCAAGCCTCATGTCATGAAGCCGATCACATTATGATCTTTTGACCTATCCGATGGTCATTGTTGTAAGATTCTCTCAGTTTATGGAATAAACTTCACAAGATCTACAAGATATCATCGGGATTGAGTCACTGCCTGTGTTATTCAACTAAGATTGAAATTATCGCTATTTCATCACAACTGTAAACTACAGAGAACTCACTTTCAATGCTTAGATTGGAGAGACAGAACAGTCAAAAGATCAGTGAAATGTCTT
Organism: Staurois parvus; assembly: GCF_062004578.1. NCBI lineage: Eukaryota > Metazoa > Chordata > Amphibia > Anura > Ranidae > Staurois > Staurois parvus. Next base: position 625,857 of record NW_028318121.1, on the reverse strand, counting down.
CATAGGATCCTTGCACTTTGAATACACAGTGAGATGTTATGTGGACAGCTAACAGAGAGTGCAGCCATCTCTACACAAGCCTGTACATGTCTGCAAGTATATCCCAGCATAACACTCATCAGTGTCAGGACAAATTATTGATGTGAATGTCTTACAACTGCAAGTTTATACACTGCATCTGTATGCATTAGCACATGGCTTGTCTGTGAAATCTTGTAAGAAAGTAAAAGAAAACTTTTCTGAAACCATTACCAAATTAAAAAAGAAAAAGCACCACTTACAAAAAACACCAAAATGTCAGCAGCATATCCCACCCAAAATAAATTTTGGCAACAATAATCCTAAATAAAAAGGTATGCGCTAATAACAAACTTATGCAAAGGTGTATATCATCATCTAAAAAACATTAGTGTTTTAAATAAATAATTATAGTGTCCAAACATAAATTAGTGTCCAAAAAATATATATATATCTTCAGTGACTTGAATCAATTGTGAAAAATCCACCACCAAAGGAGATTAAATGAACTCACCAGAGCTAATGGCTGGTCAGATTATAAACCAGCAACAGCGCTTGTGCTCTGGGAGCGATGACCCCGATGTCCACATAGATATGGTGATGTTTCAGATACTTCCAGATAATAATAATCAGACAAACAACTCTGCAGCCCGAGCTCTTATGATGAACTTCTCCACTCTCTTTCTCATACCTCCATGAGAGCATGCAGTACACTCAGGGACAAAAAAGAGAACATAATGGTGCAATACGTTTTTTTTAATTTATCGCTTTAATAAAAAAGGTATAAGGAAACTCACAAACAAGGTGTCCAACAGACACCGGCTTCAATCGCAAAAAAGGGGGTGAGATACAGTTACCGCTCACCGCGGATCTCTCCCATACAGCACAGAACAGCAAGGCTCTCTAACGTCCACATCAAGTAGGCTACGCCCAACCGATTTCGTCACACCGACGTCATCAAGGGGCGGTACAGATGGGAACGTCAGACAGCTCTTATAAATACCACCCTTCATCTACATAGTTTTAACACCCAGCCAATCACTGCGTTCCTAGTCTCCTTAATCACGCCGGCTAGAACAGGTGTTTCCCAATTTAATTATACATATACACTCTACTACATAAACAAAAAAGCTAAATATATATACCCTGCAGGTTTGAATCAGCGCAATACCGCTCTCCTTCAAAAATACCCACAAAAAAAACCTAAAAATATAAAAACATAAATATATGCAGAAAAGCAATATATACCATCCTGTGCATGGCTCTTCAAACCACAGAAAAACCCTTAAAGGGCCATGCACAGAACTTAAAGCACAACTCTTCTCATACACAAAAAATCTAATCAAATTACAAACATTTATAAAAAATATAAACCAAATTAAAATAAACTATATATAACGATCACTACATGTAATCAATATTTTAAAATATTTATCTTAAAAATTAGTCAAAAAACAATTTAAATCAATATCTATGTTTAAACCTCTTGGTACTAAAGACTCCAATTCATATATCCAAAAAGTCTCCTTTTTTGATATTTCTTTAATCAGATCTGAACCCCTCCAATGACTTTTTACTCTCTCAATTCCATAAAATGTCGCTAAACTCGGATCACTATCATGTCTTAATTTAAAATGTCTTGAAACACTATGTTTGTCAAACCCTCTCTTTATATTGTTCAAATGTTCATTTATCCTAGTCTTCAACTGTCTCCCTGTTCTTCCCACGTGCTGAAATTGACACGGGCATTCCAAAACATAAATCACATGAGAGGAATTACACAAAATAAGTTGTTCGATCTTATATTCTTTCTTAGTTATATTTGAAATAAATTTCTTCCTCTTTATTTTATTCGATCTATTTATCGTTCTACATGCTTTACACCTGTTACAATGAACAAATCCCTTCAAATCGGGAAAAAAATCCACCTCTTTTGGTGGATCTAGAACATTATGCACTAATTTCGTCCTTATAGATCGATTTTTTTTATAAATAAATTTAGTTTTTTCTGGAATGATCTTTTTCAATACCTCATCTTTTAACAAAATCGGCCAATATTTCTTGAAAATACCCTCAATCTCTTTAGATTGATTATTAAAGTTGGTAATAAAAGCCATATCAAACTTGTTATTCTTTATCTTTCTATTAGATAGAAAAGTACTTCTATCCTTTTTATCAATCATTTCCCTTTCTGTTGACAAAAAAGGTTTTTTATATTCTTTCTCAATAAATCGATCGATCAATACATCAGTTTGATCAACAAAATCTTTCCTTAAACTGCAATTCCTTTTAATTCTCGTAAACTGACTTCTTGGGGTATTATATAGCCATTTAGGATGATGTCCACTTGAAACCGGGATATAGCTGTTTTTATCAATATCTTTAAAAAAAGTTTTAGTATTAATCTGTCCATCATATTTATATAAGATCAAATCCAAAAAATTAATCTTTTCAAAATCTTTAGTAACAGTAAACTTCAACCCATAACGGTTTTCATTAATATAGCTTGAAAATCCTTCAAGATCTATTTCAGAACCCCTCCAAATTACTATAATATTGTCTATGTAGCGCCTATACAGCGCCACCTGTGGCCATTTTTCAAATATACATTCTTCTTCCCATTTATCCATAACGATATTAGCTACACTGGGAGCATACTTAGCACCCATAGCAACGCCCCTACATTGCTGAAAAAAAGTATTATTATACCAGAAGAAGTTATTCGACATCACAAATTCTAATATTGTAATAAATAATTGCATTCCAAGTTTGTAATGCTGCTGTAATTTATTAAAGAGATAAATGAAAAAAACGTATTGCACCATTATGTTCTCTTTTTTGTCCCTGAGTGTACTGCATGCTCTCATGGAGGTATGAGAAAGAGTGGAGAAGTTCATCATAAGAGCTCGGGCTGCAAAGTTGTTTGTCTGTGATTATTATTATCTGGAAGTATCTGAAACATCACCATATCTATTTGGACATCGGGGTCATCGCTGACCAGCCATTAGCTCTGGTGAGTTCATTTAATCTCCTTTGGTGGTGGATTTTTCACAATTGATTCAAGTCACTGAAGATATATATATATATATTTTTTGGACACTAATTTATGTTTGGACACTATAATTATTTATTTAAAACACTAATGTTTTTTAGATGATGATATACACCTTTGTATAAGTTTGTTATTAGCGCATACCTTTTTATTTAGGATTTCTGAAACCATTGCCTGGGAAACCAGAGCTCACCCACAGAAAAATTGATACATTTCTCTGTAGACTTTCAATCAACCCCTCTCCTTGCTAACATGATGTTTCAGGAAAGTGATATACAGCCTGGGGAAACTAATACACAACCACAATCAGAGCTTCATCCAGAGCAGGACTTAGATAAAAGAGAAAACACTTAACAAAACCAACCTGGAAGATGCAAGAAAATCTTAATGCTGACAAGGAAGAATTGCTGTCTAATATTAATGACTTGTGGTCTAATACTGTTAAATGCATGTCTGCTCTCCCCCAACAATCTCATGAGCCAATACAACTAGAGGCCGCTATCCAGCAATTGAATGTGGCTTATGAGAATCAAAGACTGTGTGTTGAATATATCGCTCTCTTAAAGTGGTACAACACTCAAGAGTCATTGGAAGAATTAAGGAATTTTGAGGAGCTCAATCTTGAAAGAGACAATTTAGTGGTGCGAACAAAGACAAAAGCAGAAGTGAGAATAACACAGCTCTATGAATCCAGGTCTTATCACTCTGTGTCTACTAGAGGCTCCTCAAGATCTTCCAAATCCCTACAATCAAGGTCTTCTACGCTCAGTCCACAACTAATAAAAGCCCGTGCTGATGCTATAGCTTCTATAATTCAGGCAGCTTTCGCCCAAAAGAAAGCAGAAATTCATGCTCAGGCCACACATAGGAAAGCAGAAATGGAGGCTCGGGCTGCATATAAGAAAGCAGAAATGGAGGCTTAGGCCGCATATAAGAAAGCAGAAATGGAGGATCAGGCCACAAATCAGAAAGCAGAAATGGAGGCTCGGGCTGCATATAAGAAAGCAGAAATGGAGGCTCAGGCCTCATATAAGAAAGCAGAAATGGAGGCTCAGGCCACACATAAGAAAGCAGAAATGGAGGCTCAGGCCACAGAAATGGAGGTTCAGGCCACACCTAAGAAAGCAGAAATAGAGGCTCAGGCCACATATAAGAAAGCAGAAATGGAGGCTTAGGCCGCATATAATAAAGCAGAAATGGAGGCTCAGGACGCAGAAATGGAGATTCAGGCCACACATAAGAAAGCAGAAATAGAGGCTCAGGCCACACATAAGAAAGCAGAAATAAAGGCTCAGGCCGCACATCTGAAAGCAGAGAAAGAAGCTGAAGCGACATGCCAAAAGTCATAAATTGAAGTTTTGGAAAAACAATTCTGGAGAGCACTATGCGAGATCCTAGGAATCAAACTGTCCTTGTCATCGGCATATCATCCACAGACCAACGGGCAGACGGAACACACAAACCAGACTCTGGAGCAGTATCTCAGGTGCTACACCTCCTTCTTCAGGATGATTGGCTGACTCTTCTGCCATTAGCTGAATTTGTGTACAACAACGCAAATCACTCTGCTACCCCACAGTCTCCATTCTTAGCCAATTATGGGTTCCATCCCACATTCCTACCCGACAAGATTCCAGAAAGTTCGGTGCCGGCTACACAGGATATGCTGAAGTTTTTTTTCATCAAATAACAAAGTTGTACAAGAAGTAATCACAAGGGCTCAGGAAGATAATAAAAGGGCCTTTGACAAGAGGAGGAGAGGCGAACTCATTCTGCACCCTGGGGACCAGGTCTGGCTAGCCACGACAAATCTGAAGATGTCTTGCCCATCAAGAAAACTGGGACCAAAATTCATGGGTCCATTCAGGGTAAAACGAAAGTTTAACGAGGTGGCGTACGAGCTCACACTTCCCGAATCCTTTAAGATACACCCAGTCTTCCACGTATCTTTGTTAAAACCCGCAACACCGGATCCTTTTCTGGACCGGAGGTCCAGACCCCCGGAGGCCATAAATATTGATGAGGAGGAAGAATTTGAGGTTGAAACGATCCTGGACTGTAGGAAGAGGAGAGACCAGACTCAATTCCTCATTAAGTGGAAAGGTTACAGCCCGGAGGAAAATTCATGAGAACCAGCCCAAAATATCCATGCCTCTAGATTAATTCGGGAGTTTTTCAGTAATCACCCACACAGGAGAGAGCAATTGGGCAGCCGGCGGCTGCCCGTAGGGGGGAGCAATGTCAGGGATCCAGGGCTCTGCGGCGATACGCCGGGCGGTGCACACACAGAACACCGACGCGCACTAGCTGGCAAATGGCAGGACCTGGGCGATCGTGGCAACAGCGACGGCTGCGCATGTGCACTCGTGATCGCGGACACGCGCCTGGCACCAATGACAGCGCAGGGCGTGCTATTTAAACGAGCCAGGAGGTATGTACATTGCCGTTTGGTCTGATTAATCTGTTCCTGTGTTCTGTTAGTGAAGCTTCCCTGTTGCCAATCTCTGCTTGATCCTGACCCTGCTGATTGTCTCCTGCTTGATCCCTGGCATGACCTGACCACTCTCCTGCCTGCCCCTTACGTTTGATCTCCCGTTGCTGAACTCGGCTTGACCTGACCATTCTCTGTCTGCTCCCTTGGTACCTCGCTGCCCGCACATTGCCGACCTGGTCCGCCTGACTACGCCATACCTTGCGCTGTCCATCCATCTATCCCGCACGGATCAGTCCCTGCTGCCAGGCCTGCCAGCCTCTTCACATCAAGCCCTATTCCCCGCACACCTCTGAGGGTACCCTCTACCATAGCCGGACGTATTCAAGGGTCGCAACCTCGTCTCAGTCTGCTCCAAGTCCATCCCCACCATCAGGGGCCCTGGTGAACAAGCAGATTGGGACTTAGACCCCTTGCCCTGAGGAACCCTGCGCTGTGGACAGTTAGAGATACCGCCAGGTGGTGGCTGACAATGCCTAAGGGAACTGAAGACAACTTCCTGAACTATTCACAACATCTCCTTCTTGAAGCTGTTGGGGATGCAACAGCATGTACTATATACAGTATTGTGTGTTAATATCACTTGACCAGTAGATGGCACTGTACACTAAGGTTACCAGTTGTGCATATCTGTAAAACTTGTTGGTTCTTTTTCTCTCTCTCTCTTTTTTATAACCAAGATGTCTGCTGTTACAGTTTGCTGAAACGTTTTGTATGCTTGCAACTTAAGCCACACAAGTAAACCAAGTTCTGCCTCATCATAAGCTACTAGTGTCTTCTCTAACACATAGCCAACAGGTTATGGGCCCAGCTCCAGACACTGGAAAAAGGAGAACTACAAGCAAGTAAGTGCTGCATTTACAATCCTACCAAATCCTGTGTGAGGAAACAAGAGCTGTATCCAATTCACTGAAAGATGGCAAGTGCTTCAGATATGAAGTTCACAATAGCAAAGCTCAACAATACCAACTACCAGCTATGGAAGTTTAAGCTTGAAATGCTGTTATCCAAAGATGACTTGTGGCCGGTACTAGATACACACAGACCCAATGACAACCCGGAAGAATGGGACAGAAAAAACAGGCAAGCAAAAGCAGTCATAAGCCTGTTAGTGGAGGACGATCAACTCATTCATATAAGGAAAGAAAGCACAGCTAAAGGTATGTGGACTGCATTACAAACACTGCATGAACATGCAAACCTAAACAGTAAACTATATCTGCTGCGCAAACTGTATAAGATGAGGCTGGTAAAAGGGCAGGAAATGGGTGAACATGCAAATGCTATGCTAGAAATTGTGGACCAGCTGGGTGCAATAGGTGAAGAAATGAAAGACAATCATGTAGTAGCACTACTGCTATGCAGCCTTCCAGAATCATACAGTGCTCTTATAAATGCTCTAGAAACTAGACCGGAAACTGAACTGACGCTAGAATATGTTAAGGGAAAATTAGTTGATGAATACAGCAGAAGAAAAGAAAATTTGCATAGTGAAGAGAACGAGAGACCAGAGGCAGCTCTGAAGGTGCATGAAGGCATGGAATGAAAAAGTGAACAAAATACTCAGAAAAGAAGGGTTCTCAAAAAGTAAAGCAGATCCATGTCTGTATTCAAAGAATCAAGAGAACAAATGGACATACATCCTAATATACGTCAAAGACATCTTGTCGTGTTTTGAACAAGAAGGGGACTATGACCAAATAGTTCACAAACTGAAACAAAATTTTGAAATTAAAGAGTTGGGGAACATTACTCACTACCTAGGAATTCAAATAGAGCGGGAAGAGGATGGAAGCTATCTTCTTAACCAAAGTCAGAAAATTACAGAAATTTTAGAACAGTTTCACATGCAAGATGCAAAGGAAGCGAAAACACCAATGGAACCAGATTATCTAAAAAACAGTGGAACAGAAAACTTGTTACCTAACAATGATTATTACCGCAGGGCAATCGGAAAATTGCTATACATCGTCACAGGGACAAGACCAGACATCACCGTAGCAGTGGGAATACTTTGCAGGAAAGTCGCAACACCGTGTCAACGCGACTGGAATGCAGTAAAGAGGGTAATGCAGTACCTAAAGGGAACAAATCGGATGAAGCTGCGACTTCCAGCATCGTTAAACCCAAAACTGATTGGATATGTGGACGCCGATTGGGCTGGAGACACCACTGACCGCAAATCTACAAGTGGTTACATCTTCCAATGATACACAGAGTAATAAAGTGAGTGCTAATTCAGTCCAGCAGCTGTACACTTCAAGGTAACCACAAAAAAACCTCAATGTAACATATCATAAATATAGTGCAGCGCTTAATTTAGTCCTTCATAGTTCATGGTTATTGGATGTTCCTTAAAGGAAAAATAGAAGCAGTGCCCACCCACCAGAGCCACACTTGGTATAGTGCGGTAAGTATAAATTATCCCATGGTGTCACTGGAAATGGACATCCGGATCAGCATGCAGAATGATGTCCCTCTCTGGATCACATAGGTTCAGGTGTATAAGGATTTAGGCTCCGTCACAGAGTTCCCCTTAAGGGATATGTGGGTGTTGCTCTAACTGTAGTGGGAACCTCCCTTTCTCGGTGGACACGGAGCTGTGTAATATCTGTGTAATATCTAGAAGGAATACTCCCCATGTGGGGTTAAAACAAGAGAGTGCTCATAGTGTAGTAAGGCTTGTAAAACCGAGCATTTATTGAAAAAAATATAGGATGCATCCAGCGTGTAACATCAAACAGCGGGTAACAGTAGTGAACACTAACCGTCCCTGAAAAGAAATGGCCGCCGGAGCTCCACGATGCTCCGACGGCGTGACGTCAACAGCGCAAGCAGGCTCCTCCAAGTTCTGCCTCATCACAAGCTACCAGTGTCTTCTCTAACACATAACCAACATTTACTATGTAATCAGACGTGTCCAATGACACAGCAGATCACCGGTAAATGCAGTTGCAGCATGAGGAAAGTACTGCCGATAACTGGCAATTGTCAGAGGAGAGATCGGCACCGATCATCAGGGCAATGATGATCAGTGCCCTGATGATCGATGCCAAGCAGTGCCACCCACAAATTCCCAGTAGTGCCATCCACCTGTGCTGATCAGTGCCTAGTAGTGCCTCCCACCTGTGCCCAGAGGTGCCACCCTCCAGTGCCCAGCAGTGCCCCCATCAGTGCTGCCCAATATTGCCACCCATCAGTGCCCAGCAGTGCCGCCAGTCAGTGCAGTCAGTGCCACCTATCAGTGCCCATCATTCTTGCATATCAGTACAGCATAATCAGTGCCGCCTATCACTGCCCATCAGTGCCACCTATTGGTGCTGCATATCAGTGACACCTCATCAGTACCACCTATCAGAGCCCATCAGTGCTGCCTATCACTGCCCATCAGTGCTGGCTATCAGTGCAGCCTCATCAACACACAACAGCGAAGGATAAAAATGACCGGTTTGCAAAATTTTTTACTTGAAACAAAGAAAAACTTATTTTTTTCAAATTTTTTGCTCCTTTTTTGTTTATAGTGCAAAAAATGAAACACCCAGCAGTGATTAAATACCACCAAAAGAAAGCTCTATTTGTGTGAAAAACATTATAAAAAGTTCATATACAGTGTTGCATGACTGCGTAATTGTCATTCAAACTGCGACAGCGCTGACAGCTGAAAATTGGCCTAGGCAGGAAGGGGGTAGAAGTGCCCGGTAGGCAGGAAGGGGGTAGAGGTGTCTGGTAGGCGAGGGGTTAAACCCGAACACATATGAAGGACACAGGTTCTGGGGCTAATTGAATGCAGATAAGGCATCAAGAGAGTGGAATTCCCACCTTCATCAGCCCCAGAACCTGTGTAACTAATATGTGTTTGGGGTGTAAAGGGGTGAGGTGGCCCCCCTAGGCTGCATTCACACTTGAGGGTTTTGTAGCTTGAAGATCAAAGATCCAAGAAAGCTCAAACTTAAAAAATGAATTGTTCTCTATGGGGCTTCTTCACACCTGATCACTGGAACAGGCGCCATAGAGAACAATTGATTGTGTAAGTTTGGATTTTGTATCATCGATCTTCAAGCTACAAAACCCTCCAGTGTGAATGCAGCCTTAGAGTTGTACAACTACCAGTGAGGACGTATCGGCTTGTCTGCTGGTCAGGCACATTGTTCTGCAGGAGATTCTTTCAATATTGGTGTCCCTCCATATAATGAATCCTATGAACAAAGTACAAGTCACAGCCCAGCCTCGCCCTGTGTAGGAGGAAGTGACACCTCCCAGCTGCATTCTTCCTCGGTGTCAGAGACTTTCATTTCTCCTGCTGTCAGCGATGGCATCTGCTAATCTGAGAGCCGAGCTGGAATGTTCCGTCTGTCTGAACATTTATACAGATCCTGTAATGCTGAGATGTGGACATAACTTCTGCCGGGTCTGTATTGATCGTGTTCTGGATACACAGGAGGGGTCTGGAGGATATTCCTGTCCTGAATGCAGACTGAAGTTTCCGGATCGTCCTGCACTGCACAGGAACATAACACTGCGTAACATAGTGGAGAATTTCCAGTCTGCTCAGCCTGATCAGGAGGAGTCCGGGGTCTTCTGTACTCACTGTGTGGACTATCCTGTACCTGCTGTTAGATCCTGTCTGCTCTGTGAGATTTCTCTGTGTGATAAACACCTAAGAGTCCACAAAAAGTCCCCAGAACACATCTTATGTGACCCCACCTTGTCCATGGAGAGCAGGAAATGCTCCGTCCATAAGAAGATCCTGGAGTATTACTGCACTGAGGATGAGACCTGTATCTGTGTGTCTTGTTGTATGATTGGAGGACATAAAGGACATGAGATGGAGTCCCTGGATGAGGCTTCTGAGAAGAAGAAGGAGACACTGCGGAATGTTCTGCAGAAACTTCTGACAAAGAGAGAGGAGATGGAGGAAAGAGTCCAGAGTCTGCAGGAACACAGGAGGAAAGTAGAAGAAGAAGCAGCTGGTGACACCGAGAGAGTCACTGCCCTGTTTATAGATCTCAGGAGACGTCTGGAAGACCTGGAGAAGAGAGTCCTGAGGGAAATCTCCGGGAGGGCAGAGCGGGTCTCCATCTCCATCCGGGATCTGGAAATAAAGAAGGAGGAGCTGTCCAGGAAGATGCGTGACATTGAGGAGCTGTGTAACATGACGGATCCACTGACTGTCCTACAGGAATCAGACACAGGTGACTTGTGTGATACTGAGGATGGAGATAATGAGGACAGAGAGAGACATGAGGAACTCCTCCATGATGGAGGGGGGCTGGATGTGGCTGGGATATCACACACATTACACACATTATCTGATATAATAACAGAGGGAAATGTATCCTTCTATATACAGGGAGCTGAGGACATATTACTGGATGGAAACACAGCTCATAATAAGCTGCATATATCAGATGACAGGAAAACTGTATCCAGGTCAGATAGAAGGCAGAACCATCCAGAAACACCAGAGAGATTTAAAGATTATGTTCAGGTGTTGAGCAGTCGGAGTTTCTCCTCAGGGGGACATTACTGGGAAGTGGATGTTGGGGGGTCAGATTGGTGGACAGTCGGGATGTGTTACCCCAGTATAGACAGGAGAGGAGGGCAGACAGGGATTGGAAGGAATAACAAGTCCTGGGGTTTAGTCAAGAATGGTAACCAGTGTGGGGTGAGACATGATAATAAAGAGATCTTTTTATCTTCCACTATCTCCAGTACCAGAGTCAGGATAGATCTGGATTATGAGGCCGGGCGGATCTCCTTTTATGATCTGTGTTACCCGATCCGACACCTCCACACCTTCACCACCACCTTCACTGAGCCCCTCCATGCCGGGATATGGGTAGGGAGAGGTTGTATAAAGATCTGTGGGGGGAATCGGGAAAAGTGAGAACTTCGAACAGATACTGGTGACATCATCAGTGGAGGGAGGAAGGGATTGGTTGAATAATTGGATAATAGTCTTCCAATGCTTTCTATGATATATATATATTTCTATTTCTCCTCTCCCTCATAGAGCACTGTGAAATGGTTGGAATAACTGTCCAGTTATAGCGAGGGATTCTTGGTCAACGAGGGTAATAATATCTATCTATCTATCTATCTATCTATCTATCTATCTATCTATCTATCTATCTATCTATCTATCTATTATCTATCTATCTATCTATCTATCTATCTATCTATCTATCTATCTCCTCCCTAATGGGACACAAATGGCAACAAAATAAAAATGACAGGAGTAATAATCCTCCCTTACTCTTTCCAAACTAGTAAAAAGTTATGTCTTTGTTTCTACTTTATGCTTCCAAACAGGAAATAACCAGGTTATATCAGCAATTTTCCTTCCCTTGCCACTCCCCCTATGTTCTGCCCCTCCTCCTCATGGTGGCACTATGTGCATCCATGATCACACACTGAGGGTGGAGATGATCCATCAGTACAGAGGATGCAGTGCCGTCATTGTGATGAGATAGGATGGGGTCACCCCTACATCTAGGAGAGGTCACATGACACCATGTGGGGGGAGGGGACTGGGAAGGACAGAAGTGAGGTCTGGTAGATGGTGGTGGGTGATGAGCTCCGTCTGTACTGGGGGGACTCATGGAGATCAGCTCCATCACACAACAAGAGGAGGAGGGGAGAGGGTCAGCGGCCTTTTCTGCAGAGAGGGTAAAGGTGACCATATAGCAGGTTGGGGGGCAGAGGAAGAGGACCGGCATAACCCGGTGTGTGTCTGTACAGAGCACCATAGAGCTCCCACCTTCCCCAGGATGTACAGGACATAAAAAGGAGACACATACTGCTAATATATCATCACACACTAACCTGTCTGCATCCTACAGAGTTCTATTCTAGGAATCTGCATGGAGGAAGTATGGTGGCAGCCATTGCTAACTACTTCTAAAGAATACTAGTTCCCTGGCTGTCATTCTGATCCAACGCCTTCTGTACTTTCTATGTCAGACCACCTGGAAGAAGTATTCAGACTCGGAGTTCCGACTTAACTCTGATTTCCTGATCTGCATGATTGTTCCAGGTCAGTGTCCCCGAATACTGAGTCCACAGACAGCCAGGAGAAGAGCATTTTCAGAAGACATCCAGCAATGGCCCCTCCATATTCCCCTCAGTACAGGTGTCATTTATGTCACAGCCGGGGACATTCTTCTCGCATCGTTTGTTTTCATTTTCCCCGAATACAAAATGCTGAATGATAATCTACAATGTCTTTTGTTGGTTTTATTCATTTTCTGGAAGATTTACAAATGAATAAATTGATCTTTTCTGTCACTTTTCTTATTACTTATTGTATGAAATATTCATTTTATAAATAAGCATTTAATCCCGGCTCCTCCATGACACCGTGTTACAGAGAATTCTGGGCTTTCCGATAAGACAGCCCAGCACTAGTTGTTTGTGGATTGTTCCTCCATACAGAGACAAGGGGAGGGGGGTGAATATGAGATCGGGAGCGCGGTGCGTCCTTTCTCTGATTTATCCAGCGGCAGAATGAATAGCAGGAAATCAAATGATTGGCTTCACAGGACAGAGGAGAATGAGCCGGTTGAAGAACTGTCTGAAGAACTGTCTCACCTTCTGGCTGCACTGGGCACATGTTTGTAGGCGGAGTGGGCCAGGTGGGTGGTGGGCACCCCAAGGGGAAGGAAAGACACGGAGATCTGAGATTGCAAGGAACCAACCACACTGTATCAGAGCCTACACAATGCTATGGAACTGGCAGAAACCCTCACAGAGAACTATGTACCACCTGCAGAGAGCGATGCTCGGATGTTGATAGCACCTGGAAAGGGATACGGCTAGCAGACAGTGATGCAGCAAGGCACTGCCAGTGGAAATGTTCCTTCCCCTGGAACCCCTCCCTATGCTAGGCACACTCTCCCTATCCAGCGACTCCTGTCCATGACCTAACCACACGCAAAATGCACACCAACTATAATGAGCCTGTGCTTTTTATAAGTACTGCCCTCATTAAATATGGCCATGGAGGTCATCCAGGACAGCAGAATCCTATTAGACATCTGCTCACCTATTGACACATATGGAGGCCTAAGAGGAAAGGGAGTTTCTCCTGTCCTCAACTCTCTCTGCGTGATGGTTGCTGATAGCGCCACCTTTGTAGGAAGGTCAACACACCTGTCTACACTTTTCCCCCCTTTGACAGATGCTGTCCTCTGCATCGACAACCATACAATAAAACAGTGGAATACAGCAGGCTAAACAGGTAGATAAAAAAACAATAGTGACAAGAAGTCTGTTATACAACATAATCAGAATACTGGGCCAGTAATTGCCCCTCGGTTAGACTGAATAGGGCAATGGCCCTCACTGGGATCTTCAGGCTCATCATCAGAATTGTCATTTACTGGAGTTTGTTCAGGAGCCTCAGGTGCTTGGGGGGTTATCATGGATAGTCAAAACACCCCCACCTGGGCTATCATTTTCTCCCTCAAATTAGTGTGCTGGTCCCTCAGAACTCTCCCAGTCCTCTGCAGAGCAATCTCCCAGGAAATCAGTAGCAGTTTCATCTTCAGGTCTGGTGGGATCCATGGGGGAAGCTTCTAGGGGTGGCAAATATCATTCTACTGAAACTTCCTGAACAGAAGGGAGATCCGTAGGGTTGGAATCCCTCAAATCTCTATAGGTCTTAACAGGATAGTCAATATATATATATATATATATATATATATATATATATATATATATATATATATATGTAGCGAACCACTGCAGCGCTACAAGCCAAATACAGCCTAAATCCAAAATTATTTTAGAACTTCGGCTGTATTTGGCTGGTAGATCTGCACTGGGTCACTATATATATAGATTTTGCCTTGTATGGGATAAGGGTTGTGTGTTAAAGTGACTACTTAACTGAGTTTGTTATGTTTCACTATTTCACTATTACTAACATTAAATTTGTAGTTTATCCATAGAAGTGCGCAAGATTCATTTACTTATTTTACTTAACAGGATAGTCTCTGCCCAGCACACAGGACCTTAATAGATTCAAATCGAGGTGCTTCCTGTGGGCTTTGGGGGGCCTTTAGACACCTCGTCATATACCGGGAACAATTGGAATTGTTGTTTCACTACCCGATACAAGGCATTCTCCCACCAGGGGTCCAGCTTCCTTCCCCTTTCAAATTTTGGGTTTTGCACCACAACCTAGTCCAGGTGGTGAATGTGGTCTTCAAAAATCTTTTGATAATGTCATCTAAGTAGATCAGCACCATCTCAATGCTGGGGGCATTGCTCAGCCCAGAAGGCATGCAATTGAATTAGTACAGCCCCAGTGGGGTTGGGAAGACTGTCTTTTCCTGGTCTTGTTCTCTCACTGGGACCTGCCAGTACCTATCTGCCAAGTACAAGGTGGAAAAGTAACTGGCCTGGCCCAATGGCACGAGCAACTCCTCTACCAAGGGCAGAGGGTAGGGTTCCCAGTGGGCAGGGGCGTCCCTAGGCAGGTGACACCTTTTGCTCGGGGTGACACGGGACCCGCTCCACTAGGGGTGGCCTGACTGAGTCACTACAGGGCCCCATGAGAGGCTCAGTCTGTCCCTGTATGTGCCACTGCTGAAATAAGCAAGCATTGATGGGACAGTGAGGCAGGCACTTTGGACACCTGCCAGTACCTATCTGCCAAGTACAAGGTGGAAAAGTAACTGGCCTGGCCCAATGCCACGAGCAACTCCTCTACCAAGGGCAGAGGGTAGGGATCCCAGTGGGCAGGGGCATCCTTAGGCAGCTGTGCCCCCGCTCGCCACACCAGGTGACACCTTTTGCACTGGGTGACACCGGACCTGCTCCATCAGGGGTGGACTGTCCGAGGGCCTGGGGTCACTACAGGGCCCCATGAGAGGCTTAGTCCGTCCCTGTATGTGCCGCTGCTGAAATAAGCAAGCATTGAGTGGACAGACAGTGAAGCAGGCACTTTGGACACCTCTCCTCCTCAGAGTTTCAGTAGAGGGGCAGGTCCACAGGTGCTGAAGTTGGAGAGCTGGAGGGGCAGGCAGAGTATGCAGCAAATCAGTGTGTAATCCCCGGACCCTGGTGACAACACTGCAGCTTCATGTAGTAGGTAGGGGGGAGAGAGAGAGGGGAGAAGAGGGCAGAGAGAGGGGGGGAGAGAGAGAAAGAGGGAGAGAGAAAGGGAGGGGCGGGAGAAAGATGGCAGAGAGGGGGGGAAGAGGGCAGAGAGAGAAAGGGCAGAGAGAGAGAGAGAGAGGGTGTCACCAAGTGTTCTGGCACCGGGTGACACCAAACCTAGGGACGCCCCTGCCAGTGCAGGTATTGTGCTTATGATAGTCCACACAGAATTGTAATCTACTGCCCTTTTTGAGCACCAGAACTATGGGGCGGCCCATGGACTATGGCTCTCCTTGATTATCCAATTTTGCAGCATATTGCAGATCAAGTCCTTGACTTCTTGACATAAAGACAGTGGTATATACTGATACCTCTCCCAAAGGGGAGGAGTATTTCCCATGTGAATGGGGTGGTCTATGTCCTTGGTGCAGCCATAATCTCCAGGACCAGTTGTGAAAACTAATAAGTGTTTTTCCAGCAGTTGATGGTGGAGATTTTGCTGGGTTATTGAGTAGTCTTGGAAGAGAATGGCTATTTGGTCCAGAAACTGCTGATACTGGTCAACATCCAAAGAGGTCATGGCAGCTTGCAGCGGGGCACAGCTTCCACAGCCGGTTGGGACCCGACAATACAGTATTTGGGTATGACATAGAGATCAGTGAGGAGCCTTTGGTTCGGAAGGAGAACAGGGGCACTCCCCAGGTTGATGAGTTGGACCAGTACTCTGTCCAATGTACCTTGGACAGGGTGCAGGATGTTAGCCACTCTTCCAAAATCTGAAGATCTCTTCAGGGCTCTACCTTGACTGTAGCTTCTTGTAGTTTTTCATGAACCCCAATTAATTCTTAGAGGAGGGCCAGAAGTAACGTCTGTTTCAGGTGGCATATGAACAACACCTACCCATTCTGTTTGCCATTTTTCTGTCTGTTGGTAGGATTTGTAGGACTGTGTCACACTGAGCCTTTCCGCCTACAAGCTGCAACTCCATTTGGGCTTATTCAGCTGTTCAACCTCCGCCAGCAAGCGAGGTAAGTTTAAGCTCTTCGGGACGTTCATATCCAGGACAATGGGTACCGAGGACACAACTGGGCTGTGGGTGACCACAACTCCAATTTACTCCACCACTTGGTAAAATGTTTGGACCTTTACCCCTTCCACCTTGATGGGTAAGTTGTTGGCTGCTTTCAGGGGCAACCAGAATGGGTCTAGTTGGTCTTGAGTCCCAAGGCCTCCTATCTATTATAGAGAGGTTCGATTTTCTTTGTCATGGCCACAGTGGCTTCCATGTTCTCCTATTCCCTGGCCGCAGCCTCCATCACTATCTCATTAAAAATGACACCTCAACCTTTGCTGCAGAGCATGCAGGATAGGTTCCAATACTCACTCCTCCAATAAACTGATCTGGTAAAGTCTAGTCTGGAGCACTTATGTGGGCACACCCTTGCAGGTCCTTTTTCTCCAATCGCTTCCACAAATTCTGGAGCACTGCAGCAAAGTAAGTGAGGCTTCCTTCCCCTTGTTGTCTATGAATGAGGAACCTACATCTCAACTTGGTTATGGTTATGTTTTCCCAAAATAGGCCTTTTAGTTATGCCACAATTTGTTGTAGGCTGGCATATGCATCTTCTGGTAGCACCATTACTGCTTGGCAGGCATCATGCTCTAAGGAATTGATAGTCAGTTCTGCAGTCAGTCTGGTAGATACTTGGTAGAGATGGAGAGCGCTTTCCAGTTCCTCCTCCCACTCAAAAAGAGAGATGTTAGACCCACTGAACTTGGGCACTAGAGCCAAGGCTGCTCCCAGTGTTACCCTGGTGGCCCCTACTCCCCCATCTATGCCAGCCACTGAGTGGGGTATATCCTGCTGACTTACACCAAGTGTAGGCAGAGTGGGGCCAAATAGTGGGCACCCAAAGGGGAAGGAAAGACACATGGAGGGCCATAAATTGCATGGAGATGTATTTTCAAAAATGTTCCAACCACACAGTATCAGTCTTTGCAGCAGTATCAAACTGGCAGAAGCACTCACAGATAACTATGCAGCAATTGCAGGGAGCAATGCTTGGATGTCAACAGCACCTGGCAAGGGAAGCGGCTAGCAGATGGTGATGTAACAAGGCACTAGTAGCGGAAAGGCTCCACACAGCAGAACTATCGAACAGTCCCTATTCTGTTGCTCACCCCCTGGAACCTCTCCCTATGCTAGGCACACTCTCCCTATCCAGCAGGTACCTGTCCCTGACCTAACTACACGCAAAATGTGCACCAACTGCAGTGAGCCAGTGCTTTTTATAAGCACTGCCATCACTAAAGATGTCACCTTTGCGGCTGTGGCTGTCATTCACCGGGTCCCAGCCGGTGATTACTCGCTGGCGCCCGGTGACATTCGAGGATCTCCAACGGGGAGAACTGTTTTGTTTGCAAACAGTTCTCCTCCCTGTCAGCTCAGGCACACTGCTTTGGATGGCTGTGTACAGCACAGCCATCCAAAGCAGTGTGAGTACAGTGAAGTACACAGACACCGCCCTCTAGTAAAACACTCCCAGCACACAGTTAACCCTTTGAGCGCCTCAGATGCTAACCCCTCCCTGCCCAGTGCCATTAATACTATGTCAGTGCTTTTTTTTTAGCATTGATCACTGTATTGGTAATAGTTACATAGTTAGTCTGGCTGAAAAAGACAAAAGTCCATCCAGTTCAACCAAGTCAGTTCCCCCCCAGTGTCAGAATGTCTGCTGCAGTCCCTCTGTAAGTCGCTGATCGCCGCCATTACTAGTAAAAATGTATCTATACCGCCATTTGTAGACACTATAACTTTCACGTAAATCAATTAATTTACACGTATTGGGACTTTTTTTTTAGCAAAGACACGGAGCAGAATACATTTTGGCCAAAATTTATGATGAAATTTGATTTTTTAATTTTTTTTTACCGGACACGTTTAATAGCAAAAAGTAAAAAATATTGTTTTTTTCTCAAAATTGTTCATCTTTTTTTATTAAGCTCAAAAAATAAAAAACGCACGGGTGATCACATACCACCAAAAGAAAGCTCAATTCATGGGAAAAAAGGAGGTAAATTTCATTTGGGTGCTGCGTTGTATGACCGCACAATTGTCAGTTAAAGTAATGAAGTGCCGTAACGCAAAAAATTGCCTGGTCAGGAAGGGGGGTAAATCCTCTGGAGGGCGAGGGGTTAACACTGGCAGGGGTGCTTACAATGATCAGCTTTTATTTATTTATGTAAAACCTTTATTCCAAAAGGTAAAAAAAAGTCAGTTTGCTGTAACTGCTTATAAAGTGTGTGCTGGAGTTTGGCTGCAAATTGTTTAATATATCTAAATCATTTAGTCCATCTAACACTCTCCTCCCCCCAGACTGACAATGCTGCTGTCCAAAGGTGTTACCATTGCTCCTTCATCCAGAGTGAGGTCGCTCTAATACAAGAGGTGTGATACTGGCAGGGCTGATATTAGAAAACATGGGGCCCCATACAGCCAACCTAACAGGGCCCCCAAACTCCAAAAAAAGTTCACTATGCTTCATTTATGACTGAACTCCGTGAGTGATTGGTATCAGTCAATCATTGTGTTCATTCAGGAAAGGAAGGGGCTAGTAAATGTAACATATTCATTGGACCTTTTCCTCTATCCTGAAGGATCCTATTGTGTGCTTGCAGCTGCCGGTGGGAAGGAGAGGAGGGAAGATGGCAGCACTGCAGGGGTGGGAGCACACAGGGGGGCCTGGGAAGCAGGGGGAAACGTATGGTGCATAGGGGGGGTGTTGGGTGTGATGGGGGGGAAAATTACTGGAACCGATCCCCTGTATGAATCTCTCTGCAGCAGCTGAAAACCAACAGGAGGGAGAGGAGAAGACACCAGCTTTCAGCTACTGCAGAGAGAGCCATACAGGGGATCGGTTCCAGTAATTGTCCCCCCGCTGCGCCTATCACCCTCCCTTTCTACATTTGATTCACCCAGCTGCTTGGGCCCCCCTTCTTTCCTGGAGCCCCCTACAGGAGGGCTGGTGGTACCCCCTTAGCCAAGGCCCTGGGTACTGGCCGGATCACCAGGTGAAAACAAATCGGAAAAAGCCTAAAAAGAAGAAGACGAATGCAGCCACCACATCTTGGTAAGCTGCAACATTTCTTTGTTTTTGGGTTTAATTCTGCTTTGACTTCACATGAATCCCAAACGTATTCCAGCACAGTGCTCTGTGTTCTTTAAATAAATAGATAAAAGGCTCACCAGAATGCCGGGCCTCTTTATAAAAGGCTCTTTCCCAGTTCTGTACGGCTGATCAGACCTCCAGGTTCATTCATTTCCCCCAAGGCTTCTGGACATACTTTACACCTTCCAACTCCTCTCCTCTACTTTCCCCGTTGTAATCCAAATCCACTAGTTATATCCCTTGTTTCACAATGAACATTAACAAAACTTTCCATAGTGTATTATATATTCCATTTCATTTTATTCCTCTAAGTGATAAAAGGCTCACTGGACATACAGTCCTGGCCACAAATATTGGCACCCCGACATTTCTGTCAGATAATGCACCACTTCACCCAGAGAATTGTTGCAGTGACAAATATTTCGGCATTCTCATGTTCATTTCTTTTGTTTGTATTGGTATGGCACACAAAAGTGGAGAAACAAAAAGTGAAATTTGACACATTCCACGCAAAGCCCCAAAGATGAACTGGAGAAAATTATTGGCATCCTCAATGTAATATTTGGTGCCACACCCCTTGGAAAAAATAACTGAAATCAATGGCCTCCTATAACCATCAATGAGTTTCTTCCACCCCTCTACTGGAATTTTGGATCGCTCTTCTTCCTCCAACTGCTCCAGGTCTCTCAGATTGGAAGGGTTCCTTTCCCCAACTGCTGTTCAGAGATCTCTCCACAGGAGCTCTATGGGATTGAGATCTGGACTCATTGCTGGCCAGTTCAGTCCTCTCCAGCGTTTTGTCTGAAACCATTTCTGGGGGCTTTTTAACATGTGCTTTGGGTCATTGTCCTGCTATAAGACCCATGACCTCTGACATTGGAGACCCAGCTTTCTGACACCAGGCCCTACATTGCACCCCAGAATTCTTTGGTAGTCTTCAGATTTCATAATGCCATGCACATGGTCAAGACATCCAGTGCCTGAAGCAGCAAAGCAACCCCAAAACACTAGTGACCCCCCACCATGTGTGACTGGAGGGACTAGATTCTTATCTTTAAAGGCCTCATTGCTTTTTCTGAAAACAGTAGAATGATGGGCTTTACCAAAAAGCTGTCATTTTGTTTCGTCTGTCCACAGCACATTCTCCCAGAAGGATTTTGGCTTCCTCAGGTACATTTTGGCAAACTCCAATCTGGCTTTTTTATGTTTCTGTGTCAGCAGTGGAGTCCTCCTGGGTCTCCTGTCGTAGTGTCCCTGTTCATTCAGATGGCAACGTATAGTGGGAGCGGACACAGTTGTACCCTGTGCCTAAAGGTCAGCTTGAATTTGTCTGGAAGTTGATCGAGGTTCTTTATCCACCATTCCAACAATCCTCCCTTGCAATAGTTCATCATTTTTTCTCTTTCGTCCATGTCCAGGGAGATTTGCTACAGTGCCATGATCTGTAAACTTCTTGACAATGTTGCACACAGTGGACACAGGAACATTAAGATCTCTGGAGATGGACTTGTAACCTTGAGATTGTCCATGCTTTTCCAATTTTTTTTGTCCTCAACCCCTCAGAAAATTCTTTGTGGCTTTTTCTCTTCTCCATGCTCTATGTGGCACACAGAGACACACAAAAGAAAGGTGGAGGCCATTTTTCACCATTTTAATTGGCTGCTGATGTGATTTCTATAATGTCAGCTCCTGTTAATTCATACAGGTGAGTTTAATGACAAATTACAGCAACATTACAAACTTGGAATGCAATAATTTCTTACAATTTTGAGAAGGTGCTGATAATTTTGTCCAGTCCATTTTTTAGGGCTTGCGTGGAATTTGTCAGATTTGCCTTTTTTTTCCCCATGTTTTTGTGTCGTACCAATACAAACCAAAGAAATAAGCATGAAAATGACGAAATAATTGTAATTGCAACAATTTTCTGGGTGAAGTGGTGCGTTATCTGACAGAAAGGCAGGGGTTGGCAATAT
Source organism: Staurois parvus (assembly GCF_062004578.1). Taxonomy (NCBI): domain Eukaryota; kingdom Metazoa; phylum Chordata; class Amphibia; order Anura; family Ranidae; genus Staurois; species Staurois parvus. Next base: position 604,050 of record NW_028318121.1, on the reverse strand, counting down.
TTTTGGCCATGACTGTATATAACCCCTTTAGGAAGAAGTCAGCCTAAAATTCCCTCCCCAAGTATAAGCACCACATCTCTAAACATGTACTGTGCAGGACTGACTACTGATTTCTTTAGGCTTTAAAATGCCAGGACAGTACAAAAAACCCAAATGACCCGTTCTTGGAAAGTAGGTAGTTCAAGGTATTTAGTAAGAGGCATGGCGTGGTTTTGAAGTGTTTTTTTTAGAAATTAAATAAAATATGTTTGTCATTTCAACAAGTTATTACTAACACACAGTATAAACATACTCACAGCACATTTGCACCCCAAAACATTCTGCTATGCCTCCTGAATATGGGGATATGACATGTGTGAGACATTTTCACATCCTAGATGCATAGAGGGGCACAAAATCCAAAGAGCACAGTTGGATTTTCAAGGAGCATAAATTACACACCAACTGTAATTTCCTGACTACCTATCACATTTTTAGAGTCCCTGGAGCACCAGGACAGAGAAAACACCTACACAATGACCACATTTTGGAAAGCAAACACGCCAATGTATTTTTTAAAATAAAAGGCACGGAGAGTCTTTTGAAAATGTCATTTTTTGCCACAAGTTTTTGGAAAATTCAGGAAAGAAAATGAAAATGCATATTTTTTACACAAAGTTGTCAACTAATAACATATTTCTAAAACATGTGATAGGCATACTTAGAAATACACCCCAAAACACATTCTGCTATTCCTTCTGTGTATGGCAATACCACATGTGTGAGACATTTCTACAGCCTAGCCACATCGAGGGGCCCAAAACCCAAGTAGCACCTTTAGGCGTTCTAGGGGGATAAATTCTATATCTAATTCCTGACTACCTATCACATTTTGACACTGGGGGGTAACTGACCTGGTGTGACTGACCCAGTCACACCAATACAGTGATCAGTGCAAATAAAAAGCACTGACACTGTACTAATGGCACTGGGCAGGAAGGGGTTCACATCTAGAGCGATCACAGGGTTAACTGTGTGATGGGAGTGTTTTACTATGGGGCTGTGTGTATGTGCTTCACTGTAAGCACATTGCTTTGTATGGCTGTGCTGTGCAGAGCCATACAAAGCAGTGTGCAAGAGCTGACAGGGAGGAGAACTTTTTTATTTACTCCCCCCAATCAGAGATCCTCGGCAATCACCGGGTGCCGGCGAGTAATCACCGCCAGATCTGGAGATTGACAGCCCCTTGCCTGGTAATACAAAATCACGTATATATACGTGATTTTGCGCACCATGCCGCCCTGTAGCGGTATATCTGCTATAATATACAGAAGTGCAGCACTTCAAATAATCATAAAAAAATGTGAACGTAATAGTCCAATCCACAAGAGTAAAAATATAGGGAATGAGCCCATCTTCACTGGAGCCTCAGTTCTAATATAGATGTCTTAAAACCTTCTATGTTTCATGGGATTAAGGGTTATTTCCCCTGTAGAAGGTGTACAGTCTGTAAGCATAATACATGTAAATATAGAAACATTGAGACCTTTCATTCCATGATTACTAATAAATCATTTAAGGTCAATAATTGTATCACCTGTACCACAAAAAATGTGGTTTATTTAATCCAATGTCCATGTGGGTGTCAATATATAGGACGCACCGTTAGGACACTACAGACTAGGCTAAAAGAGCATATTGCCAATATAAAGAAAGGTTTTCCCAACCATAGTGTTTCTAAGCATTATGCTCTTCACCATGAGAAAAACCCCGAGGGAACTCTGTTTATTGGTATTGACAAATCCTCCAAGAATTAGAGGGGCGGTTACACCAAGCGGGAGATTTCTAAATTGGAAGTATGGTGGATTTACACTTTACAATCATATACACCAGCGGTTCTCAACCTGTGGGTCGCGACCCCTTTGGGGGTCGAACGGCCCTTTCACAGGGGTCGCCTAAGACCATCGGAAAACACATATTTCCGATGGTCTTAGGAACCGAGACACCGCTCCTCTATCCGTCTCCAGGCGGGTCTGCCCACCTGCAGATAGACTCTATGAGGTAGTGGTGAGGGCGGCCGGAGGGGCTCGGCAGGGTGTCCTGCACTCCCGGCTTGTTGCGAGCCTCTCACGTTGAGCTAACACCAGCACACTGACTGGATCGCTCCCTCTTCCCTGTGCGTTATGAGCGGCCGGCCAGGCTGGAGACTCCTCCCCTGCAAGGGGCAGGTCGGAGGTGCCCCACTGCCACCCATTGGCTACCCTTGCACCTGCTGCATGTTTCCCCGGGTGGGCAGCTGCTCACAACAGCTGGATAGATGTGAGCTTGACCCCCCTTTATCTCTGGGGAGGGTGGAGGGGGTATCTAGTTACCCGCAGAGTGTGTGCCCTACAGCTGCTCGCCTCCTACGGAGGCGTATCCTCACAGCACTTGTACAAGGGCTGGCACCGGGGCATATGGCCCACTAGAGGGAAGTACACAGCGATCAGCAATCCCAAACTTTCTGGGGTCATACAAGGAGCCTCAGGACAGACGATTTGGTGTGGGAGAGGGCTGATATTCCTGCGGGTGGGGAGGGGGGGGGAATACTGGCCATACACACTTCAATTTTACTATCAGATCCAATTGGCAATTAGATTAACTTCCGTTCTCATCAAACTCCTTCAGTCGATTGATCAGGGCACAAAATGATCGACCGTTTTGCAATAATTTTATGGTTGGGGGTCACCACAACATGAGGAACTGTATTAAAGGGTCGAGGCATTAGGAAGGTTGAGAACCACTGATATACACCATATGGTCTCAATATTGAATGGGACGTCAATGCATTCATCAATAATAGTTAGCTGTTTCTGGTTACTTTTTAACTATTTACACAATTTTAAGGTTGACTGGAGATGTTTATTTATGGTGCTTCTGTATTTATTTTTAATTTATGTCAAAAATATTTTGATGTTTTTATGTCTATTAAATTGGCAATTGCCATATCTTTTGTGAACACAAGATGGCACCACGACCGGTAATGTCTTGATCATTTTTCCTTTTTCCCCCTCTGGCATACAATGGCCGATTACATGTTTTACAACAAGATAATGTATAGTATTAAGGGGATCCATTGAACTAATATATGTATTAAATGAATGATTAAAGTATGTTTTTAAAGTATTTTTAATTATATATAGATATGTATGCTCATTTGATGTAATTTTTATTTATATATTTTATGTATTGTTTATATGGCCTTAGTGGTGCCATGTCAGTAACAGTAACATCAGCTCAGAGCAATTGGAAGATTAAAAGTTTACATACAGATTCTTCGTATATATCAGGCCCAATGCATCTCTGTTATGCATTGTCGGTAATTAAACAGAGGTAACTGACCCCATTAAGATGGCAGATACCTTTGTCCACACACGGGTGCCTGACCCTCGCAAGGCTCCTCCAAACAGCTGGAAAGGGGGGAAATCATCCCTAGCAACCTCTCCTACGTCGGCGAGTCAAGCTTCTCCTCCGCCCACACCTGCAGCTCTTGGAGCCAAGCCATTCCTGCCTGACACCCGCAGATGTTTTGCCTGTGGGAAAGCCGGACATCTCAGGACCCAATGTCCTGAGCAGAAGCAGATGACATCATCTGGCCAGCCGGCCAGCAACTCTTCTGTGCTGTTCGTTCGCAGGAAGTTGCGGGTAACCCCTGCCAACTTGCAGCCCGTTACCGTGGGCAACCGCTCTGCAACTGGTTTCTGGGACACCGGGGCAGAAGTCACCTTGATCCGGCCAGAGCTGATTGAGCCAAGGAACCTCATCCCAGGAAAGTTCCTTACCCTCACAGGAGTTAGGGGGACCCGTTCACGCATACCCTGTGCAAAGGTATTCCTAGATTGGGGTGCGGGGAGGGGGATGAGAGAGGTGGGGGTCTCAGATGAACTGCCCATACCTGTTTTGTTGGGTGCTGACCTAGGCACTCTTGTTTCGTATTATGCCCCTGCTGAGAATGCCCGGAAGGGCCTCCTGGAATTCTGGACAAGCCAAGGTACTGTGGACAGATATTGGGGTAATGTTTGGGCCACCGGTGAATGGACAGAGGGAGGGGGCTGGGAATGGTGTGGGGCTACAGGATTCTCCATTAGCTGGAGAACAAGAAGAAATCCCCTTGCCTGGGGAGGTATCGAACTCATGTGTCATTGATATTATGAACGTGACTGTTGATAATGGGTGTAATGACAATGGGGATGATATTAACAAGGTCAGCAACATGGATAGTAAGGTCAGTAATGTCGTTGAGAATATCAGTATTGTTGATGGTAAGGTTGGTAACGCTAACAATAAGTATGATATTCATGATGAAACAAAGGCTGCATTTTCAGTGTTGGGGGTCACCCACCGTGCTGTACAGGGGGCTGAGGTACAATCTCTGGGGGCTGAGCAAAGGGATGGTCTGGATAGGCCTGTCCCTTGCCCAGGCTCAAAAGATTGTGCTTTGATAAGTGCCCAGCCGTTGGCCTTGCATAAGACTGGGCAGCCGGCTGGGACTTGTAGTTCCACGCCTCAGGCAGCACTGAAAAGTGATTCCCAAAGGAACTTCAGAAGTCCGCTAGCTGTGAGTTGCCCTGCTAAGAAAGGCAAACCATGGCTGGCTGGGACTTGTAGTTCCACACTTCAGGCAGCCCTGAAAAGTGAGCCCCAAAGGACCTTCAGAGGTAAGCTAGCTGTGACTTGTAGTTCCAAGAGTAAGGCAGCTCTGGAAAGTCATTCATATGGAGATTTCAGCTTGTGGCTAGGACTGAGCCTCCCTGCTGGGAAGGGTAAACAAAAGCCTGACAGGAAGAATGGCCTACCCCCAGGGGGGTGGAAGCCTTGAAGCCTGTCAGTTAATCTTACTTGTCAAGGTGTGTCAACAGGCAGACAGACAGATGTCATAGGCAGGGGCAGCATGCCTGGATTATGAGGGAAAGGGGGGTTGATGTTTGGATTACAGAGAGAGGGCTGCAGGGCCCAGACCCAATCACCCTTCCTTGGCACTCGGGTTCCGGAGCTGCTGGCCAGGCCTCTGATAAATGGTGTCTGGATTCAGGAGGTACAGGCTGACTGGGCCACAGAGACAAAGGGAATGGCACAGTCAGGAATCCAGGGGTCAGCTAGAGTCTGGGCATCCCTGGTAGTCGCGGTCCTCCAGCAGGATACGATGACCAGGCTTTCTGAGGACCTTGAAAAACTGAATGCCAGCCCTGTGGTTGTGGCCTACCCCATGCCCAGGAGCCATGAGGACATGGAGCACCCGGAGGGTGCCCGTTGTTTTACCATCATGGACCTGAGCAAGGAGTATGGGCCACCATCTCTAACCCAGCAAGCTCAGGATGAGCCAGCCTTCACTACCCCATGTGGCTTGCCTGAATCCACGGGAAAGCTAGTTGGGGTTGAGAACGCGCTGACCGCCTCTCCAGCGGTCAGGAATGGCCCGCCATGCGGAGTGGAACTGAGTGCAGTTGTCCACTTTAGGGGCCTTGCGGTGTCCAGCCCTGTCTGGGAAGAGCAACCTAGGCCCCTGTCACTAGTCAGGAACCAACCGACCATGCCTAGTTGGACAGTGGAGAAGGGTAACTGTCAGAGGGGCATGTCAGTGGTTCAGTTTAGGAACCCACCGGTAAGAAGAGACGCCCAGAGGTATGGGCGTGGGGTGACTGAGGCAGTTGAGGCCTGGTCTGCTCCCCAGGCCAAAAAGCAGGTTATGTCAGTCACGGGTACAGCTGGCTACGGTAAGACGCCTGGATGCGATGATCATGGCTCAGCTGGACCTGTGACCAACCTAGCAGACAGGAAACTGGAGGAACTGGTGTCCTGGATGCTAGCAGGTAACGAGGACTGTCCATCTTGGATGAAGGTACCTGTGGACACCACTGGGAGGTGAGGTCCAGAATTCGCCTGTCCGGTTCCGGTGCCCACAGGCACTACTACCTTCAGGCCAGATGTAGTCCTAAGCCTGAGGAAGAAGATAGGAGAGGGAAATCTCCTTCTCTACCTCGACAAGAAGCTACATATTAATATGTTAGCAAATGACATCCCTTAGCCAAAGTGTTTTGTGAACAGGTGGGCACCCTGGCAGTTGCCACGGGATTCGGATAGCCACAGTCGACTGGTACCCACCCTTGACCACTCACTTGGTCGGCCCAGTAGTGTTGCTGGGGTGAACGGCTTCCTTTTCAGATGGAATTTGGTTCTCCAGAAGTGCAGCGGTACCAAGACGACCCAAGAGGAACCTCTGGACAGAGGTCGGTTGCGTCAGGAGGGAACTTGTAGTTCCCTCCCTGGCAACCACCTGAGGGGGAGGTGTAGCAAACTTGCTCATCGGAGTTGGAAGCGGAGTTCCCTTTTTTCCTTGTTATTAGAAGTATTCCTCAATCCTTCCTTCCTTACCCCCTCCCTTCCTGAGAGGCACAGGGACAGATGTGTATGTGTTAAAAAAGTCACTGGCAGGCTGGAACAGCAGGGGGCCCAGAACTATAAAGCCCCCCCATGAAACCAGAGACTGGTTGTCCCAAGGCCTGTGAAATCTCACCCCTCCTAATCAAGATAAGATAGTTTTTTCCCGGACTTGAAAGAAGTTGGAACCTCCTAAAACCAACCAGCCAGGTGACAGGAGTTAATTGAACATTCCTCAGGTCAGCTGTCACCTATGTTTCATATCATGGATTATGAAGCTGTTAGTTTTAATTGAGAGTCCGCTGACATCCCGCCCAAAACAGGGTATTGGCCAGACTCAGAGCCTCCCCCCCTTTGCCGGGGGATTTTTAAAAAGACAGGCTGGCAAGCCTAGAGAAAAAGCAAAGCACATCTCCCAACGTAACATCAGTAACAAAAGGGAGATCAAAGATCCTTCTGCTCTGCAACATGGATCTGCTTACAACCCAAGGCATATTGGCAAGTAACTTAACCCTGTAATTTCCTTCCTTTTACCTCTTTGCTGTATCTTTATATGTTTATATATATTTTAGTGACATCCCTTTGTAAATATTTTATGGCACCTGTTTGATTCTTTTAGTAATAAATCTTTCTTTCTGAAAGTGTTAAACTGTTTTTAAGCACTTACTTGCAATTCACAAATTCCTGCCTTTGAAGAGATGCTACTGTGTTGTTTAATCCTCTGCCCAATTGGCCTGCAGTGATCATATTGGACAGGCGACTTTTCAATCATTATAGTGTATATTTGATAACGGGAGTTTCCCAGTCTCCTTTTTAAAAGTGGTGGTGGCAGTAGAGGGTTAGTTGCGTAATTAACCCGACCCAGTAACAAGCGCATTCAGGCTGCAGGCACCGACTGTAGACCATTAGCTGGGCAATCGCGGTGCAGGGTGCAGCTGGGTGTGGCTTTGTTACGCACGTCACATCCCGGTTTTAGATCGGCTGGTCCTTCGGTCACTAGTTTGGTGAGAAGGTCTGGGGGTCTGACGCTGCGGGCGTGACGTATTACTGTTGGTCGCGGTCGTGCGATTGTCTCATGTTGGTGGCGGCAATCGTGATAAGTACCATCAAGAAATATATGCCCACATGGGAAAAAAGCCCGAGTGAAACACCAGGAAGGAAGCAGAAAGTATGATGAGGTGCAAATTAGATTGTCATATGGAATGCGGGTGGAAATTCGATTAACGAATCCATAAATACTGACAACATAATAGAGCAAATTATGATGGATCAACAGGGCGCTATATCACAAATCCTCACTAGAACCGAGATGGTGGAAATGTTCGCAAAACTGGAACTCTTTAGAAAAATGAAATGACTGGGATACATACTGACCTGGGGCAAATACTAACAACAGTGGAAGAAGTAGAAGGGAGAATGGAAAACCAGGCCCAGCAGATCGCCAAATTGAAACCACAGGTAGCCTACCAGAAGTTTCTAGGGAAGAAGATTTGAGAGAAAAAATATGGAGTGTGTTCAATCCATTGATTGGAAGTCCAGATTCAGACCCTCTAAAAATAGAAAAAGTGTATAGAATTAGGCGCCCAATAGGAATTGCATCTGAACTCCCGAGAGACGTAATTGTACATTTTCATCATTTTGAGTAGAAAGAGAGAATCTGGAAAAAGCTGCGAGAGAGACCCAAAATAAAATTTGGAGAGATAAAGCTGCAAGTGTATGGGGATGTAGCCCCCGAGACTTTATCTAGGAGAAGCACATTGAAACCTTTATTGGATCAGATTAAAGAGAAAAAATTATGATATAACTGGGGGTTCCCTTCTTCTTTGATTGGGTGAAAAGGTGGTAAATTGGCCAGGCTAAGATTCCCGGAAGATTTAAGAGACTTTTGTGAAAAAATAGAACTGCAGGTTGTGGAAATGGTGGGATGGTTGGAAAGGTCTAATGAGAGAATGGAACTGAGAAATATTTGGCGGCAAGTGACAAAGAGGAGAAAATGATGGGGGGAGGACAGAGGGGGGGCGGAGGTGAGTTTTTGCTCTCTCTTTCTTTCTCTCTCTCTCTTCATCTCCTTCTCCTTTCTCCCCCCGTTGCTGGCCCTTTCCCTTGTCCCATTATGGGGTTTTCTGTGAGGGGATCAGAGGGAGAGATTTGAATAAGGTTGGATGCCTGGAGGCCTAGCAGGTTACGTTATTAATATCCCTTATGTTGGAAATGGGGGATCAGGTTAGGCTTCCATGTTTAGAGTATTACCCTAAAATAGGAATCGTCAGTGGGAGAAACCTACATCAGATTCCAGGGCAATATGTAGGCCAGGGAGTTTTTAAGAGTAAGTTGGGTTGGGGGCGGAAAATGGGAGTGGGTGGGATTGATCATTGATTGCCGTGTAGTATGGTTAGTTGAAGTTTAAATCAGGTGTGAAGAAGCCTGCCGATCTTTGACTTCTCCCATGTTGTTCAGGTTTGGATTACGTGGGTTGTTACTGACATGGTGAAAATTTCATGTCAGTATCACACCAGGTGACACCAACCCTAGTGATGCCACTGGGTTTTTCATATGTGACAGGATACTGCATCCACCATACCCTGTAGGGGACCTCTGGCTGTCTTGGATCAACTTTAAGCCCTGGAATCGCCCGTTGTGACATCTACCCTTCAGAGGGAGGATCACCTTTCATCTGTGCTACCCTGATCCCTTTGAGAGGACATCTATACCTATATATATATATAGGTATAGATGTCCTCTCAAAGGGATCAGGGTAGCACAGATGAAATATATATATATATATATATATATATATATGCGCATTAAAATTGTGCATCTGGTGAGTGTGCAATTTTATTATTTCCATCTGCACGAGCACCGGAATATCTTTGAAGGCACCTTCAGAGCACTATTGTCACTTTTGGAACCTTTAGATTTTATGACCATATACCCATGAACTTTATTCTATTTATCATAAAGGCAATTTATTAGATATATTCTTTTAGCACTGCACTACGTTGTTTTATATTGATACAAAGGAATTTGTGAAAGTCCTCGGCACCAGGATGAAGGAGCTGATGCCAGAGTGGATACATCTAGATCAAGTGGATTTTGTTCCAGGAAGAGAAGAAAGAGCCAACGGTCTAAGAACATTGTTACTCCTACAGAAAGCAAGGAAAGGGAAACAGTCGACGATAATTCTGTGGATAGATGCAGAGAAATCCTTTGACCGGGTGGACTGGGGCTTCATGAATAATACACTTGAAGCTTTGGGAATAAGGAGTAAAATGATAAGATGGATAAAAGAGCTTTATAATATCCCTTCTGCATCAATTACAGTAATTGGTTCCATGTCAGGATCCTTTAAAATGTATAGCGGTACTAGACAGGGATGTCCCCTATCACCTTTGTTATTTGTAATATCCCTGGAACCATTACTGGCAATGGTGAGAGAGTATAGATATCAGAGGAATTAGGATAGGAGAAGTAGAACATAAGGTGGCAGCATATGCAGATGAAATGTTGTTTTATGTCGTTCATCCTAGATTGACGTTGCCTAATTTAATGGGATTATTAAAACGATATGGGCGCTGTCACATTTGAAAATAAATCTATCAAAATCTGAGATCCTAAATATTAATGCTGCAAAGGTGGAGATGCAGACCCCGCAAAAAGATTTTCCTTTCACGTGGAGGGAGAGAGAATTAAGCTATTTAGGAATAAAGTTAACTCCTTCAATAAAACATCGATATCAAGTTATTTACATCCCATTAATAAATGAAATCAAAGATGAGTTGAGAAGACTTTCAATAGGGTGGGTCTCGTGGATCGGGCGTATTAATCTGGTCAAGTTGGTGATAGTCCCAAAAATCCTGTATAAGTTTCAAATGCTCCCAATATATTTACCAGGACCTTTCTTCAAGATAATAATAAGAATGATATCGAGGTTTATATGGGCTAACAAGAAAGCAAGAATCCGTTATGAGACTCTATGTAAAAATAAAGAGAGAGAAGGACTGAACCTGCCAGATGCGAGGAAGTATTACATGTCGGTGTTACTGTCAAGGGTGGTGGACTGGACATATAGTACAGAGATAAAAAGTTGGGTTAAAATGGAAGGAATATTAACCACTTCCCGTCTGGCCCATGTATATAAATGGCAGGAAGGGAGCAGTGCAGGAGTGGGTTGCCGTTCATAAACAGCGTCCGCAATTCTGGACTGTGCACCCTGTACGGGACCTGTGTGAGGTCCCGATCATGTGATAGTAGTAAGCAATAGTAGTAAGCAAGATGTCACTTCTAACATTATTGCTTTAAACGTGTGAAATCTGTGAATGATCACAGAGATCACATGGTACAGGGCTATTCACAACAGCCTTGTACCATGTGACAAGCTGTGACCAATCACAGCTCACACAGTATTTCTCAATGGCTGCAAGAATGCAACCAGAGTGAAGGAGAAATTATTGCTTTTACAGCCTTTATGGGTATAAAAGCAATCAGTGTAAAAAAAAAAAGTTTTCATCACCCACCCACAAGTAGTACAGTGTCACTATGGTGACACTGTACTGCTAGGGTGACAGTATAATAAAAAAAAACCCATAAATAATAGAAAAAAATAAAATAAAAATGTAAAACTTTTTTAAAATATGTATAATTTTGGTTATAAACTAATTTGGGTTATTTGTTTTTACTAAAAAGATAACTGAATACATTTTGGCCAAGATTTATGAAGAAAGAATATTTATTTGCAATATTTTATGAGAAACACACTTTTTTTCAAAATTTTTGGATTTTTTTCATTTATAAAGCAAAAAAAATAAAAATCCCAGTGGTGAATTAATACTAGAGATGAGCGAAGTATTCAAAAATTTGATTCGGCTGATTCGGCGAATTCCAGGAAGAAATTTGATTCGATGCGAATTTATTCGCTACGAAGATGACTTATAAAAAGGGTTTCTAGGCTTCAGAGAGCCTTTAAATTAGTGCAGAACACTGTACCTTTAATTTAAATGCCCTTGGAGATGAGGAAGGAGAAGGATGAGAAGAAGGAGAAGGAGAAGGATGAGAAGAAGGAGAAGGATGAGAAGAAGGAGAAGGAGAAGGAGAAGGAGAAGGATGAGAAGAAGGATGAGAAGAAGGAGAAGGAGAAGGATGAGAAGAAGGAGAAGGAGAAGGATGAGAAGAAGGAGAAGGAGAAGGATGAGAAGAAGGAGAAGGAGAAGGATGAGAAGAAGGAGAAGGAGAAGGAGAAGGATGAGAAGAAGGAGAAGGAGAAGGATGAGAAGATGGAGAAGGAGAAGGAGAAGGATGAGAAGAAGGAGAAGGAGAAGGATGAGAAGAAGGAGAAGGAGAAGGATGAGAAGAAGGAGAAGGAGAAGGATGAGAAGAAGGAGAAGGATGAGAAGAAGGAGAAGGAGAAGGATGAGAAGAAGGAGAAGGATGAGAAGAAGGATGAGAAGAAGGATGAGAAGCAGGAGAAGGATGAGAAGAAGGATGAGAAGAAGGAGAAGGATGAGAAGAAGGAGAAGGAGAAGGATGAGAAGAAGGAGAAGGATGAGAAGAAGGAGAAGGATGAGAAGAAGGAGAAGGATGAGAAGAAGGAGAAGGAGAAGGAGAAGCAGAAGGAGAAGGATGAGAAGAAGGAGAAGGAGAAGGATGAGAAGAAGGAGAAGGAGAAGGATGAGAAGAAGGAGAAGGATGAGAAGAAGGAGAAGGATGAGAAGAAGGAGAAGGAGAAGGATGAGAAGAAGGAGAAGGATGAGAAGAAGAAGAAGGATGAGAAGAAGGATGAGAAGAAGGAGAAGGATGAGAAGAAGGAGAAGGAGAAAACAATTTGTATCTATTAGTTTCCATTTAGGATACAGATGTTTCAACCGCTGTACATGTGAAGAAGCTGTCAGAGAACTGTCAGAAATAGAGGAACTCTGCACATACACTTTTTGCCGGCTTGGAATTATTCTTATTTTCATCCTACTTTTTCTTCTTCTTCTTCTTCTTCATCCTCATCCTCTTCTTCTTCTGAGGATGAGGATGAAGAAGAAGAAGAAGAAGAAGAAGAAGTAGGATGAAAATAAGAATTCCAAACCGGCAAAAAGTGTATGTGCAGAGTTCCTCTATTTCTGACAGTTCTCTGACAGCTCCTTCACATGTACAGCGGTTGAAACATCTGTATCCTAAATGGAAACTAATAGATACAATGTTTCAACCGCTGTACATGTGAAGGAACTGTCTTAGAAATGTCAGAAATAGCGGAGCTCTCTGCAGGGACACTTTTGCCGGCTGATCGGGAAAATTTCGATTTGCGCACCCGAAGTAGGCAAAATTTCGGATTCGCCACGAATCGAAAATTTTATGAAATTCGTATCGAATTCCGGTTCGCCTGGTTCGATTCGCTCATCTCTAATTAATACCACCAAAATAAAGTTTTATCTGTCTCAAAAAAATGCTAAAAAATTCATATGGGTACAGTGTTGCATGACCGCGCAATTGTCATTCAACGTGTGACAGAGCTGAAAGCTGAAAATTGGCCTAGACAGGAAGGGGGTGAAAGTGTCCGGACATGAAGTGGTTAAGTAATGTACACTTAGGGAAGATTATTTGGATCCCACATACGTTTCGAGTATCAGATGACAATAGTAGTGCTCTGACATGGGAGGTGTTGGGAATATGGGATGGGTTGCACAAATCAATGGATTGGGAGTTTAATTCACTTTTGATTCTCCTGGTGGATATGGATTTTTTTCCTCCAGGGAATGATAACATCGCGGGGAAATGAGGTAGAAATAGAAATGCACGAATAGGAGACATTGTAGTTAAGGGGAAGTTGTGTAAATTTCAAGATTTAAGGAACAGGAAAGATTTATTCTTTACATTAGATGAATACAGATATTATCAATTAGGACATTTTGTCTCAACAATCCCCCAGCCACTGAGGACACCGGAGGCAATGCTTCCATTTGAAGAAAATGTTGAGTGACGGCACAGCCTGTACACATGTTATGTCCAGGATATATAAGATTCTTATCGAATTGATGGAGGAAAATAGCCTTTAAAGGACCTTGTGTGAGTCAACTCACAAATCAGGCCCCATTGATGGCAAACGAGAGAACCCAAAATATGAACTCTCCTAAACATGTCCCAAATGTCAAAAGGGGTAGAGTCCATGGTAGAGGTGGCTTTAGGAGCCATTTGGATTTTAAAGGAAGAGAAGGAATTAATACCTATACTCAGTTTACACCATTACAGGAAGGCCATATGGGAGGGAATTGGGGAGCAGACAGGATATTACTGAACATCCCTATAGGAAGAATCATCATGCTCTTGGGAATGTCTCTCCAGCTACTTCAAAAACATTTAGACCTCAGTGGGAACACAACCATGTGGGGTATTCAAAAAAATGGAGCATCATATGATAACTATCATGCTAATGATAATGAAGGGTCTTGGAGACCTAGTAATAATTCCCATTTTTCCCAAGGCCAACCTAAATGAAAAAAGGGTCATAGAACAAAAAGAGGCACCAGAGGGGGGAGGAGGATCTGCTCAAAAAAGAAGGCGGGTATAAGTGACACAGGCCTTTTTAATCTCAGTTCCTCTATAATATCTGATAATGAGAAATATGTGTTAAATCATGGCTTGAAATTTGCCCCTCCTCATAAGATAAATAAATGTGAGACTTTTATGGATGCCACAAGTTCATTAGGAAAATCAATATAAAGAGAGATCTTATCACTAACCCTACCAGGACTAGCGGTAGTATAAATGAGGGAGGACCTAATTTTAAGCATACCTCTTTGGCCAATGTGTCTTTAGTTAACCCACCTGGGAATCTGGCTTCTTCGATCTCTGTTTTCAAGGACTTAGTCCTTACATGGGACTATAATCTTTCCTCAGGTTCCATCAATAGATTTTCTGATGTCTCTGGCATTTTTGAGGCAATCAGCATTTCCTAGTTCCTAGGTGCTCAATGAACATAAACATCAGAAAGCACCACACATGACCTTCGGAGGGTAAAGGACTGGGAATGGAAAGAAGGAGTTTATCCTAGGGTGACCATTAATCTGTCGATTTTTGGAAATGATGATCCTCATTCGAGAACCACTTGTGATGAGCGGGCACTATTGTCCTTAGAGGACCGTAATGGACCCCTCATAACGTCAGAGGCTTACAGCACACAGAGATATTCCATCTTGTTGGAAACTGTTAGATGTGCAGCCGCTGTTCCTTCTCTCTTTAATGGTGATAGGGAGAGAAGAGTATGAATGCAGACCCAACGTTGTCATACAGTATGTCAGCTGAATTTCATGGTCAGTATGGGCAATCTGGCAATAGAATGCAGGATGAGCCGATTTCTCTCCACTTGGTGAGACATTTTTGAGTTTTAGTGAAGAGGATTTCACAGGAAGAAAGCACACTTCCATATCCAGGGAATATTTTTCCCACAATGACCTTTATTTCCCCAGACAGACATATTGTTCTCTATGAGCTCCTTTTTATGATCTGGGATCCTCCATATAACTATTCATATGAATACAGTATGTAGGCCGGGCATTAAGAACGTGGGCATAAAGTATCATTCCCGGGTACCCCTAACAGGCCTCACCCCCTAATTCCACATTAATGTGAGTCCCCACTCCCAGAGGGAGCAAACAAGGCATACATTCACCAACACATGTACAATACTATGCCCGACACTTCACCCTGGCAGAGCCAGGTACCAGATCAATGGATGGGTCAATGGTAGTAAGAAGTATAACTTTTCAAAGCTTTCCTTTCACAACTTCAAGGCATTCAACTTCCATTGGTACTTTCCTAAGCAATCTACAGTATGTCCTGTTCCTATCTCCCTCCTATTCAGGGCACCAGGACATCTCCGGGTATACCCCAGTTACATAGTTACATAGTTAGTCTGGCCAAAAAAACATCCAGTCCATCCAGTTCAACCATAAAAAAAAGAAGTTATAATCCTGTACCCACTGTTGATCCAGAGGAAGGCATAAAACCCAGCAAAGCATGATCCAATTTGCTCCTACAGGGGAAATAATTCCTTCCTGATCCCCCGAGAGGCAATCAGTTATTCCCTGGATCAACTTTACCTATAACTTTACCAGTTGGGGAATATCAATCACTGGAACACTACATTTCTGTAGAAGGGGCCCCACTAAGTCCCATGGGGGCCAGCACCAGAGTCTCACTCCTCGTCTCTCAGACTCTCTACACAAACTCCTTCTACTCCCTAACGTATCTCCCTCCGGCGTGTGCGGCGATATGTAACGTGTCACAATCGATGTTTTCCCATGTAGACACCCTGACGTGTGTTTACGGTCATATGTGTGTATATGTGGGGGTGGGGGGGCCTCAACATTTTTTTCAGGGGGGATGTTATATCTTTGGGTGTAACTATTTTTTTACAAAAAAAAAAATTTACTTAACTTTTTTTTTCTTCACTTAGGGGACACAAAGTCCCCTATGTGATGATTTTTTTGGTGACAGGTTCTCTTTATTGAGACATGCAGGGTCTAAAAGACCCCCAATGTCTCCTCTGGGCTCCATTAGAGGTATTACAATGCAAACCTCATTGCAATACATCTTTTCCCGGCTATTCTAGCCGGGAAATCGGCAGCCATCACCCGTGAGTGATGTCATGGACGTCACCTTTCAGGTCACACAAAGAAGGGGAGGGGAGCGGATGTTCATCCACACTCCTCTCTCCCCTCCTCCCGCCAGCACCCACCATGGCTCTCCCAGTTACATGGGGGGTCACCGGAACCGGGAGCTGTGGATGCAATCGGTGGCAGAGGAGCCATCTGACTGCTTTTGGCGTATGGACCCGGCTGCAAAAGGGTTAAACATTTGGCTGCATTCTATCCCCGGTGTCAGAGACTTTCACTGTCACTTTGCTTTCTGCTGTCAGCCATGGTATCTGCTGATCTGAGCCTCTCTGAGAGGATGCAGCCACTCTGATTGGCTGTGGCAGGACAGGATCAGCCATGGTATCTGCTGATCTGAGCCTCTCTGAGAGGATGCAGCCACTCTGATTGGCTGTGGCAGGACAGGTAGCCAAGCTTAGCAGGGACTAGCCGTCAGCTGATTATATCATTCATGAGGTGAGGATGGCCGACGTCTATAGTCCTCTATAGTCCTGTGCAGGAACAAGGACAGAACAGGGCGCCTGCTGGTGGGACTACAAGATACAGAACAGCTTTGCATGTTAGGCTGCATTAGGGTGGCCACCTCATCCCTTTAACCACTTGCCAACCATGCTATAGCCGAATGATGGGTACAGCGCAGTTGTCCAGTCCAGGGAGGGCATCATATGAGTTCCTCCCAGAACGCCCCCCCAAGGGCACCCCTTGGGGAGCGCACCCGGCGATCTCCATGATTCCTACAGACACAGTGATCATGTGATGTGGTAAAAGCTAATCACAGCGACCTTTTACTACGTGATCAGCCGTGTCCAATGTCACATCAGATCACCGGTAAATACAGTTGCCGGTTATCGGCTGCACTTTCCTCACACTGTCACAGAATGAGGAATGTACTGCTGATAACCTGCAATTGTCAGAGGATGGATTGGCAACGATCATCAAGGCACTGACGATCGGTGCCCAGCACTGCCCAGTAGTGCCACCCACCTGTGCCAATCAGTGTCAAGTAGTGCCTCCCACCTTTGCCCAGCAGTGCCACCCTCCAGTGCCCAGCAGTGCCGCACAGCAGTGCCACCCATCAGTGCCCAGCAGTGCTGCCAGTCAGTGCTGTCAGTGTCATCCATCAGTGCCCATCATTGCCACCCATCAGTGCCCATAATTGTTGCATATCAGTGCAGCAGCATCAGTGCTGCCTCATCAGTGCTACCTCATCAGTGACAGCTCATCAGTGCCAGCTATTAGTGCTGCTTATCACTGCCCATCAGTGCTGCCTATCACTGCCCTTCAGTGCTACCTATCCTTGCCACCTCATCAGTGCCCATCAGTTACGCCTATCAGTGTCCATCAGTGCTGCCTATCGCTGCCCATCAGTGCTACCTATCAGTGCAGTCTCATCAATGCACAACAGTGAAGGAGAAAAATTACCTGTTTGCAAAATTTTATAATAGAAACAAAGAAAAAAAAAATTTCAAATTGTTTGCTTTTTTGTTTATAGTGCAAAAAATAAAACACCCAGCCGTGATTCAATACCACCAAAAGAAAGCTCTATTTGTGTGAAAACAATTATAAAAATGTCATATGGATACAGTGTTGCATGACCGCGCAATTGTCATTCAAAGTGCGACAGCGCTGTAGGCTGAAAATTAGCCTGGACAGGAAGGGGGTAGAAGTGCCCGGTAGGGGAGGGGTTAAACCCGAACACATATGAATGACACAGGTTCTGGGGCTAATTGAAGGCAGATAAGGCATCAAGTGAGTGGAATTCCCACCTTCATCAGCCCCAGAACCTGTGTAACTAAAATGTGTTCGGGGTGTAAAGGGGTGAGGTGGCCCCCCTAGGCTGCATTCACACTGTTGGGTTTTGTAGCTTGAAGATCGAAGATCCATGAAAGCTCAAACTGAAAAAATGAATTGTTCTCTTTGGGGCTTCTTCACACCTGATCATTGGAACAGGTGCCATAGAGAACAATTGATTTTTTAAGTTTGAGTGTTTTTGGATCTTGGATCTTCAAGCTACAAAACCCTCCAGTGTGAATGCAGCCTTAGAGTTGTACAACTACCAGTGAGGACGTATCGGCTTGTCTGCTGGTCTGTAGGACTACAAGGGGCAGCTTAGTAGAAGTTTTATTGCTTTAATCTGTGACAGTTTCAATCTGTTTTTGCATGCCTGTTCACTTGTATGGAAAGAAAATCAGTTGTGAACGAACGTTTGTTGACCCCGGCCCTAATTTTCAACAAAGTGTCCGATATTTTCCTGAGACAGGCACATTGTTCTGCAGGAGATTCTTTCAATATTGGTGTCCCTCCATATAATGATGTTTTAGTCGAGGACTAAAAATGTCTGGTTCTTATCTGTTCCTGTCGTAATTTATGACGCTAGCTTTGGAATGTGCGCATATTGGAAGACACTCACGCTGACACACAAGTTCAGTCTATGAATACTTCTAGTTTATTATAATGAGAAAGTGAACTTATATATGCAAAATGATGCAAGAGTCATGTGACAACAGCATAAGCATTATATTAGTCTTTGATTGGTCATTTCCACAGGAAAACAATCTCCGTCATGGTATAGGTGTGATCTTCTTCCAGGCCTTATCTTTTAGGAAAACATTCTTTTGTCTTCCAAATCACAAGGCGGGAGGGGGCAGTGTGTGTGAGCAGACATTTCTTAAGCAAGGGTTTCTTATAGTACCACAAAGCCCAGCAGGCAGAAAATATTCACACAACATATGTATTAAAGTATAAAAGTAAATATTTATAAAACTTATAGAAATAGCGTATATATATACAGTTGCAAGAAAAAGTATGTGAACCCCTTGGGATTACATGGAGTTTTGCATGAATTGGGCATAAAATGTGCTCTGAACGTCATCTAAGTCACAACAATAGAAGAACACAGTCTGCTGAACATAATACTACACAAACATTAGATGTTGCCATGGTTTAATTGCACATAACATGTAAACATTCACAGTGCAGGGAGAAAAAGTATGTGAACCTTTGGACTTAATAACTGATTGACCCTCCTTTGGCAGCAATAACCTCAACCAAACGTTTCCTGTAGTTGCAGATCAGAACTGCACAACGATCTGGAGTCATTTTGGACCACTCCTCTTCACAAAACTGTTTCAGTGTAGCAATATTCTTGGGATGTCTGGTGTGAATCTCTCTCTTAAGGTCATGCCACAGCATTTCAATCGGGTTGAGGTCAGGACTCTGACTGGGCCACTCCAGAAGGCGTATTCTGTGCTGTTGCAGCCATTGTTTTGTTGAATTACTTGTATGCTTTGGGTCATTGTCCTGTTGCATCACCCATCCTCTGCGGAGCTTCAGTTGGCGGACAGATGGTCGTACGTTTTCCTGCAAAATGTCTTGATAAACTCTGAAATTCATTTTCCAATCAATGACAACAATCCATCCAGGCCCTGAGGCAGCAAAGCAGCCCCAAACCATGATGCTCCCTCCGCCATGTTTTACAGTGGGGATGAGGTTTTGATGTTGGTGTGCTGTGCCTTTTTTTCTCCACACATAGTGTTGTGTGTTCTTCCCAAACAACTCAATCTTGGTTTCATCTGTCCAAAGTATATTTTGCCAGTAGTGCTGTGGAACATCCAGGTGCTCTTTTGCAAACTTCAAACGTGCTGCAATATTCTTTTTGGACAGCAATGGCTTCCTCTGTGGTGTCCTCCCATGTACTCCATTCTTGTTTAATGTTTTCCTTATTGTAGATGTGTCAACAAAAATGTTAGCATGTGCCAGAGATATCTGTAGGTCTTTAGCTGACACTCTGGGATTCTTCTTTACCCCATGCAGCATTCTGCGCTGTGCTCTTGCAGTCATTTTTACAGGACTAGGGAGAGTAGCAACAGTGCTAAACTTTCTCCATTTGTAGACAGTCTGTCTTACCGTGGACACATGAACATCAAGGCTTTTGGAGATACTTTTGTAACCCTTTCCAGCTTCATGCAAGTCAACAATTCTTGATCGTAGGTCTTCTGAGAGCTCTTTTATGCGAGGCATGGTTCACATCAGACAGTGCTTCTTGAAACCAGTAAACCCAAAACAGGTGTGTGTTTTTTAAGGGCAGGACAGCTGTCAGCAACACATGCAATATCATCACACTGATTGGAGTCAAGTTTGGCTCACTCCTGGCTCCAATTAGCTCTGGGAGAAGTCATTAAGCTAGGGCCTCACATACTTTTTCCTCCCTGCACTGTGAATGTTTACATGTTATGTGCAATTAAACCATGGCAACATCTAATGTTTGTGTAGTATTATGTTCAGCAGACTGTGTTCTTCTATTGTTGTGACTTAGATGACGTTCAGAGCACATTTTATGCCCAATTCATGCAAAACTCCACGTAATCCCAAGGGGTTCACATACTTTTTCTTGCAACTGTATATATATTCAATAGGAAACGAAATAGGCATTTTACCAAATCCATCACAGTCCCCCCTTAAAATGACTATTTTACTCTGTCCCTATAAAGCCTAGCTCATCTGTCCTTATGTACCTTGGAACTCTTTTATGCTGCACGTTAGACAGGTGATGACTATTTCATCACCCCCCTTGCCACAGACTTTGTACATAAGGAAGTCAGATGCTATCCCTACAAAATTGTGAGATTACTATTGGCGGGGAGGGACCGTAATGGGGTATAATGTTTTCCTTCATCTACCATATGGAGATCCTCTTGCTCCTGGTTCAGGAAGGTAGGTGTTCTGTTGTCTACTGCTTTGCTCATCAATTTCCTCACACATGGTATAACACAGCATACAACCAGGGCCAGGAGAATCAGAATTATTAATACAGTTACCCCTATTTGGGCAAGTATCTTTTGCCACCCACTCATCCAACTGAAATATTGATCCCACAAGTCTGTGATCCCTGAATTCTTTTTCAACTCAACTGACAGATCTTCCAATTTCTTTATAGCCAGAGTAACCTTACCATTCGAGCCAGTATTGTCAGGAATATATGTACAACATGTTCCGGTTCCTTCTATCATTTTACAGACACCTCCTTTTTCTGCTAAAATCATATCCAGAGCCATTCTATTCTGGAATGTCATATAGGATGTAGGGGCTAACTGGTCAACAATTCATTGAAGGGCATCCCTGGTGTAATTCACAAACCTCTGTTGGTTGTATTATATATAATTTATCTAATCTACATTTTTATTAACAGTTATCATGGGAATCAGGGATTCAAAGCCTGCTTTACTTGGTCTCTGGCTTTAAATTTATTAGGCACCCCCCTTGGGACTCCAATAGCATCTATATACACATGTGGGTCAAAACTGCCAGAAGGAGCTTTTTGCTTCCTCCTATGGCCAGGCATTGGGTCAGGGGTATTTTCTGCTAGGATGTGGAGAGGCATAATGACCTTTGTAAGAGCATACTCACCAGTCCAAATCCCTTCCAATCTGGTTCTAATCTTTTGGTCCCCAGTAATCATCCATGACACATATGTATACCTGGTCACTACTATCGGAACATGCTCGTTGTGTCAAGATCATATAGATTATGGTCATAGCACCACATGGGATCTATACTACAGAAATCAAAGGTGAAAATAGCTACATGAGTGTTGGATGAGTTGTACCAAAATATAGTGGTGTCACCTATTTCGGTGATATCCACCTGTTGAGCCTCTGTCAGACTTATAAGAAAAAGGATATACAACATAGTTGTCATGGTGTAGATGACGCCTTTTCCTCATGGTTTGGGACTTTCTTGCAGTGGGAGGCGTGTATCCAAGTGTTCTTCCCGGCCACCTTGTCAGAAGGGGCTGTGGTCAGCAGAACTTGGAAGGAATCATCATATCTTGGCTCAAGGGAATGTTTCCTCATAAATGTCTTTACAAATACCCAATCTCCAGGTAATAGGCTGTGAGTTCCTGTATCTGACTCAGAATCTGGAATGGAGAAAACACTTGGACATGGATACGGGTTAATTCACGTGATAATACAGTCACATAATCAGTTAACACATCAAATTGTAATTGCAACTGTTGTGGAAAATAACAACCAAGTCTGGGGGCTGAGCTAAACAAAATCTCATAAGGGGATAGGGAGTGTTCTCTCTTGGTGTGTATCTGACACTAAATAGGGCAATAGGCAGACTGTCTGGCCAACTCATGCCAGTCTCTTGGGCCATTTTTAGCATTCTGGCTTTCAGAGTGCCATTCATTCTTTCTACTTTTCCACTACTTTGGGGGTATGGAACGCCAGAGTGACTCCTAATGCCGCCCATATTCCTTTGGTTACTGAAGCTGTGAAGGCGGGGCCCTGGTCACTCTCTATCACCTCTGGAAATTCATATCTGCATACAACCTCAGTGAGGAGTTTCTTCGCAGTTATTTTAGCAGTCATGTTAGTTACAGCAAAGGCCTCTGGCCCACTGGAAAACTTGTCCAACACCACTAGGGTGTACTCAACCGCCCACTCTTTGGCATCTGGATATGATCAATTTGTATCCTTTAAAAAGGGTATAGGGGTTTGTCCAAGTGTTTCTGTGGTGTCTTCTCTGTGCGTCCCGTATTGCATTTTTGCACAGATGGCACATGTTCTGCAAAAAATTGTTCGTCAATGTGGTGATTCCAGGCGCTATATCGTACTTGTTGATAAAAGAGTTCATGAGGCTCTTTGACAGATGGGCTGCTCCATGTGCCCACTGGACTACAGCTGGAAACATATTCTTGGGTAAACAAAGCCTCTTGTTGCACTCAGACCATCTTTGAGAATAGCTCCTCTCCGTCTCCAGCTTTCTTTTTCTTCTGGACTTGCTGCTTCTTGGAGTTCCTTGAGGTAGCTTCTGTCCACAGGTAAGGTCTGTAAGGTGAATATTAGTTTCCATGCTCCGGTCACCTCTCCTTCCATTTCTGGTGGTCCCATGGCTGCTCGTTTTGCCGCCAAATCTGCCAGATTATTGCCTTTGGCTTCTGAGGAGTTTAATTTCCCATGAGCTTTTACCTTCAGAATAGCCACTTGAATGGGTAGAAGGAGTGCTTCCAGCAGTCGTCCAATGGCTGCTCCATGTCTTATGGACGTACCTGCCGCAGTCATAAATCCTCTTGCCTTCCATATGGGTCCAAAGTCATGGGCCACCCCAAAGGCGTATCTGGAGTCTGTGTAGATATTGGCCCTTTTTCCTTCCGCCATCTGGCATGCTGTTGTGAGTGCTCGAAGTTCAGCTCCCTGTGCAGATATTGCTGGCGATAGGGCTCTTGCCTGTAGGACTGTGTCTGCAGTAATGACCGCAAATCCTGTATAATATTTGCCTCCATCGTCTGCATATCTGGAGCCATCTACAAAAAAGGTGAAGTCTGGGTCCTGCAGTGGTGTTTCACTCATTGTGGGGAGATGGAAGGTTTCCATTTTCATCACTTCAAGACAATAATGAGGCTCAGTGGCTCCATCATCCTCTCCACTTTCTGCATTACCTTCATTACCCCCCTCAGCAATTGGGGAGGAGAGTGGCCGGATTCAGGGTTTGGTAAAGTAGGAGAGTGACGTTATCAGGAAATTGGAGGGAACACTGTAGTCTAAGATGCCTCGCTGTGGACAAATGTTTAGATTGGACTTGGTTTAAAATGCCAGCAATGGCATACGGTGCCAGAAGAACAAGTTCATGTCCCAGTACGATATCAGAGGTCTTATCCAGCAGAGCTGGAGCAGCGAAAACTGCACGCAGACACGAGGGTGCTCCTCTAGCCACTGGGTCCAAACGGCATGAGTAGTAGCCTACGGGTTGTAGACAGTCTCCGTGGGACTGGGCCAATACTCCTGTGCCATGGCCTTGGCGTTCAGATACGAACAGTTTGAAAAAAATTTCTCGTAGTCTGGTAGACCTAGGGCTGGGGCTGAAGAAAGTAAGCATTTTAGAGCCAAAAAAAAGTTGGAGTCGGCCTCTTCGGACAGATGGAAGGGCTCAGACTTGAGAGCATCGTAGAATGGTTGCATAAACCAAGAAACATCAGGAATCTATGGCCTACAGTAGGATATGAGGCCAAGAAAGGCGTGGAGTGGCTGCTGGCCTAACGGCAGTGGCAAGTTCTGGATGGCCTTAACTCTTTCCTCCATAAGATGCCTTGTTCCATGTGAGAGGCAGTGGCCCAAGAACACGACTGTTGTAGAGCACCATTGCAACTTCGGTTTAGAGGCCTTACAGCCTTGGTGTGCCAAGTAACATATTAAACTCTCTGAGGCTTCTTCAGCCGTGGGCAGGTCATCAGCACGGAGGAGAAAGTCATCCACATATTGAAGAAAGACCACTGTCGAATGTTCCTTTTGCCACGTGCCCAGTATGGTGGTCATGGCTTTGGCAAACTGGCTCAGGGAATTTTGCGCCCCCTTGTGGCGTAACTGCCCAGGTGTATTGCTGCCCCTCATGGGTAAAAACGAAGAAGTATCTGCAGGGAGGATACAAGGGAACGCCGGAGAATGCATTTGCCAGGTCCACCACGGTGAAATACTTTGCTGTTGGAGGTACCCCTGTGAGTAAAGTGTGGGGATTTGGAACGATAGGTGTCTCTAAGACAGTGGCTTCATTCACTGCTCGGAGGTCCTGTACCATCCTGTACTTCTCTGGTTCTCCTTTGGGTGTCTTCTTTTTTTATCGGGAACAAAAGTGTATTACATGGAGAGGTACAAGGTATGAGTGCACCATTTGCCACAAGGGACTTGACCTGCTTCGAAATGGCCTTGGATTGCGCTGGTTTCAGTGGGTACTGTGGTTTCCTGGGTAGGGGAGCTCCAGGCTTCAGTTCCACCATAATTGGGGGTACCTTTTAAACGTCCAATATCTTCGGGTCTTGTGGACCATAGACAACTTGGGATTCTGCTCAGCACATCCGGTGCTACGTAGAATGTACCATTGACTTGTAAGACCGGACACACTGGGTAGAGGTGGCTCACTCGAGGCGTTGGCCTTCCAGTTGTCTAATTTGGTGTACCAATATGGCCGCCTCCAGGAAGTGTACTGGGCTGGGCAGGAAGGGACAAAGCAGGTGCAGCAAGATGACTGCCATCAGGAAGTGTACTGGGCTGGGCAGGAAGGGACAAAGCAGGTGCAGCAAGATGGCTGCCATCAGGAAGTGCACTGGGCTGGGCAGGACTGTTCCTGGCCTCCTTTGTTCTGGATTCTATCATCATAGGGCGGTGGTTTTAGCACACTTCCATTTTCAATTTTATGATACACATACATTATACAATCGCCATTTTATTGAATTTCTTCCAACCATCCTTCTTTATGCAACGCTTTTGCAGTTTTTTTTTTTTTACCAAGCTTCTGTCACTTTCAGCAAACCTTTATCACATAAAATTCCTCTCTGTTCCTACAATAATTTATGCCAGTCCTGTCCTTCAGCTTACAAACTTTTGCTACTTTAGATACCTTTTTAATTGCTTCACTTCCTTCACACCTCTTCACAATATGACATGCCAGTAATCCTTTTCAATATTTAACACATTAATGGTACACATAAACAGTTTTTTTTTTTTCCTGTAGCAATACCTGTTCTGTCCACTGCTCTTTGTGGATAACTTTGGCTACATTATACCAAGCTCCTTGCTGTCTTCAGCAAATATTTGTCAACTAAGACATCTTTCTTCTCTTTTTTTTTTTTTTTAAACCTCCTTGTCTTTAATTCCACATACTTTTCCTCTTCTCTCTGTGCAACCAGATCACGTGCCAACATTCCTTTCTAGGGATCTTATCAGCGTCTGACCCATCTCCTCCCCCCTTCTCTGTCCTTCCTAACAGAAATCTAAGACACTTCACAGGCTGCTGTCCAGACTTTCCTTAACCCATAACAAACCCCAACCTTCTGTTATAAACGGCAAACATTTACTTACAGACACACATTTAGGACATAACATAGCATTCTATCTTGGTGGGCTATGAGTACAGATCACTGAGTAACTCTTCCTAGCCCCAAACATGGCTAAGGCACCCGCTGCCACACTACCGTGACGCGTACCCGACACCTCCTCTCTTGTGGTCAACACACAAGGTTACCACACACCCAAGAGAAATTATGTGTCAAAACCCTCAGTAGGTTCACTCCTCTTCCACCTCAAGACTGATACATAAAAACACACAACAGAAAAACATAAAACCAGGTAACAGATAAGCACATGCAGGTAAGAATGAAATAAACTCCGGGCAAGCAAAGTTACCTGCCTTTAGTGACCTTTAGCAGCCGTACTAGGCACAGGTATGAATCAACAACAAAGACAGGATAAGCAATGGTAAGATAGCAAAATATATCTTACCATGCTCCAGAGGTGATCAATCTCCGTCCCGTCCAGTTTGACTGACACCTAATGCCCTTTCAGGTCGGCTGGCTGCAGGTTCATTACTGTTAGGAATGGACTGGCCAGCAATGGTGGGACTCACCTGCCTTTTGATCTGCAGTACCAGGGCTGGCCAGCGGGTGCTCCCAGCAATCAGAGACTCAACCTTTCAGCCAGCTAACACCTGGAACTGATGATGCTGGGGTATTTAAGAGATGGCCAGACCCACAGACTCTGCCTTGGTGTGTGTTTGTCCTGGGCCCTGTATCTGTCCTGCATCCTGTTTCTGTCCCTCTGCCTGACCCTCTGTACTACGCTGCTTGTTACCTGTTTTGATCTCTGGCTTGTGACCCTGACCATCCCTCTGCCTGAACCTCTGTACTACGCTGCTTGCTACCTGCTGAACCTGGCCTGTGACCCCGACCATTCTCTGCTTGCTCCCCCTGTACCTACCTGCCCAATTGATATTGACCCGGCCTGCCTGACGACGCTTGCTTGTATGTACTGTTATCTGTGGGTGGTTGGTTGGGTTGGTTTGCACTGTATTATGTTTAGTATTGCACTGCGTTTATGTTTGTATGGTTAGTGTTAATAAATTGTATTGTTTATCACATATCTGAAGTCTGCGTTTCCCTGCATCAGTCACACACCTCTGGTCATACCTGGGAGCCCTGACAATTACCCAGAGTTCCCGGGTTTCTTGGCACCAGTTGATTTAGTCGAGGACTAAAAATGTCCGGTGCTTATCTGTTCCTGTCCTAATTTATGACGCTAGCTTTGGAATGTGCGCACATTGGAAGAGACTCACTCTGACACACAAGTTCAGTCTATGAATACATCTAGTTTATTATAATGAGAAAGTGAACTTATATATGCAAAATGATGCAAGAGTCATGTGACATTAGCATAAGCATTATATTTAGAGATGAGCGAATCGAACCAGGCGAACCGGAATTCGAGTCGAATTTCAGGAAATATTCGATTCGCGGCGAAACCGAAATTTTGCCTACTTCGGGTGCGCGAATCGAAGATTTCCCGATCAGCCGGCAAAAGTGTCCCTGCAGTGAGCTCCGCTATTTCTGACAGTTCTCTGACAGAAGGAACACATGTTTAGCGGTTGAAACATTGTATCTATTAGTTTACATTTAGGATACAGATGTTTCAACCACTGTACATGTGAAGAAGCTGTGAGAGAACTGTCAGAAATAGAGGAACTCTGCACATACACTTTTTGCCGGCTTGGAATTATTCTTCTTTTCATCCTACTTCTTCTTCTTCTTCTTCTTCATCCTCATCCTCATCCTCTTCTTCTGAGGATGAGGATGAAGAAGAAGAAGAAGTAGGATGAAAAGAAGAATAATTCCAAGCCGGCAAAAAGTGTATGTGCAGAGTTCCTCTATTCTGCAGATACACTTAGAGGAGCTCTGCAGATACACTTAGAGGAGCTCTGCACATACACTTTTTGCCGGCTTGGAATTAATCTTATTTTCATCCTACTTCTTCTTCTTCTTCTTCTTCATCCTCATCCTCATCCTCAGAAGAAGAAGAAGAGGATGAGGATGAAGAAGAAGAAGAAGAAGTAGGATGAAAATAAGAATAATTCCAAGCCGGCAAAAAGTGTATGTGCAGAGCTCCTCTAAGTGTATCTGCAGAGCTCCTCTAAGTGTATCTGCAGAATAGAGGAACTCTGCACATACACTTTTTGCCGGAAACCGCTGTATGGAGGGAATGTCCCAGAACTGTCATAAATAGTCTATTTCTGACAGTTCTGGGACATTCACTCCATACAGCTGTTTCAACCGCTGTATGGAGGGAATGTCATAGAACTGTCAGAAATAGACTATTAATGACAGTTCTGGGACTGTCCTTCCATACAGCGGTTGAAACATTGTATCTATTTGTTTCCATAAATGGATCCATTTATGGAAACAAATACATACAATGTTTCAACCGCTGTATGGAAGGACAGTCCCAGAACTGTCATTAATAGTCTATTTCTGACAGTTCCATGACATTCCCTCCATACAGCGGTTGAAACAGCTGTATGGAGTTATGTCCCAGAACTGTCAGAATAGACAGAAACTGTCACAGAACTGTCCTTCTTCTCATCCTTCTCCTTCTTCTCATCCTTCTTCTCATCCTTCTTCTCATCCTTCTTCTCATCCTTCTCCTTCTTCTCATCCTTCTCCTTCTCCTTCTTCTCATCCTTCTCCTTCTTCTCATCCTTCTTCTCATCCTTCTCTTCTTCTTCCTTCTTCCTCATCCTTCTCCTTCTCCTTCTTCTCATCCTTCTCCTTCTCCTTCTTCTCATCCTTCTCCTTCTCCATCTTCTCATCCTTTCCTTCTCCTTCTTTCTCATCCTTCTCCTTCTCCTTCTTCTCATCCTTCTCCTTCTCCATCTTCTCATCCTTCTCCTTTTCCTTCTTCTCATCCTTCTCCTTCTGCTTCTCCTTCTCCTTCTTCTCATCCTTCTCCTTCTTCTCATCCTTCTCCTTCTGCTTCTCCTTCTTCTCATCCTTCTCCTTCTTCTCATCCTTCTCCTTCTTCTCATCCTTCTCCTTCTTCTCATCCTTCTCCTTCTCCTTCTTCTCATCCTTCTCCTTCTTCTCATCCTTCTCCTTCTTCTCATCCTTCTCCTTCTCCTCATCCTTCTCCTTCTTCTCATCCTTCTCCTTCTCCTTCTTCTCATCCTTCTCCTTCTTCTCATCCTTCTCCTTCTCCATCTTCTCATCCTTCTCCTTCTCCTTCTTCTCATCCTTCTCCTTCTTCTCATCCTTCTCCTCATCCTTCTCCTTCTTCTCATCCTTCTCCTTCTTCTCATCCTTCTCCTTCTCCTTCTTCTCATCCTTCTCCTTCTTCTCATCCTTCTCCTTCTTCTCATCCTTCTCCTTCTTCTCATCCTTCTCCTTCTTCTCATCCTTCTCCTTCTTCTCATCCTTCTCCTTCTTCTTCTCATCCTTCTCCTTCTTCCTCATCCTTCTCCTTCTTCTCATCCTTCTTCTCATCCTTCTCCTTCTTCTCATCATTCTCCTTCTCCTTCTTCTCATCCTTCTCCTTCTCCTTCTTCTCATCCTTCTCCTTCTCCTTCTTCTCATCTTTCTCCTTCTCATCCTTCTTCTCCTCATCCTTCTCCTTCTCCTTCTTCTCATCCTTCTCCTTCTCCTTCTTCTCATCCTTCTCCTTCTCCATCTTCTCATCCTTCTCCTTTTCCTTCTTCTCATCCTTCTCCTTCTGCTTCTCCTTCTCCTTCTTCTCATCCTTCTCCTTCTCATCCTTCTCCTTCTTCTCATCCTTCTCCTTCTTCTCATCCTTCTCATCCTTCTTCTCATCCTTCTCCTTCTTCTCATCCTTCTCCTTCTCCATCTTCTCATCCTTCTCCTTCTTCTCATCCTTCTTCTCATCCTTCTCCTTCTTCTCATCATTCTCCTTCTCCTTCTTCTCATCCTTCTCCTTCTCCTTCTTCTCATCCTTCTCCTTCTCCTTCTTCTCATCTTTCTCCTTCTTCTCATCCTTCTTCTCCTCATCCTTCTCCTTCTCCTTCTTCTCATCCTTCTCCTTCTCCTTCTTCTCATCCTTCTCCTTCTTCTCATCCTTCTCCTTCTTCTCATCCTTCTTCTTCTCCTCATCCTTCTCCTTCTTCTCATCCTTCTCCTTCTCCTTCTTCTCATCCTTCTCCTTCTCCTTCTTCTCATCCTTCTCCTTCTCCATCTTCTCATCCTTCTCCTTCTCCTTCTTCTCATCCTTCTCCTTCTCCTTCTTCTCATCCTTCTCCTTCTCCATCTTCTCATCCTTCTCCTTTTCCTTCTTCTCATCCTTCTGCTTCTCCTTCTCCTTCTCCTTCTTCTCATCCTTCTCCTTCTGCTTCTCCTTCTCCTCATCCTTCTCCTTCTTCTCATCTTTCTCCTTCTTCTCATCCTTCTCCTTCTCCTTCTTCTCATCCTTCTCCTTCTTCTCATCCTTCTCCTTCTCCATCTTCTCATCCTTCTCCTTCTCCCTTCTTCTCATCCTTCTCCTTCTTCTCATCCTTCTCCTCATCCTTCTCCTTCTTCTCATCCTTCTCCTTCTTCTCATCCTTCTCCTTCTCCTTCTTCTCATCCTTCTCCTTCTTCTCATCCTTCTCCCTTCTTCTCATCCTTCTCCTTCTCCTTCTCCTTCTTCTCATCCTTCTCCTTCTTCTCATCCTTCTCCTTCTTCTCATCCTTCTCCTTCTTCTCATCCTTCTCCTTCTTCTTCTCATCCTTCTCCTTCTTCTCATCCTTCTCCTTCTTCTCATCCTTCTTCTCATCCTTCTCCTTCTTCTCATCCTTCTCCTTCTCCTTCTTCTCTCCTTCTCCTTCTCCTTCTTCTCATCCTTCTCCTTCTCCTTCTTCTCATCCTTCTCCTTCTCCATCTTCTCATCCTTCTCCTTTTCCTTCTTCTCATCCTTCTCCTTCTGCTTCTCCTTCTCCTTCTCATCCTTCTCCTTCTCATCCTTCTCCTTCTTCTCATCCTTCTCCTTCTTCTCATCCTTCTCATCCTTCTTCTCATCCTTCTCCTTCTTCTCATCCTTCTCCTTCTCCATCTTCTCATCCTTCTCCTTCTTCTCATCCTTCTTCTCATCCTTCTCCTTCTTCTCATCATTCTCCTTCTCCTTCTTCTCATCCTTCTCCTTCTCCTTCTTCTCATCCTTCTCCTTCTCCTTCTTCTCATCTTTCTCCTTCTTCTCATCCTTCTTCTCCTCATCCTTCTCCTTCTCCTTCTTCTCATCCTTCTCCTTCTCCTTCTTCTCATCTTCTCCTTCTTCTCATCCTTCTCCTTCTTCTCATCCTTCTTCTTCTCCTTCTTCTCATCCTTATCCTTCTCCTTCTTCTCATCCTTCTCCTTCTCCTTCTTCTCATCCTTCTCCTTCTCCATCTTCTCATCCTTCTTCTCCTTCTTCTCATCCTTCTCCTTCTCCTTCTTCTCATCCTTCTCCTTCTCCATCTTCTCATCCTTCTCCTTTTCCTTCTTCTCATCCTTCTGCTTCTCCTTCTCCTTCTCCTCATCCTTCTCCTTCTTCTCATCCTTCTCCTTCTGCTTCTCCTTCTCCTCATCCTTCTCCTTCTTCTCATCTTTCTCCTTCTTCTCATCCTTCTCCTTCTCCTTCTTCTCATCCTTCTCCTTCTTCTCATCCTTCTCCTTCTCCTTCTTCTCATCCTTCTCCTTCTTCTCATCCTTCTCTTTCTTCTCATCCTTCTCCTTCTTCTCATCCTTCTCCTACTCCTTCTTCTCATCTCTTCTCCTCATCCTTCTCCTTCTTCTCATCCTTCTCCTTCTCATCCTTCTCCTTCTTCTCATCCTTCTTCTCATCCTTCTCCTTCTCCTCATCCTTCTCCTTCTTCTCATCCTTCTCCTTCTCCTTCTTCTCATCCTTCTCCTTCTCCTTCTTCTCATCCTTCTCCTTCTCCTTCTTCTCATCCTTCTCCTTCTTCTCATCCTTCTCTTCTCCTTCTTCTCATCCTTCTCCTTCTCCATCTTCTCATCCTTCTCCTTTTCCTTCTTCTCATCCTTCTCCTTCTGCTTCTCCTTCTCCTTCTCCTCATCCTTCTCCTTCTTCTCATCCTTCTCCTTCTGCTTCTCCTTCTCCTCATCCTTCTCCTTCTTCTCATCCTTCTCCTTCTTCTCATCCTTCTCCTTCTTCTCAACCTTCTCCTTCTTCTCATCCTTCTCCTTCTCCTTCTTCTCATCCTTCTCCTTCTCCTTCTTCTCATCCTTCTCCTTCTCATCCTTCTCTTTCTTCTCATCCTTCTCCTTCTTCTCATCCTTCTCCTTCTCCTTCTTCTCATCCTTCTCCTTCTCCTCATCCTTCTCCTTCTTCTCATCCTTCTCCTTCTCATCCTTCTCCTTCTTCTCATCCTTCTCCTTCTCCTTCTTCTCATCCTTTCTCCTTCTTCTCATCCTTTCTCCATCTTCTCATCCTTCTCCTTTTCCTTCTTCTCATCCTTCTCCTTCTGCTTCTCCTTCTCCTTCTCCTCATCCTTCTCCTTCTTCTCATCCTCTCCTTCTCCTCATCCTTCTCCTTCTTCTCATCCTTCTCCTTCTCCTTCTTCTCATCCTTCTCCTTCTTCTCATCCTTCTCCTTCTCCATCTTCTCATCCTTCTCCTTCTTCTCATCCTTCTCCTTCTTCTCATCCTTCTCCTTCTTCTCATCCTTCTCCTTCTTCTCATCCTTCTCCTTCTCCTCATCCTTCTCCTTCTCCTTCTTCTCATCCTTCTCCTTCTCCTTCTTCTCATCCTTCTCCTTCTTCTCATCCTTCTCCTTCTTCTCATCCTTCTCCTTCTCCTCATCCTTCTCCTTCTTCTCATCCTTCTCCTTCTTCTCAGCCTTCTCCTTCTCCTCATCCTTCTCCTTCTTCTCATCCTTCTCCTTCTCATCCTTCTCCTTCTTCTCATCCTTCTCCTTCTTCTCATCCTTCTCCTTCTCCTTCTCCTCATCCTTCTCCTTCTTCTCATCCTTCTCCTTCTTCTCATCCTTCTCCTTCTTCTTCTCATCCTTCTCCCTTCTTCTTCTCTCCTTCTCCTTCTTCTCATCCTTCTCCTTCTTCTCATCCTTCTTCTCATCCTTCTCCTTCTTCTCATCCTTCTCCTTCTTCTCATCCTTCTCCTTCTTCTCATCCTTCTCCTTCTCCTTCTTCTCATCCTTCTCCTTCTCCATCTTCTCATCCTTCTCCTTCTCCATCTTCTCATCCTTCTCCTTTTCCTTCTTCTCATCCTTCTCCTTCTGCTTCTCCTTCTCCTTCTTCTCATCCTTCTCCTTCTCATCCTTCTCCTTCTTCTCATCCTTCTCCTTCTTCTCATCCTTCTCATCCTTCTTCTCATCCTTCTCCTTCTTCTCATTACTTCTCATCCTTCTCCTTCTTCTCATCCTTCTCCTTCTCCTTCTTCTCATCCTTCTCCTTCTTCTCATCCTTCTTCTCATCCTTCTCCTTCTCCTTCTTCTCATCCTTCTCCTTCTTCTCATCCTTCTCCTTCTCCTGCTTCTCATCCTTCTCCTTCTCATCCTTCTTCTCCTCATCCTTCTCCTTCTCCTTCTTCTCATCCTTCTCATTCTCCTTCTTCTCATCCTTCTCCTTCTCATCCTTCTCTTTCTTCTCATCCTTCTCCTTCTTCTCATCCTTCTCCTTCTCCTTCTTCTCCTCATCCTTCTCCTTCTTCTCATCCTTCTTCTCCTCATCCTTCTCCTTCTTCTCATCCTTCTCCTTCTCATCCTTCTCCTTCTCCTTCTTCTCAACCTTCTCCTTCTCATCCTTCTCCTTCTCCTTCTTCTCATCCTTCTCCTTCTCCTTCTTCTCATCCTTCTCCTTCTTCTCATCCTTCTCCTTCTCCTTCTCTTTCCTCATCTCCAAGGGCATTTAAATTAAAGGTACAGTGTTCTGCACTAATTTAAAGGCTCTCTGAAGCCTAGAAACCCTTTTTATAAGTCATCTTCGTAGCGAAGAAATTCGCATCGAATCGAATTTCACACTGGAATTCGCCGAATCAGCCGAATCAAATTTTGAGAAATTCGCTCATCTCTAATTATATTAGTCTTTGATTGGTCATTTCCACACGAAAACAATCTCCGTCATGGTATACGTGTGATCTTCTTCCAGGCCTTATCTTTTAGGAAAACATTCTTTTGTCTTCCAAATCACACGGTGGGAGGGGGGCAGTGTGTGTGAGCAGACATTTCTTAAGCAAGGATTTCTTATAGTACCACAAAGCCCAGCAGGCAGAAAATATTCACACAACATATGTATTAAAGTATAAAAGTAAATATTTATAAAACGTATAGAAATAGCGTATATATATATATATTCACTAGGAAACAAAATAGTCATTTTACCAAATCCATCACAGTGAATCCTATGAACAAAGTACAAGTCACAGCCCAGCCTCGCCTTGTGTAGGAGGAAGTGACACCTCCCAGCTGCATTCTTCCCCGGTGTCAGAGACTTTCATTTCTCCTGTCAGCGATGGCATCTGCTAATCTGAGAGCCGAACTGGAATGTTCCTTCTGTCTGAACATTTATACAGATCCTGTAAACCTGAGATGTGGACACAACTTCTGCCGGGTCTGTATTGATCGTGTTCTGGATGCGCAGGAGGGGTCTGGAGAATATTCCTGTCCTGAATGCAGACAGAAGTTTCCGGATCGTCCTGCACTGCACAGGAACATAACACTGCGTAACATAGTGGGGAATTTCCTGTCTGCTCAGCCTGATCAGGAGGAGTCCGGGGTCTTCTGTACTCACTGTGTGGACTCTCCTGTACCTGCTGTTAGATCCTGTCTGCTCTGTGAGGTTTCTCTGTGTGATAAACACCTGAAAGTCCACAAAAAGTCCCCAGAACACATCTTATGTGACCCCACCTTGTCCATGGAGAGCAGGAAATGCTCCGTCCATAAGGAAGTCTTGAAGTATTTCTGCACTAAAGATAATATCTGTATCTGTGTGTCCTGCACATTGGCTGGAGAACATCGAGGACACCAGGTGGAGATGCTGGATGAGGCTTCTGAGAAGAAGAAGGAGACACTGAGGAATGTTCTGCAGAAACTTCTGACAAAGAGAGAGGAGATAGAGGAAAGAGTCCAGAGTCTGCAGGAACACAGGAGGAAAGTAGAAGAAGAAGAGGCTGGTGACACCGAGAGAGTCACTGCCCTGTTTATAGATCTCAGGAGATGTCTGGAAGACCTGGAGAAGAGAGTCCTGAGGGAAATCTCCGGGAGGGCAGAGCGGGTCTCCATCTTCATCCGGGATCTGGAAATAAAGAAGGAGGAGCTGTCCAGGAAGATGCGTGACATTGAGGAGCTGTGTAACATGACGGATCCACTGACTGTCCTACAGGAATCAGACACAGGTGACTTGTGTGATACTGAGGATGGAGATAATGAGGACAGAGAGAGACATGAGGAACTCCTCCATGATGGAGGGGGGCTGGATGTGGCTGGGATATCACACACATTACACACATTATCTGATATAATAACAGAGGGAAATGTATCCTTCTATATACAGGGAGCTGAGGACATATTACTGGATGGAAACACAGCTCATAATATTCTACATATATCAGATGACAGGAAAACTGTATCCAGGTCAGATAGAAACCAGAATCGTCCAGAAACACCAGAGAGATTTCAGTATTGTCCTCAGGTGTTGAGCAGTCGGAGTTTCTCCTCAGGGAGACATTACTGGGAAGTAGATGTTGGGGGGTCAGATGGATGGGGAGTCGGGATGTGTTACCCCAGTATAGACAGGAGAGAATTGCAGTCAGTGATTGGATATAATAACAAGTCCTGGGGTTTGTACAGGAATGGTGATCAGTGTGGGGTGAGACATGACAGTAAAGAGACCCTCTTACCCCCCAATCCCCCCAGCACCAGAGTCAGGATATATCTGGATTATGAGGCCGGGCGGATCTCCTTTTATGATCTGTGTGACCCGATCCGACACCTCCACACCTTCACCACCACCTTCACTGAGCCCCTCCATGCCGGGATAGGTGTATGGGGAGGTTGTATAAAGATCTGTGGGGGGAATCGGGGAAAGTGAGAACTCCTCCCAGAGTGGTGACATCACAGGGAGGGGGGACGGGATTGGTGGAACATTCAGCCAATAGTCCTGCAGTGTTTTCTATGATCCATATATTACTGTGAGACGTCTCTATTTCTCCCTCACAGATGTCTATGATTGGCTGGAAGAACTGTCCAATTATAGTGAAGGCTTTTCTCTATTGGTCAGCGAGGAGCATGTGATCTATCTATCTATCTATCTATCTATCTATCTATCTATCTATCAGGGGCAGACTGACCATTCGGGAATTCTGTTATATACAGGGAATAGTCAGTGTACAGATATCAGTGTTATATACAGGGAATAGTCAGTGTACAGATATCAGTGTTATATACAGGGAATAGTCAGTGTACAGATATCAGTGTTATATACAGGGAATAGTCAGTGTACAGATATCAGTGTTATATACGGGGAATAGTCAGTGTACAGATATCAGTGTTATATATAGGGAATAGTCAGTGTACGGATATCAGTGTTATATACAGGGAATAGTCAGTGTACGGATATCAGTGTTATATACAGGGAATAGTCAGTGTACAGATATCAGTGTTATATACAGGGAATAGTCAGTGTACAGATATCAGTGTTATATACAGGGAATAGTCAGTGTACGGATATCAGTGTTATATACAGGGAATAGTCAGTGAACGGATATCAGTGTTATATCTGTACACTGACTGTCCCCTATATATTACACCAGGGGCAGACTGACCATTCGAGAACTCGAGCACTGCCTGAGGGCCCGGCGTCAGTAGGGGGCCCCATGAAATGCCCCTGGTACCTTTTTATTGGCTTTTTTTGAGTGTGGGCGGGGACACAGGGGCCCCATGATCCCCTATTGCCAAGGGTCCCCATGAGTTGTCAGTCTGCCCCTGTATAACACTGATATCTGTACACTGACTGCTATTCCCTATATATAACACTGATATCTGTACACTGACCATTCCCTGTATATAACACTGATATCCGTACACTGACCATTCCCTATATATAACACTGATATCCGTACACTGACTATTCCCTGTATATAACACTGATATCTGTACACTGACTATTCCCTGTATATAACACTGATATCTGTACACTGACTATTCCCTATATATAACACTGATATCTGTACACTGACCATTCCCTGTATATAACACTGATATCCGTACACTGACTATTCCCTGTATATAACACTGATATCCGTACACTGACTATTCCCTGTATATAACACTGATATCTGTACGCTGACTATTCCCTGTATATAACACTGATATCCGTACGCTGACTATTCCCTGTATATAACACTGATATCCGTACACTGAATATTCCCTGTATATAACACTGATATCTGTACACTGACTATTCCCTGTATATAACACTGATATCCGTACACTGACTATTCCCTGTATATAACACTGATATCCGTACACTGACTATTCCCTATATATAACACTGATATCCGTACACTGACTATTCCCTGTATATAACACTGATATCTGTACACTGACTATTCCCTGTATATAACACTGATATCTGTACACTGACTATTCCCTGTATATAACACTGATATCTGTACACTGACTATCCCTGTATATAACACTGATATCCGTACACTGATGGCCTTTTCTGCAGAGGGGGGAAGGGTGACCATAGAGCAGGTTGGGGGGCAGAGGAAGAGGACCGGCATAACCCGGTGTGTGTCTGTACAGAGCAGCATAGAGCCCCCACCTTCCCCAGGATGTACAGGACATAAAAAGGAGACACATACTGCTAATATATCATCACACACTAACCTGTCTGCATCCTACAGAGTTCTATTCTAGGAATCTGCATGGAGGAAGTATGGTGGCAGCCATTGCTAACGACTTCTAAAGAATACTAGTTCCCTGGCTGTCATTCTGATCCAACGCCTTCTGTACTTTCTATGTCACACCACCTGGAAGAAGTATTCAGACTCGGAGTTCTGACTTAACTCTGATTTCCTGATCGGCATGATTGTTCCAGGTCAGTGTCCCCGAATACTGAGTCCACAGACAGCCAGGAGAAAAGCATTTTCAGAAGACATCCAGCAATGGCCCCTCCATATTCCCCTCAGTACAGGTGTCATTTATGTCACAGCCGGGGACATTCTTCTCGCATCGTTTGTTTTCATTTTCCCCGAATACAAAATGCTGAATGATAATCTACAATGTCTTTTGTTGGTTTTATTCATTTTCTGGAAGATTTACAAATGAATAAATTGATCTTTTCTGTCACTTTTCTTATTACTTATTGCATGAAATATTCATTTTATAAATCAGCATTTAATCCCGGCTCCTCCATGACACCGTGTTACAGAGAATTCTGGGCTTTCCGATAAGACAGCCCAGCACTAGCTGGTCTGGGGACAGAGATGACAGCGCCAACGTGCTCTTATCTTCTGGAATGAGGTCGGTGTGGCCCTCAGTAGATGTAATGTGGCCCCAGTGAGGTCTTATTCCACTCAGCTCAGCCTCTTTCATGTAGATATGACATGTCTGACCTCACTGGCCCAGTCAGCAGTCCACGTGCTGTCATGTCCATCCTCCGATGTCCTTTCTGGGAGAGCCCAATGGTGGACATTGTCACAAGGGTCAGGAGGATGATGATAATCACAGTGAGTATGTTTCACCCACTGATCCCTAATACCAAGGAGGGATCCATCCATTGGCAGTAGACTTGAGCCTGTTGGACTCCAACCAAGGTTGGGTAATGTTGGCTAATGAAGCAGAAAGTTCTATTGATGTAGCATCTCTCAAGTTTAGCTAGGGGGAGCTAGACTAGGTTTAGGAGGATAGGAGGGCTGAGTAGCAGTCTGGGCATGAGTTACTGGGGTCATGTTTAGGTCAGGGTTGAGGGCTTTGCAGGTCAGTTCCCTTATATCTCCCCCTAGAAGAAGTGGGTGGGGGTGAGGAGTGGCTGGCCTGCACACTTAAAGAACTTTGTCCAATCCCCAAGCAGGAGGCTTAGCATGGGGCCAGGGCAGCCTTGAAGTGTGACTGAGCCTGCTCAGCAGCAGGACAGTTTTGCTGGAAGATGTGAGGAAGGCTGAGATGCAGGAGCCAGGGGGGGGGGGCAGTGGGAGGAGCCAGCACCATCTTGGCTGAAGGGACATAGCAGAGGGAGGAAGAAGTCTGTCCTCCTCCTCAGTCTCTCCCGCTCTTTGCATTTCCTGGACATGTTCCCGACCTGCTGCACTACAGTATGTGTGGGGTAGACTTGCTGTAGAGGGTGGTCTGTACCCCCGCTATGTGCACGGTTCTCTCCCTGCTCTGCAGAGCCAGTTTCATGTGCGCCCCTCCCATTCAGCTGCAGGCCACACCCACATCCCCCATTCTTTGAATGTTCTCATGTACAGTACCATCACGCCTAATGTGCATCACTACAGCTATGACACCACTTTGTTGTTTCTCCATTGTAAAATGTTGTTCTATAACCCCATCGCCCCGTGTTCTTCTCTGTTTAATCTCAGGTCTCTATAGAACTCAGAGGGCCCAGCAATGAAGTTGGATAAGAAGCGCTGCTAAGGGGGTACCACCGGGCCATCACTTAACAGGGGGGCCTGGCCAGCCGGCAGATTCAAGTTTCAATGACATGTTCCATACAGAGGTGGACTGACCATTCCAGACTGCCTGAGGGCCCAGGGCCAGTAGAGGGTCCCATGAGAGGCTCCATTACTGCACCTCTACTTGTTGTGGCGCACCGATCATACTCCATCAAACTTGCCTGCAGAGCGGTCTCTGTTTGCGGTGCTCTCCTCAGCAGTCCAATTTCCTATTAGTCCCGTGTCATGGATTGGTGACATGTGATTGGTCCCCCCATCCTCCCCACAGACACACATCCCCTTACATGATGACAGAATGGAGACAGCGGAGAGCCCGGTGTCCGGCCACAGAACACCCCCTCCGGGAGAGCCATGCATGACAAGCCCCGCCCTTACTCTGCAGCCCGGCCACTCACCGGCTGCCAGGATCTCCAATTCATTCTGCTGTGTCCCCGGCTGGGAAGATCCAGAGATGATCCTGTGTGTGGATGGAGGATGATCTTCACACACTCTTCTGAAAGGGGCTATGAAGGCGGCAGATTTTAATATGCAGCACACAGCAGCAGCTCTAGATCCTGGCTGCCTGAGCCTACAATATAGCAGCCTAGGGCCAGAATTGTGAGTAGCAGACATACTGGCCCCCCCCCCACTCACCCCCTCAACTCCTCCTCTCTCTCAGCTCCCCCTTTCCCACCCCCTCTCTCACCCCCCTCTCTCTCTCTCTCACCTCCCACCTCCCTCTTGCTCTCACCCCCTCACCTCCTCCCCTCTCTCACTTCCCTCTCTCTCTCACCTCTTCTTTCTTTCACTTCCCCTCTCACCCTTCCTCTCTCTCCTCTTTATTGCCCCTCTTTCTCTCTTTCACCCCTTGTCTCACCTCACCCCTTCTCTCTTCATCTCATACCTCTCCCCCTCTCTTCCTCTCTCTCTCTCTTTCATCCCCCACCCTTTTTTTCTCTAACTTCTCTCTTTCCCACCACTCTCCTCTCTCACTTCCTCCCCCCTCCCCTCATTCTTTCCCCCTCTCTCTTTCTTTCTCTCTCACCCCCTTCTTTCTCTCACCCCCTCAAACCCTCTTTCTCTCACTTTCCCCACCCCTCTTGTTCTTTCACCCTGATCTCTAACCCCCCTCTCTCCTGCCACCCTCCTCTTTCTTTTTCATCCCCTCTCTCTAACCTCCTCCCCCCTGTCAGGGCTCCAGGGTATGACCAGAGGTATGTGAACTGACGCAGGGAAACGCAGGCTTCAGATATGTTATAAACAATATAATTTATTAACACTAACAATACATAAACGCAGTGCAATACTAAAACATAACACAGTGCAAACGAACCAAACCAACCACCCACAGATAACAATACATACAATGCAAGCGTCATCAGGCAGGCCGGGTCAATAACAAACGGGCAGGTAGGAACAGGAGGAGCAGGCAGAGAGTAGTCAGGTCATGAGCCGGGTACAGCAACTAACGGGCAGGTAGGTACAGGGGGTCAGGCAAAGAATGGTCGGGGTCACAAGCCAGGGATCAAACAGGAGAAGTCAGCAGAGGTCCGGATCAGGCAGGGTCAGCAACGAATCAGTCAGACAGAAACAGGAACAGGAAAGAAAGAGCGCACAAACCTTGCGCATTACCTCAATAAATAGTGACTAATTTTATTAATAAGGAAATATACTCACAAAGTGATTGTATAACAGGCATCAGTAACCATAATCCACACAGGGTTACAGGTAAATCAAAAAGTGTCAGGAACTGCTGTAATACTGACACTCAGTGGCTGAATATCTCCTTGCCATGGGAATTCTGCCATACTGAAGTTTCTATCTGCCAAACCCAGCTCTGATGAAGAAGGGAGCACCCTTCGAATCGCGTTAGCCTTCATACCCCCCCCCCCCTTTTTGATTTACCTGTAACCCTGTTTGGATTATGGTTACTTATGCCTGTTATACCATCACTTTGTGAGTATATTTCCTTATTAATAAAATTAGTCACGATTTATTGAGGTAATGCGCAAGGTTTGTGCGCTCTTTCTTTCATCTTCCTCTACAGTTGTACTAAGCTTCCCCAGCTTCATGATAGAGCTGCACAACCTCTGATCACCAGTAGATGAATACACAACACGCTGCTTGTCACTAACGCCTGTTTGATCTGAGTCCTTGAGCGCAGGAGATAATGGATCTTTAGGAACAGGAACAGGGGCCCATAGAAAAGCACACACCAAGGCACAGACTGCAGGTCTGGCCATCCCTTAAATACACCTGCATAATCAGCTTCAGGTGTTTGGCTGACTACAGGGTTGAGTCTCTGATTGCTGAGAGCACCCGCTGGCCAGCCCTGGTACTGCAGCCCACAAGGCAGGTGAGTCCCACCATTACTGGCAAGTCCATTCCTGACACCCCCACTCCCCCTCTCTCTCTCATCCCCCACACTTTCTGTCTCTCACCCCCATGTTTCTCACCCCCTTTCTCTTTCTCCACCCCTCCTTCTCTCACCTTCCTCCAATCTCCCTCTCTCACCTCCTCTCTCTCTCTTTCTCGCTCCCCTCTCTCTCTCTCTCTCTCTCTCTCAACCTCCTCTCTCTCTCCCCCCCCCATCTTTCTCTCACCCCCCCCTTACCTTCCTCCCCTTTCTCACCTCCTCTCTCCCCCACACCAGGGGACCCCATTAGGTAGGCTTTAGGGGCCCCAATGATTTCTAACAGTGGCCCTGATTTCTTTACAGTTAAAGTGGTAAGGATATGGAACTCCCTGCCAGAGTGGGTGGTGTAAGCCGGGAGTGTAGATAAATTGTGAACATTTTTAGGTGTGTTTCTTGGTGAATGCAATATACAGGAATATGGAAAGGGGTCATGACATAAACACACACAGGTTGGACTGGAAGGGCCGGTATCTTTATGGAACCTTACAAACCATGTAACTATGTAACCCCTTCATGGGGGACAGTAAAACATATCTTTACGCATCAATGCAGTTTTGCAGCTTTGGCATTTGTTTGCAAAACTGTACATATCATCACATCTACTTGTGTATCCAAGTGAATTATAACCTGTTTTTAAGGACAAATTCATCCTCTCCTGATTGTTTTTTAGCAAAGGAAAACTGGCCCAAAATAGTAAACACTTTTTTTTAAAATGTAGCCGCATATTTCTTGCAATTACCATGGCCCACCACCAAAGAACAACCCAAAACACATTCCCCTCCCCCGATGATTGTAGTAATACCACATACAGTATGTGTATATGATTTGTTGTTTGTACCCATAGTAGGGCCCAGAAACAATAGGGAACATTTTGTGGTTTAATCCTACCTAAAATAAACTGACCCTGACCCTGAACTTTGATCCTGACCCTGATATGAACCTCGATCAAACCCCGATCTAACTATTTCATCTTTATTGTATTCATCTATATATTTATTGTATACCTTTTTTGTTTACAATCTTCTCTTCTAGCAAGGAGAAAAGGAATCGGTGTAAGCAGAGAAAGAGTAGAAGGGTGGGTTGTACAGCGACCAATTACATGGTCCCCGTCACTGAGGCTGCATAAAGGGGTTCAATATTCCAATTATGAATGAAATTTCCCACAGATACAAAAAAAAATACTTTTTTATTTTGCATTTTTTTTTTGTATTTTTTTTTTGGAAAGGGATTTCGATTTATCTTTGCCAGTCCACTTCTACAAATGAATTAGCCTGATAATATGATCCTTTGTGCCTATTATGAAAGCCTGAATACTATATTAAACATGTGAGTGCACAGAAGGCAGACTTTTTAAATAATTAAAGCTTTTTACAGTATTGCACTATTTGTTGTGTTTTGTTTTCCATTGTCGTCCAATCATGGGAGTCGTTTCTGGAGGATATTGAGTACAGAGTGATCTGGGAGGACACGCCCGGCCACATTACGTTTGTTTGACTCTATGGCCATACCAGCAAAGAGTCCATTCCATCCGGTGAGGGGGGAGGAGCATTTATCACGGATGGGGGGAGCACATTTGTTAGAAGAATTTTGGAGCACTTTTTTGGGGGGATTGAGCACAATTTATTTTTTGTGGACTTTATATATATTTTTTTGTGACTTTTTATTTATAGTATTTGAATTTTTTATATATAATTAATTTGCGCTGTGGAGTGTTTAAAATGATGTTCGATTAAGGGTCTGGTATGGATTTTGGGGGCCCCACACCATTTTTTTTTCATTTTGGAGTAGGCTTTCCCTCAAACTCCATACCAGAACCGAAGGGCCTAGTATGGATTGGAGGGGACCCCATACTGGTATAAAAAGAAGAAAAAATGAATGTCAGCAATTCTTTTGTTTAGATTCTGCTCTCATGGGGGAGTGGAGATGAGTCATGGTTGTCAAGGATGTGGCGGCCGCCCGCTCCTTAGAAACCATATTTACTGGCTCCTTAACAACCAGCTAATTCAAATACATTCCTTAACTATCTCACGCCTGGACCCCTACCTATTTACCACATGCATTTATTCCCTTTAGTGAATTGATTTTAGTGCTGTTTTTGCGGTATTTGCCGAGTGTTTTTGTTTTTTGGGGTAAATCCCTCATAAAGGGATCGTGAATTGACACGTTCAACATCGCATGCGACAATTGTGAAAAATGTGTCAGATCACCTAAACAGAGCATGCGATCTGCTTTAGTGAATGGCCGCTGTGTTAGAAAGATTGCAAGACGTTCCTGAGATATCTGCAAACTAAATAATGTTTTGTTTGAATTACAACTTGTTAAACCAGATTCTCACCGACCCGGCCTGAGCTATGGAGACACCACTCACCACTCACATTATAAATGTGACTGTTTCAGAGCTGCCATACAGCATTCAAGAGAAGAGGTCAACTGCTGGTTCCTCTATAACTCTCCTCTCCTGAAATACTCTGCGCTGCTGGAGGACTCCGCTCCTTCCTCTATAACTCTCCTGAAATACTCTGCACTGCTGGAGGACTCCGCTC
Organism: Staurois parvus; assembly: GCF_062004578.1. Classification (NCBI taxonomy): domain Eukaryota; kingdom Metazoa; phylum Chordata; class Amphibia; order Anura; family Ranidae; genus Staurois; species Staurois parvus. The sequence continues at coordinate 559,640 of NW_028318121.1, read as the reverse complement.
CTTCCTCTATAACTCTCCTCTCCTGAAATACTCTGCACTGCTGGAGGACTCCGCTCCTTCCTCTATAACTCTCCTCTCCTGAAATACTCTGCACTGCTGGAGGACTCCGCTCCTTCCTCTATAACTCTCCTCTCCTGAAATACTCTGCGCTGCTGGAGGACTCGGCTCCTTCCTCTATAACTCCTCTCCTGAAATACTCTGCACTGCTGGAGGACTCCGCTCCTTCCTCTATAACTCCTCTCCTGAAATACTCTGCTCTGCTGGAGGACTCCGCTCCTTCCTCTATAACTCTCCTCTCCTGAAATACTCTGCACTGCTGGAGGACTCCGCTCCTTCCTCTATAACTCTCCTCTCCTGAAATACTCTGCACTGCTGGATGACTCCGCTCCTTCCTCTATAACTCTCCTGAAATACTCTGCACTGCTGGAGGACTCGGCTCCTTCCTCTATAACTCTCCTCTCCTGAAATACTCTGCGCTGCTGGAGGACTCGGCTCCTTCCTCTATAACTCTCCTCTCCTGAAATACTCTGCACCGCTGGAGGACTCCGCTCCTTCCTCTATAACTCTCCTCTCCTGAAATACTCTGCACCGCTGGAGGACTCCGCTCCTTCCTCTATCACTCTCCTCTCCTGAAATACTCTACACCGCTGGAGGACTCCGCTCCTTCCTCTATAACTCTCCTCTCCTGAAATACTCTGCGCTGCTGGAGGACTCCGCTCCTTCCTCTATAACTCTCCTCTCCTGAAATACTCTGCTCTGCTGGAGGACTCCGCTCCTTCCTCTATAACTCTCCTCTCCTGAAATACTCTGCACTGCTGGAGGACTCCGCTCCTTCCTCTATAACTCTCCTCTCCTGAAATACTCTGCGCTGCTGGAGGACTCCGCTCCTTCCTCTATAACTCTCCTCTCCTGAAATACTCTGCGCTGCTGGAGGACTCGGCTCCTTCCTCTATAACTCCTCTCCTGAAATACTCTGCACTGCTGGAGGACTCCGCTCCTTCCTCTATCACTCTCCTCTCCTGAAATACTCTGCTCTGCTGGAGGACTCCGCTCCTTCCTCTATAACTCCTCTCCTGAAATACTCTGCTCTGCTGGAGGACTCCGCTCCTTCCTCTATAACTCTCCTCTCCTGAAATACTCTGCGCTGCTGGAGGACTCCGCTCCTTCCTCTATAACTCCTCTCCTGAAATCCTCTGCACTGCTGGAGGACTCCGCTCCTTCCTCTATAACTCCTCTCCTGAAATACTCTGCACTGCTGGATGACTCCGCTCCTTCCTCTATAACTCCTCTCCTGAAATACTCTGCACTGCTGGAGGACTCCGCTCCTTCCTCTATAACTCTCCTCTCCTGAAATACTCTGCTCTGCTGGAGGACTCCGCTCCTTCCTCTATCACTCTCCTCTCCTGAAATACTCTGCACTGCTGGAGGACTCCGCTCCTTCCTCTATAACTCTCCTCTCCTGAAATACTCTGCACTGCTGGAGGACTCCGCTCCTTCCTCTATAACTCTCCTGAAATACTCTGCACTGCTGGAGGACTCCTCTCCTTCCTCTATAACTCTCCTCTCATCCTCTGCTCTGCTGGAGGACTCCTCTCCTTCCTCTATCACTCTCCTCTCATCCTCTGCACTGCTGGAGGACTCCTCTCCTTCCTCTATAACTCTCCTCTCATCCTCTGCACTGCTGGAGGACTCCTCTCCTTCCTCTATCACTCTCCTCTCATCCTCTGCACTGCTGGAGGACTCGGCTCCTTCCTCTATCACTCTCCTCTCATCCTCTGCACTGCTGGGAATGCTGAGTTGCTCCCTATGTTGGGATCACACACACAATACACACATACAGTTGTGTCCAAAATTATTCAACCCCCACTGAAATTGAGTGTTTTGGCCAGTTTGACATTGCTTTTGATCATTCAGTCATCTTGCTTACATTTACATTAAAGAGGCACTTGTAGGTCAGACAAATATAACATAACAGTTATAATGAAATAACCACAAATGTCTTTTCTGTGCTCACAGCATTCTCAGTTTTATTCAACCCCCAAGTGACATTCAATCTTAGTACTTAGTACAGCATCCTTTTACAGTTATAACAGCTTTTAAACGTGAAGCATAGCTTGACACAAGTGTCTTGCAGCGATCTACGGGTATCTTCGCCCATTCTTCATGGGCAAAGGCCTCCAGTTCAGTCACATTCTTAGGCTTGCGCACTGCAACTGCTTTCTTTAAGTCCCACCAGAGGTTCTCAATCGGATTTAAGTCTGGTGACTGCGATGGCCACTCCAAAATGTTCCAGCCTTTCCTCTGCAACCATGCTCTAGTGGACTTGGAGGTATGCTTGGGATCATTGTCCTGTTGAAAGGTCCAACGTCTCCCAAGCCTCAGGTGTGTGACGGACTGCATCACGTTTCCATCCAATATCTCCTGGTACTGAAGAGAATTCATGGTACCTTGCACACGCTGAAGCTTCCCTGTACCTGCAGAAGCAAAACAGCCCCAAAGCATGATTGACCCTCCACCATGCTTCACAGTAGGCAAGGTGTTCTTTTCATCATAGGCCTTGTTCTTCCTCCTCCAAACATAGCGTTGATCCATGGGCCCAAACAGTTCTAATTTTGTTTCATCAGTCCACAGAACACTATCCCACAACTTTTGTGGTTTGTCCACATGGCTTTTGGCATACTGCAGTCGACTCTTCTTATTCTTTGGAGACAGCAAGGGGGTACGCCTGGGAGTTCTGGCACGGAGGCCTTCATTACGCAGTGTGCGTCTTATTGTCTGGGCTGAAACTTCTGTACCCACATCTGACAAATCTTTTCTCAGTTCCTCAGCAGTCACACGGGGACTTCTCTCCACTCTACGCTTCAGGTAGCGCACAGCAGTCGAAGTCAGCATCTTCTTTCTGCCACGACCAGGTAGCGTTTCAACAGTGCCCTTTGCCTTGAATTTGCGAATGATGCTTCCTAAGGTGTCTCTTGGTATGTTTAACATCTTTGCAATCTTCTTATAGCCATTGCCCTTCCTGTGAAGAGAAATCACCTCTTCTCTTGTCTTCCTGGACCATTCTCTTGCCTTCACCATGTTTGTAACCACACCAGTAAATGTCTAGAAGGAGCTGAGTATCACAGTCATTTTAAAGCTGCCTAATTGGTGCTTATTATGCTTGATTGCTGCTCGGTGACATCCACAGGTGTTTTCAATACCTGATGGAAAGCACCTGTATGAACCTCTGTTCTTCAGAGTGGTAGTCTTTAAGGGGTTGAATAATTGTGGCAATGAAGAAACCACATAAGAACCATTTACTACTGTATTACATAAACAATTGATGTCATTTTAGTTGCATTTGGGTAGTTACAACGTCCTTGTAGGATTTGATTCTGAATACAATTCCAAATGTACACTATAGTCCCTAAACCCCTTTACAGCATTGGGGGTTGAATAATTTTGGACACAACTGTATATGAAGGAAGGTCGGACACATTGGAGGAGGAAGTTCTTCTATGTAATGAGAAATGTTGCTTTCAGTGAGAAGAATGCGGAGCGGACACATTGTTACATTGTACAGATACCACTTGTGTGTGAAGGGAACAGCAAGGTCCAGTTCTACTGATCACTGTCAGTGATAAACCGCAATCACAACATCTGTTATCCCACACTCAGTGACATCTCACCGTGATTGGTCCTGTAAAGACAAGCTCCGCCTCTTTATTACACATCATCATTTCATTCAGGGATCAAATCTCCAACTTTTATCCATTATTTGTTCCTTTTTTAGTTTCTTTTACACTTGTGGAATATTTTATATAAAAGATGGTGGGCGGAGATACATAGTAACATTGTGCTTCTCCCTGTGGGAGGGGTGTGGCTACAGCTGTCTATATATGGGTATGGGGGCGGAGTCTGGCAGTGGTTTTGCATTCTATATGGCATTCTGTGGGAGTCATTGTACACGATATTTCCGAGTTGCAATGTTTGTGTGACACCATTTCAGAGGCATTCTGCAAGGGAAACTTTCACAGAATGGGAGAAAGTTCTTTGTGATCATACAAATCATGGGGCCCTATACATCCTCCCTGACAGGGCCCCCTTCCTGCTATAGGAGTACGGCCTGCACCCCAATATTTGGCAGCACCATGGCATCATTTATGTCTTTGTTGGCACGGCACGGCCCCGTGTGGATGACTTCTCGGCCTTTTGGCTAAGATCAAGTGTAGTATCTGTTCTTATCAGTGTCCTGCAGGGGTGCTCCACAGTCATTCTAGCTTTGCGGGGATGACTGGTTGTATAGTACCCCTGCTGGTATGATGGGGGTCCTGATGGCTATTACGGGGGGAACAGAAAGCGGGAGTCCACGAGTACAAGCTGGGGCCCGGGAGTAATTCTCCTTTGGAACGTCAGAGGGATCCAGTATCTCCTGATTCGAACGGATCTACCTTGGTCTGGCCAGGGGCCGGGAAGGCAGAAAGTCCGCAAACACAGTGCCCCCTGAGTAGTCGCCTCAGGGGTGCTCTGAGTAGCACTTGGGGGTGGGACCCCACGTTGCGAAAAGGCACATGGTCACTGAGTTTAAACACTTTTTGCACTGCGCCTCTAGGACCGGGCCTTTTGGCTAAGTTCTGGGCAATTTTTGTTACAGACCTCAGGGCCTGGTCTGTGCACAATTTGGCACGACCATTTTTTTTATTTTCTATTTATTTAATTTATTGCATCTCCCACGTTTGTCACTTTTTTCTTACTTATGTGTGTGTTTTTCCACATGATGGAGGGTGTGGGTCCTCGGGCCTGCCCTGAAGTCTAGGGGGAGGATGTGTGGCCTTTTGGTTCCTTCCTCCCCTGTCCCTGGGGGGTTTTCTCTTCGGGAGAGCCCCCTGACCAAGTACTGGGTGGCTGGCTTCGGCTGGCCACAAGGAACGGTGGTCCCCCAGGCCTTTTGGCTAGGTAGACCAAATGGGAAACCTTGTCCCTGTCAGGAGCTTTGTGCCCCGGGGGATCAGGGTAGTGGTCCATCCCTTCCGGGGGAAGGACAAGCACACCCCTAAGTGCACTTTTTCGTGTGGTGTTTTGCACTTGCACATTTTTTGTGAACACTTACGTGTTTTTCATTTTTCGCACGTTTGCGGACTTAAAAAGAAAAAAAAAAATCGGTTCTTATCAGTTTTTGGGGGAGGGGATGCCGGTGCCTCCTGTTGGGTGGGGGGTGCTGGTTAGTACCTGTTCTTAGGTGGGAATGGTGAGAGTGGTGGGGGAGCCTTTTCCTCTCGTGTTGATTCTGGCCTGGTACACCAGGCTGGTCCCCGGTTGTAGGCAAGGCTCTACCTAAGCTTTCTAAGTTCTGATGCCTTTCTGGTAGGGATGGGACTGCTCTGGTCTGGCCGAGGGCCGGGCTGAGAAAGAGTTTTAGGCACCTTGGTCACTATACCAATCACACTTTTTTTTGCACCTGCCTCTAGGGCCGGGCCTTTTGGCCAGGACCAGAGGAATTTTTTATTCCTGGCCGAACGGCCCACCATAGTATTGCACTATGGCACCAAGCACTTTTCTACTGCCCTCCCTTTTTTTAATATTTGTTTTTCACTTGCACTTTTTGCACAGCACCTACGCACTTTTTTCACTTCTGATTACTAGGATGTAGGTCCTCGGGCCTGCCCTGAAAGTCTTGGGTGGAGGCATGTGGCCTTTTGGTCAGGGTCTTCTCCTCTCATGGGGCCTCCCTTCAGGAGAACCCCACTTAATACTTGAGTGGCCTTGCTTCGGCAGGCCTCCTGAAGAAAGGGGTCCACCTGGTTTTAGCCAGGTGGATCTAGTGAGTGCCTCAGTTCCTGTCAGGAGCCATGCACCCCGGGGGATCAGGGCTAGGGCCCTTTCTCTTTGGAGTAGGGCCAGACGTATACCCTGCGCACTTTTTTGTGTGCTTCACTTTTAAGTGCTCACTTTTTTTTGCATTGGGTGCTAGTTTTGTGAGTGTGTTCACTACACCGCGGGACTTCAAAAATAAAAAAATGGCCCTGTGTGGCTCCATCCCGAGGAATCTTCTGCTCACATTACCACCATCTCTCACTAGAGCTCACATGACTGGTGGCCATGTTGCACTTAGCAGAGAGCTACCAACCAAGAAAGGAGGATGGGAAGGGAAGAGTCTTCTGCTGACCCAATGGTGCAAGTACTGCCTCTACCCTCCTGTCGGAGGCCCTGATGCCATTCAATACAGTTCAGAATTGGGTCCAATAACAGCAAGCAATCCTCTAAATGACTTGTGACCATTGGCTATCTATAGTCACATGCCTGATGAAGGGGTCCTTCAAGACTCAGAAACGTCACACTTGCTGTAACTATGTGATTGCTTATTAAAGCTTTGGACCCATAACTGGAGATCCTCGGAGTGCTGGTGACGTTCTTCCCACATTGGCTATCTATGGCTCAGAAGAATTGATGGGTTCAGATTTCCAGACCTCTAACGTCTCCATCACATCATTCGGCTGAAGGAAGATATAGCAAGATCTTTAGAACGTTACGGAAGTATCAGGGACCAGGTCCTACACCCATGGGTCTCCTGATATATGGTGCAGGGATGGGTCAGGAACTGGTGAGATGACCACCATTTGCAGGTTGTAGAACAGCAATACCTCTGTGAAGTTACTGGCTCAGAGCCCCCATGGCTGACAGTATGTATGATTTCTAGGTACTCAATCCCTTTGTTGTCCTGTCAGGGAGATTCTCCTTCTCTTCCTTTCTTGAAGACACAACATGAAGTGAGAGGAAAGTTCTACAAAATGAGAGCAATTCCCCTCATAGACAGTTGTCACCGGAACACATGTCCACCTTGGAAAATTTCCCCTCACCTCCATTTCTAGTGACAGCTTTACAATGCGGGTTATTGGATAATGAAGAGCAGGACAAATATGAAGGGTAAATAAACCCAGCAGGGACTTAGACAGCAAAAGGAACCGGAATAAATGTCAGAGAGGTGCTTGGAACACCGATAGTCACTAGTGCAATATTGCAGAATGTCCAGCCAATGAGCAATAGCACCGGTGAGGCTGCTCTTGTCAGACAGGGAAACCCTTACAGGGGAATCTGAATCCAGAAACAGAACGATGTCACGGAGAGCGCCAAACCACAATAAGTCCAAGAAAACTTTAACTCTTCTTCAAATAATTGGAAAAAAACAAAAACAAACAACCGACACGTTTCCTGATTCTGAACACTTCTTCAGGGTTGGATGTTATAAATGTACAAAACATTTTCCTGTGTGGATCTGTTTCAGATACATAAACGTTACATAACTTCAGTTTGTTATTTGTGCTATTTGAGTCCTTACAGGAATTTATAGAACATTCAAGTCCTGATGAAGGGGGAGGGATCAGACCCCTGAAACACGTTGGATGTTTTATTTCACCGGTTCCCCACCGCCCTATAGTAGAACTACTGCTACAGGGTGGCATGGCTGAGCAAAATCACATATATATATATATATACATGATTTTGTATTCTCATGTAGGAGGTGCGTGCACCATCCTACTTGCACCACCCTACCTGCACCACCCTACCCACACTGCCACTGACGGCTACAGCTGTCGATCACCGGGTCCCAGATGGAGACTCCCTGCCGGCACCCGGTGATCACCGAGGAACAGTGACAGGGGAGAGGTCTGTATGTAAACAATACAGATCTCTCCCCTGTCAGCGCCAACAGGCTGCTTTGTATCTCTCTGCACAGCATGTCTACATGCTAACACATACAGCACACAGTTAACCCTTTGATGGCCTCTCATGTTAACCCCTTCCTGCCCAGTGCCATTAGTACAGTGTCAGTGCTTTTTATTAGAACTGATCACTGTATTGGTTTCATTGGGGATGTCAGTGACACGAAGTCAGTTCCCCCCCCCCCCCACAGTGTCAGAATGTCCGCCGCAGCCCCGCTATAAGTCGCCATTACTAGTATAAAAAGAAAAATCCCAGAATATATACCGCCATTTGTAGATCCTATAACTTTCACGTAAACCAATTAATTTACACGTATTGGGATTTTTTTTTTAGCAAAGACACGGAGCAGAATACATTTTGGTATAAATTTATGACGAAATTTGATTTTTACATTTTTTATTGGACATGTTTTATAGCAAAAAGTCAAAAATATTATTTTTTTTCAAAATTGTCGTTCTTTTTTTGTTTTTAGTGCAAAAAATAAAAATGCACAGGTGATGAAATACCACCGAAAGAAAGCTCTGTTTGTGGGAAAAAAAAGGATGTAAATTTCATTTGGGTGCGGCGTTGCATGACTGCACAATTGTCAGTTAAATTAACGCAGCGCCGTATCACAAAAAATTGCCTGGTCAGGAAGGGGGGGGGACTTCTGGAGGGGGAGGGGATACTTCTTGGTGAGCAATTAATGTTTCTTAGGCTCCTTTGTGGTTTTGTACTCTTCATGATATTTCTTCTTTCAGCCAAAAAAAAAAAAAAAAAAGCCTGTCAGGGGCTCTAACCCTCACACATTACGGCTCCATGCACACTAGCATTTGTTTTAAGCTAAAAAAGCTGAAAACAAAGCTGAATAAAAATTGCAGGTAATAGCATTTTAGTAGCATGTTAGGATCGTTAGTGTTTTATTGGCATTTTTGCAGTACATGTAGGAAAAACAAAAAAAAGCTGTTAGTATCATTTTAGTAGCATTTTGTGGTTTTTTTCTGCTTGAAAAACGCTTTAAAAAACTCTACAAAAACAATTTTATTTTTGTTTCTAGACGCTGAAGCTCAAAAAATGCTACTGGCCTAAAGCAGTGTGCATGGACACCTAGGAGGACACTATTTATCTTCTAGGAGCAGAAAAATGCCAACAACAGCTTCTAGGAGCTTTAAAAAAAAACCTCCAACCTTCATTCTAATACGGCGTGCACCGGAAGCGGAAGAGAATCATTGGGCACAAGCACCAGGATCACCACAGCATATCCTGCCAATAGCACATTTCCAGAAACATAAAACAAAAATACTTGGAAACAATACTATACATTATCTTGTTGTAAAACATGTAATCGGCCATTGTATGCCAGAGGGGGAAAGAAAAAATGGGCAAAACATCGCATTACCGGTCGTGGTGCCATCTTGTGTTCACAAAAGATATGGCAATTGCCCATTTAATAGACATAAAAACATCAAAATATTTGTGACATAAATTAAAAATAAATACAGAAGCACCATAAATAAACATCTCCAGTCGACCTTAAAAGGTGTAAATAGTTATAAAGTAACCAGAAACAGATAACTATTATTGATGAATGATTGACGTCCCATTCAATATTGAGACCATATGGCGTATATGATTGTAAAGTGTAAATCCACCATACTTCCAATGTAGAAATCTCCCGCTTGGTGTAACTGCCCCTCCAATTCTTGGAGAATTTGTCAATACCAATAAACAGAGCTCCCTCGGGGTTTTCTCATGGTGAAGAGCATAATGCTTAGAAACACTATGGTTGGGAAAACCTTTCTTTATATTGGCAATATGCTCTTTTAGCCTAGTCTGTAGTGTCCTAACGGTGCGTCCTATATATTGACACCCACATGGACATTGGATTAAATAAACCACGTTTTTTGTGGTACAGGTGATACAATTATTGACCTTAAATGATTTATTAGTAATCATGGAATGAAAGGTCTCAATGTTTCTATTATTACATGTATTATACTTACAGACTGTACACCTTCTACAGGGGAAATACCCCTTAATCTCATGAAACATAGAAGGTTTCTTAGGAGGAGCTATAACATTAGGGGCTACAAATAATCTCAATGGAGGTGCCCCTCTAAAGATAACAGGAGGGGCCTCCGGAAGGATGGGACCCACAATCAATGTGACAAACTCCTGCGCTCCTACCTAAAAACTAATACCTACCAACAAAGGTAAAGCTGCTACATACAGTCATATACCCATAGACAAAAAATATAAATGAAACACAAATGATGCATAAAAATTCTTCACACATAAATGAATAAGTGAAACAGTGCAAAATTAGTAATAGAAAGATTGGGCGCCGCGCTCTATTAATTGTTTACAAATAAAATTAAAAAAATGATTTTAGCCGGTATAAAATAATCTCTCTGAGTTATCACCGTGAATAAACATAAGTACACCTTATACCAATAATTATATAAAACAAAATAGGATTGTGGATAAAAAATAATAATAATGGTAATAATAATTGTAAATGAAATAGATTAAGGGTGAAATATTCCAGCTCTGACCTTCAGCTGGGAATGAATAGTCCCATATGCACTGGGATGATACCACATTGTTTATCAGTTGAACAGAAGGATGGATGCCGTATACTCTCCTCTGTAACAGCCTGTGCTGTATAGCTGCAATGGGTAACAATAGACGCTGTACTGGGAGTCACTATGGTAGACCAGATCTCTCCTTCCCCAGCACTCTCCTTAGTCCACTTCTCCTCGCAGGAGTCATAAGGAAAAGAAAGAGGTACATAGTGTCTTATCCGGGGTAAAAGATTGTAATGTGCGCTAGTAGTACACTCACATGTAATAAAAATAAAGTGCGCTTTTCTTATATATACACAACCGCGGGTAGCGGTGAGATCAGCCTTGTTGGTGTGCCTGCGCACAATGTCAATACTCGCCGTCTCTGAATGCAGATGCGTGGTGACGTCACTGCCCCTCCCATACGCGTTACGCTACAGGGACTCGTAGCTTCCTCTGGGGGATGTAGTTTTGCACATCACCTTGCCTGAGTTCTTTATCTATCATTACGGCGCCATTTTGTTGTAGTCCTAATGAATGCTACCATCTTTATGGGGTCTAAATCTAATGCAGAACACCTGTTGTTGGTATTAAATGTTACTATTAGTTATATAGTTGCAATTTGTGTCCCAGTGTCAGGAATGGACTTGCCAATAGTGATGGGACTCACCTGCCTTGTGGGCTGCAGTACCAGGGCTGGCCAGCGGGTGCTCTCAACAACCAGAGGTTCACTTTGGCAATTAGCCATCACCTGGGGCTGATTGCAGGTGGTGTATTTAAGGGATGGCCAGACCTGCAGTCTGTGCCTTGGTGTGTGTTTTTCCATGGGCCCCTGTATCTTGTAACCTGCATTCCTGGTCCTGGTCCTGGTCCTGCCTGACTTGTTGTCGACCCTGCCTGATCCTGACTTCTCCTGTTTGATCCCTGGCTTGTGACCCAGACCATTCTCTGCCTGACCCCCTGTACCTACCTGTCTGTTAGTTGCTGTACCCAGCTCGTGACCTGACTAGTCTCCGCCTGCTCCTCCTGTACCTACCTGCCCGATAGTTATCGACCCGGCCTGCCTGACTACGCTGTGCTCTATATGTGTATGTACCTGTGTATCTATACCAGTTTAGGTTTGGGTTTGTTTCACCTTGTTGTATGTATTTGTGTTAGCTTGGGGTTTGGTGCTCTGCGTTTATGTTTCTATTGTTAGTCTTTATAAATTGTCTTATTTATACCATATCTGAAGCCTGCGTTTCCCTGTGTCAGTCCACACACTTCTGGTCACACCCGCATCCCTGACACCCAGCATCCTACGGCTTGACTGTCAGTGTGTACATTGCACACCCCCAGCTCGATCCAGCAGTGATTTAGCAACACAATATATACTGGAACCAGAATATGCTAACAGTAATATTATGATTCCTCTTAGTTATAAACAAAAATTACAGTTATTTAACAATTTATAAAAATTATTTTAATAATAAATTAATAATAAATTAAAATCATGAATATATTAAAAATCACACATATAAATAAATAAGTAAATTAAATATGTAATGCTATTGATATACATTCCCCATAAATGCATGTTGAAGCAAACTAGTGTATATTCTAGCCCTATCTTATATTTTGCTTTTTATTAGTACTCAGCCCACTATTTAATTCATGAATCATACTAAAAATGTTAGATTAGTTTTACAGAGTCTTGTTCTTAAAATTATAATGACCATAATTGACATAATCAGCCCAGAATGGTCTGATATCCATGTATTATACCTGTAGGTAAATTCACTCTGAATTAGTGTGACATTGTCCATTATATATATATATTTACATTTTCTTCCCATATATTAACTTAGGATCTATATTTATATATTGTCTGCATGGCGCTCAATGGTCACTCAGAAAACATGAAAGGTCAAATTCTTTATTTAGACCCCTAGGGGCCAGACAATCCATCTCATAAATCCAATGAGATTCTTTTTTACTAATTTCTGTAATTATGACTCCTGCGAGGAGAAGTGGACTAAGGAGAGTGCTGGGGAAGGAGAGATCTGGTCTACCATAGTGACTCCCAGTACAGCGTCTATTGTTACCCATTGCAGCTATACAGCACAGGCTGTTACAGAGGAGAGTATACGGCATCCATCCTTCTGTTCAACTGATAAACAATGTGGTATCATCCCAGTGCATATGGGACTATTCATTCCCAGCTGAAGGTCAGAGCTGGAATATTTCACCCTTAATCTATTTCATTTACAATTATTATTACCATTATTATTATTTTTTATCCACAATCCTATTTTGTTTTATATAATTATTGGTATAAGATGTACTTATGTTTATTCACGGTGATAACTCAGAGAGATTATTTTATACTGGATAAAATCATTTTTTAAATTTTAATATTTTTAACCACTTGCCGCCCATCCACTGTACATATACGGCGGCAGGGCGGCACTCGCAGGCAAAACCACATTTTAAAATGTGTGTTTTGGAAACAAATAGGGCGGCGGCGCGCCTCGTGTGCGCCCCCTATCTGTCCCGTGGATCACCGCCGCAGATGTGAGTTGCCGGTCACAGCCGTTCCTTAGCGGCTGTTTCCCGGCGATCGGCGGCAAGCTGTGACAGACATCACAGCTGCAGTAGCTGTACTGTCTGTCACTTCCCTGTCAGCTCGAGGATGAGCTGATCGAGAAAGAACAGTTTCTCTCTCTCGATCAGCCTTGTCCCGCCCAGTACACTCCCCCACCCCGCCCCCTAGTAAAACACTCCCCCTCACTCCTATAACCCTTCCCTGCAAGATAAAGTTAACCCCTTCCTCCCCAGTGCCATTAGTACAGTGTCAGTTTTTTTTTGTTGCACTGACCACTGTATTAGTGTTTTTGGAGATGTCAGTGACCCCAAGTCAGTACCCCCCAATGTCAGAATGTCCGCCGCAGTCCCGCCATAAGTCGCTGGTCGCTGCCATAATTCGCTGATCGCCGCCATTATTAGTATAAAACTGAAAACTCCAGTATCTTTCCCGCCATTTGTAAACGCTATAACTTTCACGTAAACCAATTAATTTACACGTATTGGGTTTTTTTTTTAGCAAAGACATGTCGCAGAATGCATTTTGGCAGAAATTTATGACTAAATTTGATTTTTGCATTTTTTTTTTTACTGGACATGTTTTATAGCAAAAAGTCCAAAATATTGTTTTTTTTCCCTCAAAATTGTCAGCCTTTTTTTTTTATAGCGCAAAAAATAAAAACCGCACAGGCGATCAAATACCACCGAAAGTAAGCTCAATTTGTGGGGAAACAAATGATGTAAATTTCATTTATGTACCATATTGCATGACCGCGCAATTGTCCGTTAAACTAGCGCAGCGCTGTATAGCAGAAAAATGGCGTAAATTGCAGTATTTATACCATACTTTGTAGACGCTATAACTTCCACACAAAGCAATCAATATACACTTATTGGGATTTTTTTTTACCAAAAACATGGAGCAGAAAACATTTTGGCCTAAATTTATAACCAACTTTGAGTTTACTATATATTTTTTATAGCTGAAAATAAAAAATATTGTTTTAATTCAAAATTTTTGGCCTTTTTTTGTTTATAGCGTGAAAAATAAAGAGTGCACAGGTGATCAAATACCACCAAAAGAAAGCTCTATTTGTGTGAAAAAAAGGACGTAAATTTCGTTTGGGTGCAGCATTGCATGACCGCGCAATTATCAGTTGAATTAGTGCAGCGCCGAGTAGCAAAAAGAGGCGTGGTCATTAAGGGGGGTAAATCCTCTGGAGCTCAAGTGGTTAAACAATTAATAGAGCGCGGCGCCCAATCTTTCTATTGCCATCTTATTGATGCACACCACGTGAGGGGGAGCGAGGACGCCTGCGACACATTATATTGTTTACATATACACAGATATTTGTATCCTTCAGTGGCTCACAAGTACATTTTACACAAGAAGTGCAAAATTAGTGACACAAATAACATAAACACACAATATTAAATAGTGCCAAAAAACTCATAAATAATCACGTGTGACAAGTGTCAATACGAGGTCCTAAAAGGAGCAAATAACATCATCGGTGCCCCAAGTAATCCAATAGGATCCAATAGTGCTCCAAATCAAACAAGTCACAACAGGACTCAATGTGCTAAAAAACCTCCATCCGGAACTAAAAAACAGTTCCCACCATATAACACAAAACACGCGTGCATCCCAATAAACGCATAACCTAAGAACTGATCATGTAAACAAACATGAATAAATATATAAAGTCCCGTGAGGTGTAAAACACCTGACAATATACAAAAAACCAGATATAAAGTCCACAGCAATTCTTGAAGAAGAAAAAAAAAAATGATAATTGTGCTGATAAATATGCAGAGATATCCACAAACGGCTGAATTGCCCGCTCACCTCCCTCTTGCGACCCGCACAGGTCATAAGACCTTCAGGATCACTAACACATGGACCCTAATAGTAGGTCATCCTCCACAGCTCTCCACACTGACCTCCCCTCATGTACAGATTCCAGCACAGGATCACAGGGCAGCAGATCTCCTCTTCAGGCACATAAGGTGGCTGCAGCCACTGGATCCCTCAGGAAATAGAAGTGAATGCTTGCATCGTGTCACACTATTTATTCACCAAACAAAGTATCACATATGGAATACGCTCACATTGTACATCATCTTGTACATCACATGTCAATCAAACCTCAGATCACATGTACTTCATGGGTGTCCAATGTAAATAAAGAAGGCGTCCGACCGGAAGTGCGTCACCGCCCACGCGTATCGTCACGCTTAACACGTGACTTCATCAGGGCAAGCTGATAGGGTGACACTTTCCTTATATAATGACCGCCTGTCAATAAATCTCATTAGGAAAGGCACTACTGCACATCTCCGGGGGCCATTTTGATGTAGTCCATAGGACCGACGGCCATTTTCCCTTAGTTCATTTTGCATGTAAATAGAATGACTGCATCAGAACAATATAGGGAAGCGGCCATTTTGATGTAGTCCTTAAGTCCGGCGGCCATTTTCCCTTAGTTCACTATGCATTAGAATGGAATAACTGCATCAGAACAATACAGGGAAGCGGCGGCCATATTATTGTGGCCCAGAACAATCTCTTTTACAGCTGCCTTATTAATAGAGGTCTGAAAATACTTAATATACTCCTTAAAAGGCAGAAAAAGAGTATATTAGCCAGGACAAGACACTATAAAAAAAAATATAAATTTTATAACAGACTGAGAGACAATAGGAGCTAATAAAAATTATTAAAAATATATATAACAAAAATCTTTATTAAAAAAATATATAATACATATAAGTATAACACATATGTATATTAAAATGATAAAATTACTAGAAAATATTAAAAATATATAAAGAAAAAATCTAAAAAAAAAAGAAAAAAAGAATCTGAACTCATGCATCTACATCTTTCAGAGGATAACAACAAGTCGCATAAAAAATATTAAAAATGATAATAACTTGTCAAAAATCTGAAATAAAACAGTTAAGATCAAAATCAATGTTCTGGCCTTTCGGATTCAAAGTTTGCATTAAGAAAATCCATTTTGATTCAGCTTGGCTCAGGCTACGTACTTTGTCGCTGCCTCTCCAATGGCTGTTATATTTTTCAATACCCCAAAAACTAAGCTGTGTTGGGTCTTTATTGTGATGCGTTAGAAAATGCCTTGATACGCTATGCTTAGGAAACCCTTTTCTAATGTTTTGCACATGTTCCCTAAGCCTCATCCACAGCGGTCTTTTAGTCCGACCAACATACTGTAAACTGATGCAGTCATTCTATTTACATGCAAAATGACCTAAGGGAAAATGGCCACCGGACTTATGGACTACATTAAAATGGCCGCTTCCCTATATTGTTCTGATGCAGTCATTCTATTTACATGCAAAATGAACTAAGGGAAAATGGCCGTCGGACCTATGGACTACATCAAAATGGCTACCTGAGATGTGCAGTAGTGCCTTTCCTAATGAGATTTATTGACAGGCGGTCATTATATAAGGAAAGTGTCACCCTATCAGCTTGCCCTGATGAAGTCACGTGTTAAGCATGACGATACACGTGGGCGGTGACGCACTTCCGGTCGGACGCCTTCTTTATTTACATTGGACACCCATGAAGTACATGTGATCTGAGGTTTGATTGACATGTGATGTACAAGATGATGTACAATGTGAGCGTATTCCATATGTTGTGGTGGTTTATGTAAGGATTTATTCTACTTATAAAGGGCGTGTCCCTTTCCCTTAGATGAAATATTACAGTGCCTCCAGCCGTTAAAATACGGCAAATATTTAGTGAACCAATAATTTGGACACCTTGATAATTTGATCACCACTTATTATTATACCTTGAATTCTTTTAGCCAGTATGATTTCGTACCATACACACAAAATTTGCCTTATAATAGATAAATATAAAAATTTATTTATGTACAAAAATTATATATATATTAACACAAAACGCCAAAAGACTGGTGATGAATGAATACTGGTACACACAATCAAAGATATACTATACCAATATCATACACAATATAATGTTTCTAAATAATGACAATCACTATAACAAATTTTCTAGATGATGATGATGATTAAAAATTAAATCTAGTAATAACTAATAATTTTAGAGTATCTCAGAGGTTATTTTCTCTCATTACGTGGCCATAGCAATGGAAGAAGATATTCCCTGATAAATTATACTCTAATTACTAATATTTAATAATTTATGAATTATGAAAAATTTGTAATATGACACCAACAATATCTAACAGTAATACGGGATCTCTCTCTATATATATATAACCACCCAATACAGTTGTTATCACTCTAAGGTAATTCTTATTACTCTACACAACAGAGAAAATATACAATACAAAATTAAATGGACAATCTCACCACACCCAGATCTAGGAATATGACACCTCCCAGTGGATCCAGCTGGCAATGGAACGCCTTCAGAATGATGGCCACAGCAAGTGATAGATATGTAGTATAGTAGAGATTCAGAGGTTTAGAAGTTTAGGAGAAAGTTTTTTTTTTTTAAAAGTTTGAAAGGATGGAAGAGGGGTTATTCAGCAGAGTAGTCTCTTCAGATGTCTTCAGATTTTCTTTTAGTGAGGGTTTTTCCAATGAGTTCTCCTTTTCTTTGATGAGTTTTTTTTTTTTTAGTGAGTTTTTTAGTGAGGTTTTCTTTTTCAATCAGGTTTTTCTTTTTCAATGAGGTGCATGGGTTTTTATACCAACTAAACTATTGTTCTAAGAGACCCTCCCACCAGGCTTTTTGATTGGCTGGTTGGGAAATGTATGTATTTAAGCTATCTCTCACCTGTCCACTAAGTGTCAGTCAGAGCTCATAGAACAATTTGAGTATTTGTGATGACTCACACCTCGGGTGGAACTCAAGGTGATTTCAGGTATTAAATATACGTCTTATCCAGATATATATAGTTGATCATAGCTATAATGTTCTAAATAAGAACCATGGAATATATGTGTATATTCGGTTATTCATCTCCCTGAGATACAAGCTTGTGTGAAAGCATTTTTTCCTGATAAGACATACAACTGCTGCTAACTCACAATATCTTACTTTTCCTCATCTCAATACTCAAGTTAGTGATATACAATCCCCATTCTGTTGAATCCATCGTGGTGTGTGAAACATACTCTTTATAACATCCCATTGATAATATGCTTTTTGGTAATATCTCTGTGGGTAGATATATTCAGTTCTTAGCCTTATATGTCCTAAAGTTAACCTTTTGGTTTTTAGAACCAAAATTCCCATGAGGAGGAAAGACCCTCTGTTTACCTTTTTTTATGGGGGTGTATACTCGTGAGCTACTATGGTGACATAAAAGTGCTTACAATTAATTATTGTAAATATAATGGTGCATCAACACATAAAACACATACTCAAAATAATGTGTGGAAATAAACAAATCAAATATAATCTGTGTCGCGCTCCTCAAAATATTGTTAAGTGATATGTGATGTATTATAAAGTATAATAAGTTAAATAAATATATAAATAAATAAATAAATATTATCTCATAATAATATAACTTAAATCAAAACATGCCCAGTGCTGTAAATTAATTATAAATAACTAAAAATAATGTGTTTGATGATGTGACTAAAATATATGGTGTGTAGTGCCACAAATCAAGTAAATCAAAGGAAACCCTTTGTTCAAAGATTTAAATGTGCAAAAATTGTGCATGTGCAAAATGTGCAAATATTGCCCAAAGCAGTGAAAAATTTATATATAATAAAGTGCAATACTTAATTAAATCTGAATAAATAATAATAAAAAACTGTGCAAAAAATATATGATGATCACTTCACTTATGCAACCTGAAGCAGTGATTAGGACTATAAACTCCTAATCCTTAGTTAAAATGAGATATAAACGTCCCAATTTATACAAATGTATAGAGAGTCTATTGCTGTAAAAGTAGACTGCGATGTTGCTTTGCCTTCCGCTAGATGGCCTCTCAGTTCCTTCCAAATTATGAGGGCTGGATGGGTAGATATGGATATCTCCCCTCGTGTAGTTTGGGGTCTATCTCTTATCACCTCTTCCTCCCCTTTTTTAATCCTCCGGTTTAGGCCATGAAAAAGAGAAGAGAGATCCCCACATGGTGCTTATATCTTTCAAAAAGGTTTTAATACGTCTCCTGACAAATTCAAACTCACATTTCCAAGATCAATACAGAGCGTTTGTTATAATGTGTGCCCTCGCACAAAGACAGTACTCGCCGTTCCGCTAGTTGTGGCGTCGTGACGTCAGAGCCCCTCCCCTACGCGTTACGCCACAGGGTCACGTGGCTTCCTCAGGGGGATGACCCTCTGTTTACCTGTCCATTGTGTTGGAGTTAGGGTAAACAACCCTTTATACTTTTAACCTTAGTGGATAATAGTATATTGTGACAGTTCGAGAAGTTTGTTTGTTCATCACACTTTCCAAGGTTTCCTGTGAGCTTTCAGAAAATCAGTTTGGTTCATGTCCAGACCTTGTATATGTTCACCTGCCATCGAAGTCTAAATAATGGTGTTTGACCACCTGTAGAAATTCAAATAGCATATTGTCTCTGGAAAAAGCTTCCTTCACCCATTATCTGCATGTCTTCACTGGAGGGTCCTTTGAATTTTCAACCAAGACAAGTTAACCCTTAACAGACGGCTAGGCTGGGTTGTTGTTGAAATAAAGTCATGTTTTTGATACATAATTTCAAAAGTCACTACAATGTGATACTTTGTTTGGTGAATAAATAGTGTGACACGATGCAAGCATTCACTTCTATTTCCTGAGGGATCCAGTGGCTGCAGCCACCGTATGTGCCTGAAGAGGAGATCTGCTGCCCTGTGATCCTGTGCTGGAATCTGTACATGAGGGGAGGTCAGTGTGGAGAGCTGTGGAGGATGACCTACTATTAGGGTCCATGTGTTAGTGATCCTGAAGGCCTTATGACCTGTGCGGGTCGCAAGAGGGAGGTGAGCGGGCAATTCAGCCGTTTGTGGATATCTCTGCACATTTATCAGCACAGTTATCATTTTTTTTTTCTTCTTCTTCAAGAATTGCTGTGGACTTTATATCTGGTTTTTGTATATTGTCAGGTGTTTTACACCTCACGGGACTTTATATATTTATTCATGTTTGTTTGCATGATCAGTTCTTAGGTTGTGCGTTTATTGGGATGCACGCGTGTTTTGTGTTATATGGTGGGAACTGTTTTTTAGTTCCGGTTGGAGGTTTTTTAGCACATTGAGTCCTGTTGTGACTTGTTTGATTTGGAGCACTATTGGATCCTATTGGATTACTTGGGGCACCGATGATGTTATTTGGTCCTTTTAGGACCTCGTATTGACACTTGTCACACGTGATTATTTATGAGTTTTTTGGCACTATTTAATATTGTGTGTTTATGTTATTTGTGTCACCTATTTTGCACTATTTCACTTATTCATTTATGTGTGAAGAATTCTTATGGTAGTAGCGCTGCATCATTTGTGTTTCATGAGACCCAAAATGTTTTCATTCCTCAATACTCCCCAATGTTACTTAGAGATTACTGGTTAAAATCACAATTTCTCGGAAAGGGGTACAATTCTTGTGCATTAGAAAAAGCATTTAGGGAAGCGGATGCAAAAATAGAACAGAACTATTAATTCCTGGTTTGAAAAAAGACCCAAATGAGTCATTTAAAACTGCTTTTGTCACCACATTCTCCACTCAGTATTAGAGGTCACTGAGCTGATCCCACTAATGATGGGCCTACCCGGAGGGCTAGTGGGATCCTTATGAACTTTGGGCAAATAATATATCACAGCTACACAAGGAGCCATAGGAACCAAAAAGGATCTCTATTTTTTTATCTATGATTCCATTTTTGTAACCCTCTTTAAAACTGCCTTTGTCACCACATACTCCACTCAATATTATGACATTAAAAATATCTTTAAGAAACATTGGGGAGTACTGAGGAATGATAACATTTTGGGTCCCATCCTTCCGGAGGCCCCTCCTGTTATCTTTAGAGGGGCACCTCCATTGAGATTATTTGTAGCCCCTAATGTTATAGCTCCTCCTAAGAAACCTTCTATGTTTCATGAGATTAAGGGGTATTTCCCCTGTAGAAGGTGTACAGTCTGTAAGTATAATACATGTAATAATAGAAACATTGAGACCTATCATTCCATGATTACTAATAAATCATTTAAGGTCAATAATTGTATCACCTGTACCACAAAAAAACGTGGTTTATTTAATCCAATGTCCATGTGGGTGTCAATATATAGGAGGCACCGTTAGGACACTACAGACTAGGCTAACAGAGCATATTGCCAATATAAAGAGAGGTTTTCCCAACCATAGTGTTTCTAAGCATTATGCTCTTCACTAGAGATGAGCGAATTTCTCAAAAATTCGATTCGGCTGATTCGGCGAATTCCAGTATGAAATTCGATTCGATGCGAATTTCTTCGCTACAAAGTTAACTTATTAAAAGGGTTTCTAGGCTTCAGAGAGCCTTTAAATTAGTGCAGAACACTGTACCTTTAATTTAAATGCCCTTGGAGATGAGGAAGGAGAAGGAGAAGGAGAAGGATGAGAAGAAGGAGAAGGAGAAGGATGAGAAGAAGGAGAAGGAGAAGGATGAGAAGAAGGAGAAGGATGAGAAGAAGGAGAAGGAGAAGGAGAAGGAGAAGGATGAGAAGAAGGAGAAGGATGAGAAGAAGGAGAAGGAGAAGGATGAGAAGAAGGAGAAGGATGAGAAGAAGGAGAAGGATGGGAAGAAGGAGAAGGAGAAGGATGAGAAGAAGGAGAAGGAGAAGGAGAAGGATGAGAAGAAGGAGAAGGATGAGAAGATGGAGAAGGAGAAGGATGAGAAGAAGGAGAAGGAGAAGGATGAGAAGAAGGAGAAGGAGAAGGATGAGAAGAAGGAGAAGGAGAAGGATGAGAAGAAGGAGAAGGAGAAGGAGAAGGATGAGAAGAAGGAGAAGGAGAAGGATGAGAAGAAGGAGAAGGAGAAGGATGAGAAGATGGAGAAGGAGAAGGATGAGAAGAAGGAGAAGGAGAAGGATGAGAAGAAGGAGAAGAAGGATGAGAAGAAGGAGAAGGATGAGAAGAAGGAGAAGGATGAGAAGAAGGAGAAGGAGAAGGATGAGAAGAAGGAGAAGGAGAAGGATGAGAAGAAGGAGAAGGATGAGAAGAAGGAGATGGAGAAGGATGAGAAGAAGGAGAAGGATGAGAAGAAGGATGAGAAGAAGGAGAAGGATGAGAAGAAGGAGAAGGATGAGAAGAAGGAGAAGGATGAGAAGAAGGAGAAGGATGAGAAGAAGGAGAAGGATGAGAAGAAGGAGAAGGATGAGAAGAAGGATGAGAAGAAGGAGAAGGATGAGAAGAAGGATGAGAAGAAGGAGAAGGATGAGAAGAAGGAGAAGGAGAAGGATGAGAAGAAGGAGAAGGATGAGAAGAAGGAGAAGGATGAGAAGAAGGAGAAGGATGAGAAGAAGGAGAAGGATGAGAAGAAGGAGAAGGATGAGAAGATGGAGAAGGAGAAGGAGAAGGAGAAGGAGAAGGATGAGAAGAAGGAGAAGGAGAAGGATGAGAAGATGGAGAAGGAGAAGGATGAGAAGAAGGAGAAGGAGAAGGATGAGAAGAAGGAGAAGGAGAAGGATGAGAAGAAGGAGAAGGAGAAGGATGAGAAGAAGGAGAAGGATGAGAAGGAGAAGGATGAGAAGAAGGAGAAGGAGAAGGATGAGAAGAAGGAGAAGGATGAGAAGAAGGAGAAGGATGAGAAGAAGGATGAGAAGAAGGAGAAGGATGAGAAGAAGGAGAAGGAGAAGGATGAGAAGAAGGAGAAGGATGAGAAGAAGGAGAAGGAGAAGGATGAGAAGAAGGAGAAGGATGAGAAGAAGGAGAAGAAGGATGAGAAGTAGGAGAAGGATGAGAAGAAGGATGAGAAGAAGGAGAAGGATGAGAAAAAGGAGAAGGAGAAGGATGAGAAGAAGGAGAAGGATGAGAAGAAGGAGAAGGATGAGAAGAAGGAGAAGGAGAAGCAGAAGGAGAAGGATGAGAAGAAGGAGAAGGAGAAGGATGAGAAGATGGAGAAGGAGAAGGATGAGAAGAAGGAGAAGGATGAGAAGAAGGAGAAGGATGAGAAGAAGGAGAAGGAGAAGGATGAGAAGAAGGAGAAGGATGAGAAGAAGGAGAAGGAGAAGGATGAGAAGAAGGAGAAGGAGAAGGATGAGAAGAAGGAGAAGGATGAGAAGAAGGAGAAGGAGAAGGATGAGAAGAAGGAGAAGGATGAGAAGAAGGATGAGAAGAAGGAGAAGGATGAGAAGAAGGAGAAGGATGAGAAGAAGGAGAAGGATGAGAAGAAGGAGAAGGATGAGAAGAAGGATGAGAAGAAGGAGAAGGATGAAAAGAAGGACAGTTCTGTGACAGTTTCTGTCTATTTCTGACAGTTCTGGGACATTCACTCCATACAGCGGTTTCAACCGCTGTATGGAGGGAATGTCATAGAACTGTCAGAAATAGACTATTTCTAACAGTTCTGGGACACTCACTCCATACAGCGGTTGAAACATTGTATCTATTTGTTTCCATAAATGGATCCATTTATGGAAACAAATAGATACAATGTTTCAACCGCTGTATGGAAGGAATGTCCCAGAACTGTCATTAATAGTCTATTTCTGACAGTTCTGGGACAATCACTCCATACAGCGGTTTCAACCGCTGTATGGAGGGAATGTCATAGAACTGTCAGAAATAGACTATTAATGACAGTTCTGGGACATTCCTTCCATACAGCGGTTGAAACATTGTATCTATTTGTTTCCATAAATGACATTCTGCAGATACACTTAGAGGAGCGCTGCAGATACACTTTTTGCCGGCTTGGAATTATTCTTATTTTCATCCTTCTTCTTCTTCTTCTTCTTCTTCTTCATCCTCATCTTCTTCTTCTTTTTCTGAGGATGAGGATGAAGAAGTAGAAGAAGAAGAAGAAGTAGGATGAAAATAAGAATTCCAAACCGGCAAAAAGTGTATCTGCAGAGTTCCTCTATTTCTGACAGTTCTCTGACAGCTTCTTCACATGTACAGCGGTTGAAACATCTGTATCCTAAATGGAAACTAATAGATACAATGTTTCAACCGCTAAACATGTGTTCCTTCTGTCAGAGAACTGTCAGAAATAGCGGAGCTCACTGCAGGGACACTTTTGCCGGCTGATCGGGAAATATTCGATTCGCGCACCCGAAGTAGGCAAAATTTCGGATTCGACGCGAATCGAATATTTCCTGAAATTCGACTCGAATTCCGGTTCGCCTGGTTCGATTCGCTCATCTCTACTCTTCACCATGAGAAAAACCCCGAGGGAACTCTGTTTATTGGTAGTGACAAATTCTCCAAGAATTGGAGGGGCAGTTACACCAAGCGGGAGATTTCTACATTGGAAGTATGGTGGATTTACACTTTACAATCATATACACCATATGGTCTCAATATTGAATGGGACGTCAATCATTCATCAATAATAGTTAGCTGTTTCTGGTTACTTTATAACTAGTTACACCTTTTAAGGTCGACTGGAGATGTTTATTTATGGTGCTTCTGTATTTATTTTTAATTTATGTCACAAATATTTTGACGTTTTTATGTCTATTAAATTGGCAATTGCCATATCTTTTGTGAACACAAGATGGCCCCACGACCGGTAATGCGATGTCTTGCCCGTTTTTTCTTTTTCCCCTCTGGCATACAATGGCCGAATACATGTTTTACAACAAGATAATGTATAGTATTGTTTCCAAGTATTTTTGTTTTATGCTTCTGGAAATGTGCTATTGGCAGGATATGCTGTGGTGATCCTGGTGCTTGTGCCCAATGATTCTCCTCCAGTTCCAGTGCATGCCTTATGAGAACGAAGGAGGAGGTGGTTCCCCTCTTCCCTATAAATATGTGCTGCGTTCTGACGCTGGTCATGCCGCTGGTGATGTCATTGATGATGAAACGTGTAGGAAGTAGCCAGAGCATGTGACGTCAGCATGCACCGAAACGTGGCGGCCATCTTGTTGGTTGGAAACTTACCATTCATTTATATGGTGACATTCTGTTTTGATGTATGTTTTTTACTAAATTTTGAGGCAATACATTTAATTCATCTTACTACACTATGAGGATTCTTTTTGCACTTTGAATGGGTTTGTCCTCTATGAGGATAATTCTTTTGTAGGTTCACCTTCCAGTCCATCTCTTGATATGAAAGTTTGGAACCAGAGAGTGCCCAGGTCCACGGCTTGCCTTTTGGAACTTATACAGCGAATTTTGACCCATCCATAACTGGGGGTCATCATGATCTGGTAAAGGAGAGGGGCCTGAACATGGAGCTCTGGGTGAGTGAGGAGAGGAGCTCCAGGCATTGGAAGCTAGATGCCGCCAGAGCGTGACCACTTGAACACCCAATAGCTTACTGGACCTGCATGCCTGGACAGCAGGAGCTGTGGGAGCGCCCGCAGAGCCCCGTCCCGCTGCATCCCCGATCCCTGGCGATATCTCCGAGTCTCGCTTCATCCTGCTTCGTTGGCTCAGGCGGAGTGGTCTGCATTAGGCACTGCCATGGTGCTCTGTGGCGGACCGTGCTGGGGAGGGGAAAGACCTTTTCAGCGGGAGTGAGGCGAGGATGCAAGGCTAAGAGAAGATGCACGGAGGAGTGTTACAAGGGCTGGTCACTGATCAGTCTGAAATGCCATTGTCTGCCACAAGGGATCAGTGGAGTTTGGAGAGGAGAAATCCTGAGGGAGGATCAACTTGAAAGGGATCCCAAGAAGCATCAATAGCTTGGCCAGAAGAAATGCGGACCCTGAGACACCCGCAAAACCTAAATCATCATATAGAATTGACGATCTGACGGAAACCACGCCTAGGTACTCCCACAGTATGATTGTGTCAACAAGACGAAGGAATTTGAAGAGTATATGCTCAGAAGCCGGGGCCAGTATTCCAGATGTGGATAGAGGTGGTGAATTGCCGTGGACAACGGCGAGATGTTTAAACTTTAATATTGTTCTGTGCCTGTTATATGAAAAGTATACATACATGAAGTGGGGCCGGGCAAACAGAAGATTGAGGTGCAGGGTGTTCTCAGAGGGTAAGGAGAGTTACAGACATTACATATCCTCCTATAGGTAATCGGGACTGTTTGTGGACTTTTCATGGGACTGACAATATTGATTGTGAGTAGTATATGGGAGGTTAACAGACACGCCCAATTAAAATGAAGAGTAGATCTTCAAAAGATGGGGGGGGAAATCTCAGTCAAATGCAGATAGGAGTACTATCAAGAAATATATGCCCACATGGGAAAAAAGCCCAGAGAAACACCAGGATGGCAGCAGAAAGTATGATGAGGGGCAAATTAGATTGTCATATGGAATGCGGGGTGGAAATTCGATTAACAAATCCATAAATACTGACAACATAATAGAGAAAATTATGATGGATCAACAGGGCGCTATATCACAAATCCCCACAATGATGGTGGAAATGTCCGCAAAACTGAAACTCTTTATGAAAAATTAAATGGCTGGGATACATACTGACCTGGGGGAATACTAACAAGAGTGGAAGAAATAGAAGGGAAAATGGAAACCCAGGCCCAGCAGATCGTCAAATTGAAACCACAAGTAGAAGAGATGCAAAGGGAACAGTGGGAACTAGCATACAAATTAGAAGATCAAGATAAAAGAGACAGGGGGGCCACATTCCGGGGGGTGGAGCCTGACCATGGCGGCTGAGGAGGGCTCGATGTAGGAGCTCCCTGACAAGCTCCGCTTTCTGACCTCCCCAGGAGCCCTCGTGATGAAGGAGATTGGCGGGGTGAGACCTACCTCTGTTTGAGGGGTCTCGGCAGTTCTGTGCCTGTCTTCTGGTGCGGTGGACCGGGAGTGAGAGATGGAGTTCGGTCTGTCCGGGGCCTGGTGGAGACGCTGTGTCGGGTTGCCGGGAGACAGGGAGGCACGGCGTGACCACGTGGTCAGCTGCTGAGGCGTACTGGGAGGTGAGGAAGCCGGCCGGCGTCCTGTGGAGAGAAGGAGGCGCCTGTCCGCTCCTCAGTTCATTCTCTGGCTTGCTGCCAGGGCTGAAGAAAAGTCTAATGCCCCAGTCTTGTGTCAACAACCAGAAATAACAATGAGGAATCCCCTGAGGATCTGCTGAAAGGACTGACATTTGAAGCCTGGAGCCGTCTCGCAAGAAGAGAAGAGAGAGGAGGGTGACTGAGACTGGCTTAGGCTTGATATATGTCAAATGTTACACTGTACTGTTTAGAAAAGCAGAGAGTGAAGGGGAGAAAGGGGGATTCCCAGGGAATACAAAGGAGTTAGAAAGGAGAAGAGAACTAAGTGACATAGAAAGGAAAGTTAATGGATAAATAACCAGGCAAGGCTGAGACCCGAGTATTATATCTAACTTTTACTTACCCCGAGTTTATAAAGGAGAATAAGACCCACAGAAGATATGAAGAACAAAAGTGCTAAAGGAAGTGGGCTCAAAGGATCCGAAACTGGCACTATTAAAAAATATACGTCCCAGGGAAATGTGACCCCAGAAAGGCCCCAAAGCATAAATGAAAAAGGAGAAGTGGATCTCAGTCTAGAAAATAGTCCTAGACTATCGTTGGGCTTGAATGTTTGCAGTCAACAAATATCAGGAAATATGGAGATGAAAGAGCTTGAAAGAGATCTACAAGTACCGAATAAAAAAGAGATGGCAGAAATGTTCAAAGAATTAGAGAAAACAATAAAGCAAGAAATGGCAACTATTCGGAATGATTTGGGGCAGCTGTTAATGAGAGTTGAAGAAACGGAGGAGAAAGTTAAAAATCAGGCACAAAACATTACCGAATTAGAAAAGAAGATAATCAACATGGGGAAAGTTCAGGAAAAATTGCTTTATAAGGTAGAGGTACAAGAAAACAGGGTCAGGAGGAGCAATCTTAGGATACGAGGGGTCCCAGAGATTTCAAAAGGAGAAGTATTGCAAGAAGTACTATGTAAAATCTTAAACTCCATAACGGATAGACCTGATATAGAAGTGATCAAATTAGAAGAAATTGGAATTATAAGAAAAGAGGATTGGCAGCTTGTTAGGGGGGGAAGGCAGGGGGTGAGAGGGGAGGAAGGGGGGAAGAGTGAAGAAAAAATTTTTTTTTTTTTTGCTTTCCCTTCCGGTCCCCTTCTCTCCCTTGAGATATCCCTGCTAGATTCCCAGTCTTAGAGGTCTGTGGAAACTTATTGAGTCATGTAGATAGCTCGGGGGTAATTGGGGAGGTTGGAAAGAGGGAGAGCCGTTCATGGGCAGAGTTTAGCCCCAAGGATTAAATCAAAGGTGGGACTAAGCCCACAAATGATTGGTAGGCATACTAGAAGCCTAAAAAGAGAGGGGGATGGGAGGATGGGGGGGTGGGAAAGGGGTATTGGGGTCAACTCCCTGCATGATAGAAGGAGATATAAAAGCAAGGAATAAGGAAGAGCATGGATGGAGGAGAAGAGGGGAGATTTAAGAAGGATGGAAGAAATACAGTTAAAAACTTATAATGTAAATGGGTTGAATTGTCCTGGGAAAAGATTTAGGCTATTTAAAGAGCTACAACATAGAGCATCTTCAGTGGTTTTCTTGCAGGAGACACATTTTGAGATAGAGTCAAATGTTAAGTTAAAATCTAGGTATTACCCAGCATGGTACTATGCAGATTCCCCAATTAAGAGAGCAAAGGGAGTAGCAATAGGGTTTGCAAAGAATATTAGGTTTGAGCTGGAGGATAGGAAGATGGATCCGGAAGGGAGATTTTTGTTTTTAAGAGGTAAACTACAAGAAATGGAGTGTACAATGGCTAATATTTACTGTCCAAACAAAAGGCCGGAGTTATTTTTGAAAAGTGTGCTGAGGAAGCTGATGGACTTTAAAAAAGGTCGCTTGATTCTGGCTGGAGACTTTAATTTTTGTATGGATCCACAAAAAGATGAAACCTCTTCGGTGCAGAGAGAGGGGGGTGGGACTTTGAGAATATTGAAGAAAGAAATACATGAGTGTCAACTGGCGGATATCTGGAGAATTACACATATGCATGATAGAGACTATACTTTCTTCTCAAATGTTCATGAGATGTATTCGAGACTAGACTATATATTGATAGAGCATCAACTCATTGAGTCTGTGGTTAAGGTAGAAATAGAAGCAATGTCTTTTTTAGATCATGCCCCTGTCACAATGAAAATGGAGTGGGGAAGGAGGGTGGCAGGAGGTATGGGATGGAAGCTGAATGAGCCACTTCTCCTAGATAAAGATATTGCTCAGAAGATTGGGGAAGAGATTAGGCGATTTTTTAAGGAGAATGAGACAGGAGATGTGTCGATAGCCACAAAGTGGGAGTCTCATAAGGTATATATAAGGGGAATGTTGATTGCGATTGGGGCAAAAAAGAAAAAAGAAAGAAGAGAGAAAGTTAGGTGGCTCTTAAAGGAAATATGTGACCTGGAACCGATACACAAAACTAGAATAACAAAAGAAATAAGGCAGAAGGTAATAAAAAAGAAAGAATAACTAGAGACTTTGATGGAAGAGGAGAGGAGAGGAGAAGAGTCTATAATAAAGTACTAAGTCAGAGGTATAGATGGGGAGATAGACCAGGAAAATATTTAATGAGAGCCTTGAGGAAAAAGAAAAATAGGAACTATATAGAAAAAATAAAAAGCTCCAAGGGTGAACTGGTCTATTCAACTAAAGAAATTGCTAAAGTATTTATGAAATATTATAGAAAGCTGTATAATATCTGTCCCCATGACTCTTTAAAAAATACTGAAACTGAAATTGAGAGGATCCAAAAAAGAAAGATATATCTGGAGAATGCGGGCCTATCAAAATTAAGCAAAATACAACTGAATTCCCTAGATGCAGAAATCACTCAGGAAGAAATAAAAGCAGCATTAAAAAGTACAGTGTCGGGGAAAAGTCCAGGACCAGATGGTTACACTGTGAGGTACTATAAAAAATACAGTGAACTATTAATACCTAAGCTCAGAAGATATATGAATGCCTTGGGAGGAGGGATGGAAGAGGAGAATCTCTACAGGCCCATGGTGTGCTTATCCACAAGGAAGGAAAAGATGCTTCTCAATGTTCGAGTTATAGACCTATTTCATTACTGAATACGGACACTAAGTTATATGCAAAGGTCTTAGCAAATAAACTGAAGGAATTTATGCCAGAATGGATACATGGGGATTAGGTTGGCTTTGTTCCAGGGAGAGAAGACAATGGGTTGAGATCTCTGATACTCATTCAGAAAAGTAGAAAAGGAAAAAATCCAGAGGTGGTGCTCTCAATTGATGCCGAAAAGGCATTTGATAGAGTGGATTGGGGCTTTATGATGGACACCCTGGAAGCCCTAGGGATCGGAGACAGAATGAGAGCGTGGATAGGAAAATTGTATAGGGAACCCTCCACAATTATTGTGGTAAATGGGGAGAGGTCGGAACCCATTAGGATGTCAAATGGAACAAGACAGGGCTGCCCATTGTCCCCACTGTTATATGTTCTGTCACTGGAACCCTTGTTGTCAACAATAAGGAATAATAGAGATGTAAAGGGAATTCAGATAGAAGATATAGAGCAAAAGTGAAAAAGAAAAGATACAAAAGGAATTCCCTTTTATATGGAAAGAAAGAGATATAAAATACTTGGGTGTAAAAATTACTGCTTCATATTAATATCTGTATAAATTAAATTATATTTCACTGTTAAACGAGATTAGGGAGGAATTAAAAACATTAGAAGGAGGAAATCCGACATGGAGAGGACGTATAAATTTGGTAAAAATGGTAATTGTACCCAAAATCCTATATAGATTCCAAATGATTCCAATTAAACTCCCAGAAGCCTTCTTTAAAGCAATTCAAAAAATGATAACAAGATATATATGGAGGAACAAAAAAACAAGAATATCCCATGAATTGCTAAGTAGGAACAAAGAGAAGGGTGGATTGGGGGTACCAGATTTTAGAAGATACTATAAAGCAGTAATATTGGCAAGAATTTTAGATTGGACGTATAATTATGAGAAAAGTTGGGTTAAAATTGAAAATAAACTCAGTGGAACCAGTCTAAGTAAAGTTATATGGGTACCACCACAATATAGAGGATTAAAAGCTAATGTAAGTATATACACTTTAAATGTTTTAAGGGTTTGGGATAATTTGCACAAAAATATGAAGTGGGATTTCAATTCTATATTGATGCCACTAAGAAACATAGAGTTTTTTCCCCCAGGTAGAGAAGAGATAGCAGGTAATTGGTTTAAAAAGGAGGATGTTCAATTGAGGGATGTTATGGAGGAGGGTGGATTGGGATCATTTAAGGATTTGGAAAAGAAAAAGGGAGAGATATTCGCTAAAATAGATGAGTGGCGTTACTTTCAATTGAAATGTTTTGTTGGGAATCTTTCAAAACCCTTGAGAACTAGAGGGGACTGGAATTTGTTTGAAATGTTTTTGGGGTCACAAGGTGATGGGAAACACGGTATTGCTAAAGTTTATAAAATGCTTACTGAATTGGACACAAACACAAAGCCAATATATATAGTAAAATGGGAAAGAGATATGGAGGTTGTGATAGATGAGGAAAAACAGAAGAAAATATTATAAGTGTTTGATAAGATAGCACATTACACCGAATGTTGAACATAAGATGTGTGGGGAGAAATCACCGTGGTGTTGGTGGGGTTGTGGAGAGATAGGTGCAGTGTACCATATATGGTGGGAGTGCCCAAAAATCCAAGTATTCTGGAAGATAATAATTTATTTAATTGGAACGATAACTGAAATCGATGTTGGGTTGGACCCAGAATTATGTCTCCTGCATAGTACAGAGCTAACAGTGAATAAATATAAGGAATCAGGTATATGGTACTATCTTAATGCTGCAAAAGGTTTGATACCCAAGTTCTGGCGGAAAGCAGAGGTGCCGAGAGAGGAAGATTGGGTATATAGAGTGAATCAGATTAGAAAGATGGAAAAACTTTATCACATGCAGGAAGATAAGATGGAGGTTTACTATATGAAATGGGAAAAATGGGAAAAAGCTGGATTGAATGTGAAATATAGGAAACTATAAGGAGAAATGAAGAATAAACTCCACTTGCTTTAGTAGGAAGATTTGGAGAGAATGCAGAGAAGGTTGACAGGGATGGGGGGGTGGGGGGAGGGATTGGGAAATAGTTTTAGAAAGTGCAAATAAGGAATGATTTTTTGTATTTTTAATGTGATAATGATGGAATATGTATTTAATTAAAAAAATCAATAAATATTTAAATTAAAAAAAAAAAGAGAATAGAGACAGAAGAAATAATCTGAGGATACGGGGCCTACCAGAAGTTTCTAGGGAAGAAGATTTGAGAGAAAAAATATGGAGTGTGTTCAACCCATTGATTGGAAGTCCAGATTCAGACCCTCTAAAAATAGAAAAAGTGCATAGAATTAGGCGCCCAATAGGAATTGCATCTGAACTCCCGAGAGACGTGATTGTACATTTTCATTATTTTGAGTATAGAGAGAGAATCTGGAAAAAACTGCGAGAGAGACCCAAAATAAAATTTGGAGGGACAAAGCTGCAAGTGTATGGGGATGTAGCCCCCGAGACTTTATCTAGGAGAAGCACATTGAAACCTTTATTGGATCAGATTATAGAGAAACAATTATGATATAACTGGGGGTTCCCTTCTTCTTTGATTGGGTGAAAAGGTGGTAAATCGGCCAGGCTAAGATTCCCGGAAGATCTAAGAGACTTTTGTGAAAATATAGAACTGCAGGTTGTGGAAATGGTGGGATGGTTGGAAAGGTCTAATGAGAGACTGGAACTGAGAAATGATATTTGGCAGCAAGTGAAAAAGAGGAGAAAATGATGGGGGGGGGGCAGAGGGGGGGTGGAGGTGAGTTTTTGCTCTTTCTTTCTCTCTCTCTCTCTTCATCTCCTTCCCCTTTCTCCCCCCGTTGCTGGCCCTTTCCCTTGTCCCATTATGGGGTTTTCTGTGAGGGGATCAGGAGAGATTTGAATAAGGCTGGACGCCTGGAGGCCTAGTAGGTTAAGTTATTAACCATTTCAATACCGGGCAATTTTACACCTTCCTGCCCAGGCCAGTTTTCAGGTTTCAGCGCTCTCACACTTTGAATGACAATTGCGCGGTCATACAACATTGTACACAAACTAAAATTTTATCATTTTCTTCACACAACTAGAGCTTTCTTTTGGTGGTATTTAATCACTGCTGGGGTTTTTATTTGTTGCTAAATTAACAAAAAAAGACCAAAAATTTTGAAAAAAAACACGTTTTTCTTTGTTTCTGTTATAAAAGTTTGCAAATAAATAATTGTTCTTCATAATTTAGGCCGAGATGTATTCTGCTACATGTCTTTGGTGAAAATAACCCAAATTAGGATGTATTTTTTAGTTTGTAGGAAAGTTATAGAGTTCACAAACTATGGTAAAGATCTGAATATTGATCAATCCTGAAGTACTGACAGCCAATCTAATTTCTTGAGGTCCAAGAATGTCAGAACAGTACAGATATCCCCCAAATGTCAGAACAGTACAGATATCCCCCAAATGTCAGGACAGTACAGATATCCCCCAAATGTCAGGACAGTACAGATATCCCCCAAATGTCAGAACAGGACAGATATCCCCCAAATGTCAGAACAGTACAGATATCCCCCAAATGTCAGGACAGTACAGATATCCCCCAAATGTCAGGACAGGACAGATATCCCCAAAATGTCAGAACAGTACAGATATCCCCCAAATGACCCCTTTTTGCAAAGTAGACAGTCCGATGTACTTCATAAGAGGCATGGCGAGTTTTTTGAAGTTGTATTTTTTTTCACTATTTCACTATTTTTTTTTTACATACTGTCACCAGTGCAGTACAGCGTCATCATATAACTGGCATGGCGGTGATCAGGGACACTGACTGGTGATAGTATGAAAAAAAAAAAAATATATATATATATATATATATATTTTTTATTACATTTTGTTTCTTTTTTTAAGATTTTTTTTTTCATATTTCACTATGACCAAAGTAGTACAATGTTACCATAGTAACATTGTACTAATTTGGGGAAGTGATCAGTATTTTTTTTATTTTATTTTATTTTTTTTTACACGATTTGCTTATAGCAAAGTAGCAAAGAATTACTTTGCTATAAGCAAGCATTTACCTGAATGACATTGATTCATTCAGGGTTTTTTTTTTTTTGTTGGTGCTTAGCTGTGATTTGGCCACAGCTAATCACATGACATGTGCATGTGATTAGCTGTGACCATTCACAGGTAGACACTAGTATATAATGGATGGCATAAATGAAGCCATCCATTGTATACAAATTGGTCACAGCAGGTCACATGGTACCGGCAACTGGAGCCAATACTCAGATCTGTCATCTGCCATGTCCGAGGTACACGGCCAGTGACAGATCGCGCTGATGCGCGGCTCTGCAGGTGCGCAATCTGCGCATGTGTGGGAGGACGCCATATGGCGGCCACCTGGAACGCTGATGACATTTTCCGGCCGCCATTCGGCCATAGGGCGGGCGGCAAATGGTTAATATCCCTTATGTTGGAAATGGGGGATCAGGTTAGGCTTCCATGTTTAGAGTCTTACCCTAAAATAGGAATCGTCAGTGGGAGAAACCTACATCAGATTCCAGGGCAATATGTAGGCCAGGAAGTTTTTAAGGGTAAGTTGGGTTGGGGAGGGGGCGGAAAATGGGATTGATCATCGATTGCTGTGTAGTATGGTTAGTTGAGGTTTAAATCAGGAGTGAAGAGTCCTGCCGATCTTTGACTTCTCCCATGTTGTTCAGGTTTGGATTGTGTGGGTTGTTACTGACATGGTGAAAATTTCATGTCAATATCACACCAGGTGACACCAACCCTAGTGATGCCACTGGGTTTTTCCATATGTGACAGGATACTGCATCCACCATACCCTGTAGAGGACCTCTGGCTGTCTTGGATCAACTTTAAGCCCTGGAATCACCCGTTGTGACATCTACCCTTCAGAGGGAGGATCACCTTTCATCTGTGCTACCTTGATCCCTTTGAGAGGACATATATATATATATATATATATATGCGCATTAAAATTGTGAATCTGGTGAGTGGGCAATTTTATTATTTCCATCTGCATGAGCACTGGAATATCTTTGAAGCAGGCACCTTCAGAGCACTATTGTCACTTTTGGAACCTTTAGATTTTATGACCATATACCCATGAACTTTATTCTATTTATCATAAAGGCAATTTATTAGATATATTCTTTTTAGCGCTGCACTACGTTGTTTTATATTGATACAAAGGAATTTGCGAAAGTCCTCGGCACCAGGATGAAGAAGCTGATGCCAGAGTGGATACATCTAGATCAAGTGAATTTTGTTCCAGGAAGAGAAGGAAGAGACAACGTTCTAAGAACATTGTTACTCCTACAGAAAGCAAGGAAAGGGAAACAGTCGACGATTATTCTGTTGATAGATGCAGAGAAAGCCTTTGACCGGGTGGACTGGGGATTCATGAATTATACACTTGAAGCTTTGGGAATAAGGAGTAAAATGATAAGATGGATAAAAGAGCTTTATAATTGCCCTTCTGCATCAATTACAGTAAATAGGTCCCTGTCAGGATCCTTTAAAATGTATAGCAGTACTAGACAGGGATGTCTCCTATCGCCTTTGTTATTTGTAATATCCCTGGAACCATTACTGGCAATGGTGAGAAAGAGTATAGATATCAGAGGAATTAGGATAGGAGAAGTAGAACATAAGGTGGCAGCATATGCAGATTAAATGTTGTTTTATATCGTTAATCCTAGATTGACATTGCCTAATTTAATGTGATTATTAAAACGATATGGGGTGCTGTCACGTTTGAAAATAAATCTATCAAAATCTGAGATCCTAAATATTAATGCTGCAAAGGCGGAGATGCAGACCCCGAGAGAGAATTAAGCTATTTAGGAATAAAGCTAACTCCTTCAATAAAACATCGATATCAAGTTAATTACATCCAATTAATTGATGAAATCAAAGATGAGTTGAGAAGACTTTCAATAGGGTGGGTCTCGTGGATCGGGTGTAATAATCTGGTCAAGATGGTGATAATCCCAAAAATCCTGTATAAGTTTCAGATGCTCCCAATATATTTACCAGGACCTTTCTTCCAGATAATAATAAGAATGATATCGAGGTTTATATGGACTAACAAGAAAGCAAGAATCCGTTATGAGACTCTATGTAAAAATAAAGAGAGAGGAGGACTGAACCTGCCAGATATGAGGAAGTATTACATGTCGGTGTTACTGTCAAGGGTGGTGGACTGGACATATAGTACAGAGGTAAAAAGTTGGGTTAAAATGGAAGGAATATTAACCACTTCCCATCCGACCCATGTATATAAATGGCAGGAAGGGAGCAGTGCAGGAGTGGGTTGCCGTTCATAAACAGCATCCGCAATTCTGGACTGTGCACCCTGTACGGGACCTGTGTGAGGTCCCGATCATGTGATAGTAGTAAGCAATAGTAGTAAGCAAGATGTCACTTCTAACATTATTGCTTTAAACGTGTGAAATCTGCGAATGATCACAGAGATCACATGGTACAGGGCTATTCACAACAGCCTTGTACCATGTGACAAGCTGTGACCAATCACAGCTCACACAGTATTTCTCAATGGCTGCAAGAATGCAACCAGAGTGAAGGAGAAATTATTGCTTTTACAGCCTTTATGGGTATAAAAGCAATCAGTGTAAAAAAAAAAAGAAAAAGTTTTCATCACCCCCCCACAAGTAGTACAGTGTCACTATGGTGACACTGTACTGCTAGGGTGACAGTATAATAATTAAAAAAACATAAATAATAATAGAAAAAAATAAAATAAAAATGTAAAACTTTTTTAAAAAATGTATAATTTTGGTTATAAACTAATTTGGGTTATTTGTTTTTACTAAAAAGATAACTGAATACATTTTGGCCAAGATTTATGAAGAAAGAATATTTATTTGCAAAATTTTATGAGAAACGCACTTTTTTTCAACATTTTTGGATTTTTTCATTTATAAAGCAAAAAAAATAAAAATCCCAGTGGTGAATTAATACCACCAAAATAAAGTTTTATCTGTCTCAAAAAAAATGCTAAAAAATTCATATGGGTTCAGTGTTGCATGACCGCGCAATTGTCATTCAACGTGTGACACAGCTGAAAGCTGAAAACTGGCCTAGACAGGAAGGGGGTGAAAGTGTCCGGACTGGAAGGGGGGGGGGAAAGTGTCCGGACTGGAAGGGGGGGGGGAAAGTGTCCGGACTGGAAGGGGGGGAAAGTGTCCGGACTGGAAGGGGGGGGGAAAGTGTCCGGACTGGAAGGGGGGGAAAGTGTCCGGACAGGAAGGGTGTGAAAGTGTCCGGACTGGAAGGGGGTGGAAGTGTCCGGACATGAAGTGGTTAAGTAATGTACACTTAGAGAAGATTATTTGGATCCCACATACGTTTCGAGTATCAGATGACAATAGTAGTGCTCTGACACGGGAGGTGTTGGGAATATGGGATGGGTTGCACAAATCAATGGATTGGCGGTTTAATTCACTTTTGATTTCCCTGGTGGATATGGATTTTTTTCCTCCAGGGAATGATAACATCGCGGGGAAATGAGGTAGAAATAGAAATGCACGAATAAGAGACATTGTAGTTAAGGGGAAGTTGTGTAAATTTCAAGATTTAAGGAACAGGAAAGATTTATTCTTTACATTAGATGAATATAGATATTATCAATTAGGACATTTTGTCTCAACACTCCTCCAGCCACTGAGGACACCGGAGGAAATGCTTCATTTTGAAGAAAACGTTGAGTCACGGCACAGCCTGTACACAGGTTATGTCCAGGATATATAAGATTCTTATCGAATTGATGGAGGAAAATAGCCTTTAAAGGACCTTGTTTGAGTCAACCCACAAATCAGGTCCCATTGATGGCCAACGAGAGAACCCAAAATATTGACTCTCCTAAACATGTCCCAAATGGCAAAAGAGGTAGAGTCCATGGTAGAGGTGGCTTTAGGGGCCATTCGGAATTTAAAGGAAGAGAAGGAATTAATACCTATTCTCAGTTTACACCATTACAGGAAGGATATATGGGAGGGAATTGGGGAGCAGACAGGATATTACTGAACATCCCTATAGGAAGAATCATCATGCTCTTGGGAATGTCTCTCCAGCTACTTCAAAAACATTTAGACCTCAGTGGGAACACAACCATGTGGGGTATTCGAAAGATGGAGCATCATATGATAACTATCATGCTAATGATAATGAAGGGTCTTGGAGACCTAGTAATAATTCCCATTTTTCCCAAGGCCAACCTAAATGAAAAAAGGGTCATAGAACAAAAAGAGGCACCAAAGGGGGGAGGAGGATCTGCTCAAAAAAGAAGGCGGGTATAAGTGACACAGGCCTTTTTAATCTCAGTTAAATCATGGCTTAAATTTTGCCCCTCCTCATAAGATAAATAAATGTGAGACTTTTCTGGATGTCCACAAGTTCAAATCAATATAAGGAGAGATCTTATCACTAACCCTACCAGGACTAGTGGTAGTATAAATGAGGGAGGACCTAATTTTAAGCATACCTCTTTGGCCAATGCGTCTTTATTTAACCCACCTGGGAATGTGGCTTCTTCGATCTCTGTTTTCAAGGACTTAGTCCTTACATGGGACTATAATCTTTCCTCAGGTTCCACCAATAGATTTTCTGATGTCTCTGGCATTTTTGAGCCAATCAGCATTTCCTAGTTCCTAGATGATCAATGAACATAAACATCAGAAAGCACCACACATGACCTTCGGAGGGTAAAGGACTGGGAATGGAAAGAAGGCGTTTATCCGAGGGTGACCATTAATGGGTTGATTTTTGGAAATGATGATCCTTATTTGAGAACCACTTGTGATGAACGGGCACTATTGTCCTTAGAGGACCGTAATGGACCTCTCATAACATCAGAGGCTTACAGCACACAGAGATATTCCATCTTGTTGGAAACTGTTGGATGTGCAGCCGCTGTTCCTTCTCTCTGTAACGGTGATAGGGAGAGAAGAGTATGAATACAGACCCAACATTGTCATACAGTACGTCAGCTGAATTTCATGGTCAGTATGGGCAATCTGGCAATAGCGTGCAGGATGAGCCAATGTCTCTCCACTTGGTGAGACATATTTGAGGATTTCACGGGAAGAAAGCACACTTCCATATCCAGGGCATATTTTTCCCACAATGACCTTTATTTCCCCAGACAGACATATTGTTCTGTATGAGCTCCTTTTTATGATCTGGGTTCCTCCATATAACTAATCATATGAATACAGTATGTAGGCCGGGCATTAAGAACGTGGGCATAAAGTATCATTCCCGGGTGCCCCTAACAGGCCTCATCCCCTAATTCCACATTAATGTGAGTCCCCACTCCCAGAGGGAGCAAACAAGGCATACATTCACCAGCACATGTACAATACTATGCCCGGCACTTCACCCTGGCAGAGCCAGGTACCAGATCAATGGATGGGTCAATGGTAGTAAGAAGAGGCAAGGCCAATAACTTTTCAAAGCTTTCCTTTTACAACTTCAAGGCATTCAACTTCCATTGGTACATTCCTAAGCAATCTACAGTATGTCCTGTTCCTATCTCCCTCCTATCCAGGGACCAGGACATCTTCGGGTATACCCCAGTTACATAGTTACATAGTTAGTCTGGCCGAAAAAAACATCCAGTCCATCCAGTTCAACCATAAAAAAAAGAAGTTATAATCCTGTACCCACTGTTGATCCAGAGGAAGGCATAAAATCCAGCAAAGCATGATCCAATTTGCTCCTACAGGGGAAACAATTCCTTCCTGATCCCCAGAGAGGCAATTGGATATTCCCTGGATCAACTTTACCTATAACTTTACCAGTTGGAAAATACCAATCACTGGAACACTACATTTCTGTAGAATGGGCCCCACTAAGTCCCATGCGGGGGCCAGCTCCAGAGTCTCACTCCTCTTCTCTCAGGCTCTCTACACAAACTCCTTCTACTCCCTAACGTATCTCCCTCCCTCCGGCGTGTGCGGCGATATGTAACGTGTGTCACAATCGATGTTTTCACATGTAGGCACCCTGAAGTGTGTGTTTACGGTCATACGTGTGTATATGTGGGGGTGCTTCAACATTTTTTTCAGGGAGGGATGTTATATCCTTGGGTGTAACTATTTTTTACAACCAAAAAAATTTACTTAACTTTTTTTTCTTCACTTAGAGGACACAAAGTCCCCTATGTGATGATTTTTTGGTGACAGGTTCTCTTTATTGAGACATGCAGGGTCTAAAAGACCCCCAATGTCTCCTATGGGCTCCATTAGAGCAAACCTCATTGCAATACATCTTTCCCCGACTATTCTAGCTGGGAAATCGGCAGCCATCACCCGTGAGTGACGTCATGGACGTCACCTTTCAGGTCACACAACGAAGGGTAGTGGAGCGCATGTTCATCCACATTCCTTTCTCCCCTCCACCCACTAGCACCCACCATGGCTCTCCCAGTTACCTGGCAGGAGTGAGCACACGGGAGGTCACCTGAACTGGGAGCTGTGGATGCAATTGGCGGCAGAGGAGCCATCTGACTGCCCCCGGCGTACGGACCTGGCAGTGAAAGGGTTAAACATTTGGCTGCATTCTATCCCCGGTGTCAGAGACTTTCACTGTCACTTTACTTTTTGCTGTCAGCCATGGAATCTGCTGATCTGAGCCTCTCTGAGAGGATGCAGCCATTCTGATTGGCTGTGGCAGGACAGGTAGCCAAGCTTAGCAGGGACTAGCCGTCAGCTGATTATATCATTCATCAGGTGAGGATGGCCGACGTCTATAGTCCTCTATAGTCCTGTGCAGGAACAAGGACAGAACAGGGCGCCTGCTGGTGGGACTACAAGATACAGAACAGCTTTGCATATTAGGCTGCATTAGGGTGGCCACCTCATCCCTCTAAACCCGAACACATATCAATGACACAGGTTCTGGGGCTAATTGAATGCAGATAAGGCATCAAGTGAGTGGAATTCCCACTTTCATCAGCCCCAGAACCTGTGTAACTAATATGTGTTGGGTGTAAAGGGGTGAGGTGGCCCCCCCTAGGCTGCATTCACACTTCAGGGTTTTGTAGCTTGAAGATCGAAGATCCAAGAAAGTTCAAACCTAAAAAATCAATAGTTATCTATGGTGCTTCTTCACACCTGATCACTGGAACAGGCGCCATAGAGAACAATTGATTTAGTAAGTTTGAGTGTTTTTGGATCTTGGATCTTCAAGCTACAAAACCCTCCAGTGTGAATGCAGCCTTAGAGTTGTACAACTACCAGTGAGGACGTATCTGCTTGTCTGCTGGTCTGTAGGACTACAAGGGGCAGCTTAGTAGAAGTTTTATTGCTTTAATCTGTGACAGTTTCAATCTGTTTTTGCATGCCTGTTCACTTGTATGGAAAGAGAATCAGTTCTGAACGAACGTTTGTTGACCCCGGCCCTAATTTTCACCAAAGTGTCCGATATTTTCCTGAGACAGGCACATTGTTCTG
This sequence comes from Staurois parvus, assembly GCF_062004578.1. NCBI lineage: Eukaryota > Metazoa > Chordata > Amphibia > Anura > Ranidae > Staurois > Staurois parvus. The sequence continues at coordinate 518,148 of NW_028318121.1, read as the reverse complement.
CAGGAGATTCTTTCAATATTGGTGTCCCTCCATATAATGAATCCTATGAACAAAGTACAAGTCACAGCCCAGCCTTGCCCTGTGTAGGAGGAAGTGACACCTCCCAGCTGCATTCTTCCCCGGTGTCAGAGACTTTCACTTTCATTTCTCCTACTGTCAGCGATGGCGTCTGCTAATCTGAGAGCCGAGCTGGAATGTTCCATCTGTCTGAACATTTATACAGATCCTGTAATGCTGAGATGTGGTCACAACTTCTGCCGGGTCTGTATTGATCGTGTTCTGGATACACAGGAGGGGTCTGGAGGATATTCCTGTCCTGAATGCAGACAGAAGTTTCTGGATCGTCCTGCACTGCACAGGAACATAACACTGCGTAACATAGTGGAGAATTTCCTGTCTGCTCAACCTGATCAGGAGGAGTCCGGGGTCTTCTGTACTTACTGTGTGAACTATCCTGTACCTGCTGTTAGATCCTGTCTGCACTGTGAGGTTTCTCTGTGTGATAAACACCTGAGAGTCCACAAAAAGTCCCCAGAACACATCTTATGTGATCCCACCTTGTCCATGGAGAGCAGGAAATGCTCCGTCCATAAGGAAGTCTTGAAGTATTTCTGCACTAAAGATAATATCTGTATCTGTGTGTCCTGCACTTTGGCTGGAGAACATCGAGGACACCAGGTGGAGATGCTGGATGAGGCTTCTGAGAAGAAGAAGGAGACACTGAGGAACGTTCTGCAGAAACTTCTGACAAAGACAGAGGAGATGGAGGAAAGAGTCCAGAGTCTGCAGGAACACAGGAGGAAAGTAGAAGAAGAAGCAGCTGGTGACACCGAGAGATTCACTGCCCTGTTTAGAGATCTCAGGAGACGTCTGGAGGACCTGGAGAAGAGAGTCCTGAGGGAAATCTCCGGGAGGGCAGAGCGGGTCTCCATCTTCATCCGGGATCTGGAAATAAAGAAGGAGGAGCTGTCCAGGAAGATGCGTGACATTGAGGAGCTGTGTAACATGACGGATCCACTGACTGTCCTACAGGAATCAGACACAGGTGACTTGTGTGATACTGAGGATGGAGATAATGAGGACAGAGAGAGACATGAGGAACTCCTCCATGATGGAGGGGGGGTGGATGTGGCTGGGATATCACACACATTACACACATTATCTGATATAATAACAGAGGGAAATGTATCCTTCTATATACAGGGAGCTGAGGACATATTACTGGATGGAAACACAGCTCATAATAATCTACATATATCAGATGACAGGAAAACTGTATCCTGGTCAGATAGAAACCAGAATCGTCCAGAAACACCACAGAGATTTCAGTATTATTCTCAGGTGTTGAGCAGTCGGAGTTTCTCCTCAGGGAGACATTACTGGGAAGTGGATGTCGGGGGGTCAGATGTATGGATAGTCGGGATGTGTTACCCCAATATAGACAGGAGAGGAGGGCAGTCACGGATTGGATGGAATAACAAGTCCTGGGGTTTGTACAGGAATGGTGATCAGTATTGGGTGATACATGACAGGAAAGATACCCCCTTACCCCCCAATCCCCCCAGTACCAGAGTCAGGATATATCTGGATTATGAGGCCGGGTGGATCTCCTTTTATGATCTGTGTGACCCGATCCGACACCTCCACACCTTCACCACCACCTTCACTGAGACCCTCCATGCCGGGTTACGTGTAAGGAGAGGTTGTATAAAGATCTGTGGGGGGAATCGGGGGAAGTGAGAACTCCGCCCAGAGTGGTGACATCACAGGGAGGGGGGACGGGATTGGTGGAACATTCAGCCAATAGTCCTGCAGTGTTTTCTATGATCCATATATTACTGTGAGACGTCTCTATTTCTCCCTCACAGATGTCTATGATTGGCTGGAAGAACTATAGTGAAGGCTTTTCTCTATTGGTCAGCGAGGAGCATGTGATCTATCTATCTATCTATCTATCTATCTATCTATCTATCAGGGGTGGACTGATCATTCGGAGACTAAGGCACTGCCCGATGTCCCGGGGTCAGTAGAGGGCCCCATGAGAGGTTCTGTCCATCCCCTGGATGTGCCCGAAATGCTGCCACTGATATCTGTACACTGACTATTCCCCGTATATAACACTGATATCCGTACACTGACTATTCCCCGTATATAACACTGATATCCGTACACTGACTATTCCCTGTATATAACACTGATATCTGTACACTGACTATTCCCTGTATATAACACTGATATCCGTACACTGACTATTCCCTGTATATATAACACTGATATCTGTACACTGACTATTCCCTGTATATAACACTGATATCTGTACACTGACTATTCCCTGTATATAACACTGATATCCGTACACTGACTATTCCCTGTATATAACACTGATATCCGTACACTGACTATTCCCTGTATATAACACTGATATCCGTACACTGACTATTCCCTATATATAACACTGATATCCGTACACTGACTATTCCCTGTATATAACACTGATATCTGTACACTGACTATTCCCTGTATATAACACTGATATCTTGAACATAGTGTAGAGAAATTCTGTGACAAACGCATGGAATGCGGGAAGTGCAATATGTAGGTGGGGCTTTGTGTGGGTGTGGCTTGAGTGTGGGCGGGGACACAGGGGCCCCATGATCTCCTATTGCCCGGGGGCCCCATGAGTTGTCAGTCCGCCTCTGCTGTCTATCTATCTCTATAAAGTATAACTAAAGACAAAACGTATTTTATTATTGGATGGGTGGAGAGGGATTAGAACCCCGGCCAGGTTTTTATTGCTGTCTGGGCCCCCATTGGGGAGATTCGGCCTCTCTATTTGTCCTTGTAACCATTATCACCAGAAGTAACAATGAAACAAATGTTGGGTTGTCACCAGAACAGGAATAGAGGGGAAATCTTCCCAATGGAACACAGATGGCAATACAAGCCTGGCAGGGGGTAGAACCCTTTCTTGCTTCATCCAAAATAAAAAAGTTTTGTCTTTAGTTCTACTTTAATTTTCTAAACAGGAAGTGACCATGTAATACCAGCAATTTCCCTTCCCCCGCCCCTCCCCCTATGTTCTGCCCCTCCTCATGGTGGCGCTATGTGCATCCATGATCACACACAGAGGATGGAGATGATCCATCAGTACAGAGGATGCAGTGCTGTCATTGTGATGGGATAGGATAGGGTCACCCCTACATCTAGGAGAGGTCACATGACACCATGTGGGGGGAGGGGACTGGGAAGGACAGAAGGGAGGTCTGGTGGATGGTGGTGGGTGATGAGCTCCATCTGTACTGGGAGGACTCATGGAGATCGGCTCCATCACACAACAAGAGGGGGAGGGGAGAGGGTCAGCAGCCTTTTTCTGCAGAGGGGGGAAGGGTGACCAATCTGCATGGAGGAAGTATGGTGGCAGCCATTGCTAACTACTTCTAAAGAATACTAGTTCCCTGGCTGTCATTCTGATCCAACGCCTTCTGTACTTTCTATGTCAGACCACCTGGAAGAAGTATTCAGACTCGGAGTTCTGACTTAACTCTGATTTCCTGATCTGCATGATTGTTCCAGGTCAGTGTCCCCAAATACTGAGTCCACAGACAGCCAGGAGAAGAGCATTTTCAGAAGACATCCAGCAATGGCCCCTCCATATTCCCCTCAGTACAGGTGTCATTTATGTCACAGCCGGGGACATTCTTCTCGCATCGTTTGTTTTCATTTTCCCCGAATACAAAATGCTGAATGATAATCTACAATGTCTTTTGTTGGTTTTATTCATTTTCTGGAAGATTTACAAATGAATAAATTGATCTTTTCTGTCACTTTTCTTATTACTTATTGTATGAAATATTCATTTTATAAATCAGCATTTAATCCCGGCTCCTCCATGACACCGTGTTACAGAGAATTCTGGGCTTTCCGATAAGACAGCCCAGCACTAGTTGTTTGTGGATTGTTCCTCCATACAGAGACAAGGGGAGGGGGGTGAATATGAGATCGGGAGCGCGGTGCGTCCTTTCTCTGATTTATCCAGCGGCAGAATGAATAGCAGGAAATCAAATGATTGGCTTCAGAGGACAGAGGAGAATGAGCCGGTTGAAGAACTGTCTGAAGAACTGTCTCACCTTCTGGCTGCACTGGGTACATGTTTGTAGGCGGAGTGGGCCAGGTGGGTGGTGGGCACCCCAAGGGGAAGGAAAGACACGGAGATCTGAGATTGCAAGGAACCAACCACACTGTATCAGAGCCTACGCAATGCTATGGAACTGGCAGAAACGCTCACAGAGAACTACAGTCATGGCCGAAATTGTTGGCACCCTTGATATTTCTCCAGGAAATCATGTATTTCTCACGAAACGTATTGCATTAACACATGTTTTGCTATACACATGTTTATTCCCTTTGTGTGTATTGGGACAAAACAAAAAAAGGGAGGAAAGAAAGCAAATTCGACATAATGTCACACAAACCTCCAAAAATGGGCTGGACAAAAGTATTGGCACCCTTTCACAACTGCGGATAAATAAGAATGTTACAAGCATGTGATGCTCCTGTAAACTCACCTGGGGCAAGTAACAGGTGTGGGCAATATAGAAATCACACCTGAAAGCAGATAAAAAGGAGAGACGTTCACTTAACCTTTGCATTGTGTGTCTGTCTGTGCCACACTAAGCATGGACAACAGAAAGAGGAGACGAGAACTGTCTGAGGACCTGAGAACCAAAATTGTGGCAAAATATCAACAATCTCAAGGTTACAAGTCCATCTCCAGAGAACTAGATTTGCCTTTGTCCACAGTGCGCAACATTATCAAGAAGTTTGCAACCCATGGCACTGTAGCTAATCTCCCTGGTCGTGGACGGATGAGGAAAATTGATGAAAGATTGCAACGCAGAATAGTCCGGATGGTGGATAAGCAGCCCCAAACATGTTCCAAAGACATTCAAGCTGTCCTGCAGGCTCAGGGAGCATCAGTGTCAGCGCGAACTATCCGTCGACATTTAAATGAAATGAAACGCTATGGCAGGAGACCCAGGAGGACCCCACTGCTGACACAGAGACATAAAAAAGCAAGACTACAGTTTGCCAAAATGTACTTGAGTAAGCCAAAAGCCTTCTGGGAAAACGTCTTGTGGACAGATGAGACCAAGATAGAGCTTTTCGGTAAAGCACATCATTCTACTGTTTACCGAAAACGGAATGAGGCCTACAAAGAACAAAACACAGTACCTACGGTAAAATATGGTGGAGGTTCAATGATGTTTTGGGGTTGTTTTGCTGCCTCTGGCACTGGGTGCCTTGACTGTGTGCAAGGCATCATGAAATCTGAGGATTACCAAAGGATTTTGGGTCGCACTGTAGGGCCCAGTGTCAGAAAGCTGGGTTTGCGTCCAAGATCCTGGGTCTTCCAGCAGGACAATGACCCCAAACATACGTCAAAAAGCACTCAGAAATGGATGGCAAAGAAGCGCTGGAGAGTTCTGAAGTGGCCAGCAATGAGCCCAGATCTAAATCCCATTGAACACCTGTGGAGAGATCTTAAAATTGCTGTTGGGAAAAGGTGTCCTTCCAATAAGAGAGACCTGGAGCTGTTTGCAAAGGAAGAGTGGTCCAAAATTCCGGGTGAGAGGTGTCAGAAGCTTATTGATGGTTATAGGAAGCGACTGATTTCAGTTATGTTTTCCAAAGGGTGTGCAACCAAATATTAAGTTAAGGGTGCCAATACTTTTGTCCAGCCCATTTTTGGGGTTTTGTGTGACATTATGTCATATTTGCTTTTCTGCCTCTGTTTTATATTTGTTCCAATACATACAAAGGGAATAAACATGTGTATAGCAAAACATGTGTTAATGCAATACCTTTTTTGTGTGAAATACTTGATTTTCAGGAAAAATATCAAGGGTGCCAACAATTTCGGCCATGACTGTATGTACCACCTGCAGAGAGCGATGCTCGGATGTTGATAGCACCTGGAAAGGGATACGGCTAGCAGACAGTGATGCAGCAAGGCACTACCAGTGGAAAGGTTCCCCCCTCCCCCGGAACCCCTCTCTATGCTAGGCACACTCTCCCTATCCAGCGGATTCTTGTCGATGACCTAACCACACGCAAATGCACACCAACTACAGTGAGCCTGTGCTTTTTATAAGTACTGCCCTCATTAAAGATGGCCGTGGAGGTCATCTGGGACAGCAGAATCCTATTTGACATCTGCTCACCTGTTGACACGTGTGGAGGCCTAAGAGGAATGGTAATTTCTCCTGTCCTCCATTCTCCCTGCGTGGTGGTTGCTGATAGCACCACCTTTGTAGGAAGGTCAACACACCTGTCTACACTTTTCCCCCCTTTGACAGATGCTGTCCTCTGCATCAACAACCACACAATAAAACAGTGGAATACAGCAGGCTAAACAGGTAGATAAAAAACCAATAGTGACAAGAAGTCTGTTATACAACATAATCAGAATACTGGGCCAGTAATTGCCCCTCGGTTAGGCTGAATAGGGCAACGGCCCTCACTGGGATCTTCAGGCGCATCATCAGAATTGTCATTTACTGGAGTTTGCTCAGGAGCCTCAGGTGCTTGGGGGGTTATCATGGATAGTCAAAACACCCCCACCTGGGCTATCATTTTCTCCCTCAAAGGAGTGTGCAGGTCCCTCAGAACTCTCCCAGTCCTCTGCAGAGCAATATCCCAGGAAATCAGTAGCAGGTTCATCTTCTGGTCTGGTGGGATCCATGGGGGAAGCTTCTAGGAGTGGCAAATATCATTCTACTGAAACTTCCTGAAGATCCGTAGGGTTGGAATCCCTCAAATCTGTAGAGGTCTTAACAGGATAGTCAATATATATTTAGTGAACCACTGCAGCGCTACAAGCCAAATACAGCCTAAATCCAAAATTATTTTAGGACTTCGACTGTATTTGGCTTGTAGATCTGCACTGGTTCACTAAATATATAGATTTTGCCTTGTATGGGATAAGGGTTGTGTGTTAGAGCGACTACTTAACTGAGTTTGTTATGTTTCACTATTTCACTATTGCTAACATTATTATTATTATACAGTATTTATAAAGCGCCAATAGTTCGCTCAGCGCTGTACATTACAAAGGGGGACAGAACATGTGACAGAACAATACCAATACAATGCAAAACATGAGGGGATCGAGGGCCCTGCTCTTTCGAGCTTACAATCTAGGAGGGAGAGGATGGTGGCACAGGAGGAGATAGCTGTGGGGGGATGGAGTGGTAGGAAGAGTGGAGGAGGTCGGCAAGTTAGCAGGGGGTGGGGTAGGCTTCTCTGAAGAGATGGGTTTTCAGGGTGCGCCTAAAGGAGAGGAGAGTAGGTGATGATCTGATGGGTTGGGGCAGGAAGTTCCAGAGGATGGGTGACACCCTAGAGAAGTCCTGGAGGCGGGCATGGGAAGAGGAGACCAGGGAACTAGAGAGAAGGAGGTCTTGTGAGGAGCGGAGTGTGCGTGCTGGGCGGTACTTGGATATTAGGTCAGTGATGTAGTTCGGGGCAGTATGGTGGACAGCTTTGTACGTCAGTGTTAGGATTTTGAATTTGATCTGTTGCGCAATCGGAAGCCAGTGGAGGGATTGGCAGAGGGGGGTGGCGGAAATGGAGCGGTTGGAAAGGTGAATGAGTCTGGCAGCCGTATTCAGGATCGACTGAAGCGGGGATAGCCAGCGGCGAGGCAGACCAGTGAGGAAGGAGTTGCAGTAGTCGAGTTGTGATATGATGAGGGAGTGGATGAGCTGTTTAGTGGTTTCTGGGGTTAGGAACGTGCGTATTTTGGCGATGTTGCGGAGGTGGAGTCTGCACGAGTTTGTTAAAGATTGGACTTGGGGCTGGAAGGATAGGTTGGAGTCCAGAATGACACCAAGTACTCTGGCCTGAGGGGCGGGTTTGATGGTAGCATTGTTGAATGTGATGGAGAAGTCAATGGGGGGTGGGGTCCGGGCTGGGGGGAAGACAAGAAACTCGGTTTTGGAGAGGTTCAGTTTAAGGAAGTGGAGCGACATCCAGTCTGATCTGTCGCTCAGTAGGTGTGTGATTCGGGCGGAGACCGAGGGGGTGAGGTGGGGGGTTGAGAGATAGATTTGCGTGTAGTCGGCATAGAGGTGGTAGTTGAAGCCATGAGAGTGTATCAATTGGCCAAGGGAGGAGGTGTAGCTTTGGCGGTCAGCAGGTCGTTGGAGAGTTTGAGTAAGGCAGTTTCGGTGGAGTGTAGGGGATGGAAGCCGGACTGTAGGGGATCGAGGAGGTTGTTGTCGTTGAGGTGAGAGCTTAGGCGGGTGTAGACTAGGCGCTTGAGGAGTTTAGATGTAAATGGGAGCAGGGAGATGGGTCTGAGGTTGTTTGGGTCATTGGGGTCCAGGGAGGGCTTTTTAAGTATAGAGGTGATGTGTGCATGTTTCAGAGGGGAGGGGAAAGTGCCGGAGGAGAGGGAGAGATTGAAGATGTGGGTGAGGGAGCGTAGGATGGAGGGGGAGGGGGGTCGTAGGAGTTGTGAGGAGATAGGGTCGAAGGGGCAGGTGGTGAGGCGGGCATCAGAGAGGATCTTGGAGACTTCCCTGATGGTAGTAAGGTCAAAGGTGCGGAGTGTTGGGGGGGCTTCAGTATGAGGAATGTAGGGTGGGGTGGAAGTGGAGGTCAGAGTAGTGGTGGGGCCGTGGGAGAGGGGTGATGAGGGGGTAGCTGTGTTAGAGGGGATGGGGTTGGAGGGAGTTTGAGCAGCGACAAAGTCCCTGCGAGTTATGTCGAGGGGGAATGAGGGGGTAGCTGTGTGAGATGGGACGGGTTGAGATCATGGCAGCTTGCAGCGGGGCACAGCTTCCACAGCCGGTTGGGACCCCACTGTCAGGGCTCCAGGTATGACCAGAGGTGTGTGGACCGACACAGGGAAACACAGACTTCAGGTATAGCGTGTAAATAAGATTATTTATTAAGGACAACACAAACATAAACGCAGTGCAACAACCAAACCCAAAGCTAACACAAATATATACAATAAGGTGAAACAAACCCAAACCTAAACTGAGATACATGGAGCACAACGTAGTCGGGCAGGCCGGGTCAATAACTATTGGGTCAGCGTGGTACTAGGCAGCAGGCAGAAGAGTAGTCAGGTCACTCGCCAGGGTCAGTAACAGGATTTCAGATCAAGTAGTGATGTCCAGGAGAGTAGTCAAAGGAGCCAGGGATCAAGCAGGAGAAGTCAGCAGAGGTCAGGATCAGGCAGGGTCGGCAACAAATCAGGTAGGCAGAGGAACAGGAACACAGGATACCAGGTACAGGGGCTCATGGGACGCAACACCAAGGCCCTGATTGCAGGTCTGGCCATTCCTTATATGCACCTCCTGCAATCAGCCTCAGGTGTTTTGGCTGATTGCAGGAGTGAGCCTCTGGTTGCTGAGAGCACCCGCTGGCCAGCCCTGGTACTGCAGTCCACAAGGCAGGTGAGTCCCACCACTATTGGTGAGTCCATTCCTGACAGTACCCCCCTCAAGGAGCGGACTCTGGATGCTCCAAACAGTCCTAAATGGGCAAAATGTTCCACCGCCCGGGTCCGGTAACTGGCGGGATATCAAGGACTGGCACATCAGGCTGCGCAGCGGGCGGAGGCACTTCAGGCTGCTCAGCGGGCGGAGGCACTTCAGGCTGCGCAGCGGGCGGAGGCACTTCAGGCTGCGCAGCGGGCGGAGGCACTTCAGGCTGCGCAGCGGGCGGAGGCACTTCAGGCTGCGCAGCGGGCGGAGGCACTTCAGGCTGCTCAGCGGGCGGAGGCACTTCAGGCTGCTCAGCGGGCGGAGGCACTTCAGGCTGCGCAGCGGGCGGAGGCACTTCAGGCTGCGCAGCGGGCGGAGGCACTTCAGGCTGCGCAGCGGGCGGAGGCACTTCAGGCTGCGCAGCGGGCGGAGGCACTTCAGGCTGCGCAGTGGGCGGAGGCACATCAGGCTGGGCAGCGGGCGGAGGCACATCAGGCTGGGCACCGGACGGAGGCACATCAGGCTGGGCACCGGACGGAGGCACATCAGGCTGGGCACCAGGCCACCAGGCGGAGCAGCAGGCACCGGGCCACCAGGCGGAGCAGCAGGCACCGGGCTATCAGGCGGAGCAGCAGGCACCGGGCCACCAGGCGGAGCAGCGGGCACCGGGCCACCGGGCGGAGCAGCGGGCACCGGCCCATCAGGCGGAGCAGTGGGCACCGGGCCATCAGGCAGAGCAGCAGGCACCGGGCCACCAGGCGGAGCAGCGGGCACCAGGCCATCAGGCGGAACAGCGGGCACGGAGTCACCAAGCACGACAGTGGGCACCGAGCCAACTGGCACGACAGCGGGTTCCGAGTCACCAAGCTTGACAGCGGCCACTGAGTCATCTGGCAAGACAGCGGCCACCAAGTCATCTGGCAAGACAGCGGGCACCGAGTCATCTGGCAAGACAGCGGGTCCCAAGTCACCAGGCACGACAGCGGGCTCCGAGTCATCTGGCAAGACGGCGGGCACCGAGTCGTCTGGCAGAACAGCGGGCATCGGGTCGTCAAGCTCGACAGCGGGCACGGGTCATCAGGCATCGGGTCATCTGGCTTGACAGTGGGCACCGGGTCATCTGGCTCGACAGCGGGCACCGGGTCATCAGGCATTGGATCGTCTGGTTCGACAGCGGCCACCGGGTCATCAGGCATCGGAACGTCTGGCTCGACAGCGGGCACCGAGTTATCAGGCATCGGATCATCTGGCTCGACAGCGGGCACCGAGTTATCAGGCATCGGATCGTCTGGCTCGACAGTGGGCACCGGGTCATCAGGCAACGGATCGTTTGACTCGACAGCGGGCACGGGGTCATCTGGCTCGACAGCGGGCATCGGGTCACCAGGTACGACAACGGGCACCGGGTCATCAGCCATCAGGTCATCTGGCTCGACAGTGGGCACCGGGTCATCTGGCTCGACAGCGGGCATCGGGTCATCTGACATCAGGTCATCTGACTCAACAGCAGATACCGGGTCATCTGGTTCAACAGTGGGCACCGGGTCATCAGGCATTAGATCGTCTGGCTCAACAGCGGGCACCGAGTCACCAGACATCAGGTCATCTGGTTCGACAGTGGGCACCGAGTCACCTGGCATGATAGGATCATCAGGCTGGATCAGTTCATCAGGCTGGGTAGAGACATCAGGCTGGATCAGTTCATCAGGCTGGATAGAGACATCAGGCTGATTAGAGACATCAGGTTGGGTAGAGTACACTGGGTCATCGGGCATCGGGGTATCAGGCTAAATTGCGGGCGCCGGGGCGCCGGGGCACCAGGCTGAACCACGGAAGGCGGGTTCTCAGATGGCAGGCTGACCGGTTTGGATACTGGCAGGATGGTACTGGTTGGAAAGAATTTTCGCCTTTTCCTGGTTTTAGTTACCGAAGTACTGTAAGTAAGCGCAGGTCTGTAAACGGATGGAGCAGCTGAAGACAGAGAAGAGCTGGAGGATGGAACAGAGGAGGGAGCAGTTGCTACAGAGGACTTCTTTACAGGGTTAAAGGCAGGATAGGTGCAGTGAGTGGGAGCAGAGGACTGATATGTGGTAGTTAGCAGAGTATACTGGGCCGTCACCGGGGGTGCTGTCGGGAATGCAGGAAGAGTGCCTTGAGCAGAGGAATAACGTTGTAAGCTGACTGAGGCTGGGTGCAACAAGTCTCACCATGTCTGCAGTATGGGTTGAACAAAGCTCAGCTTACACAAAGCCTGTCAGGTCAAAGACTGCACTGCGTTTATACAATCTCTTAGCACCTGTTGTGAACATGCAGAATAACGCTCCCAGAAGCAATCCGGATCATCCTCCAACAACCATACCAGGGACTCTACCTGGTCTGTACTAAATGGCGGCAAAAAGTCATCCCTGCTTTCAGGAGTACCAGATGAAGCCAACTCTGCACAAACCTGAATCAATGGCTGCACCTCAGAGAACTCTGTGCCCTGATCTATTAGGCAATGAGCGATCCTTATGCACTCTAGTAGTTGATCCCGGGTATACTCCTTCAGAGTCTGATAAGCATAATCTCTGTCATCAAACACTAGCAGAGACAAGTACACCACTTCATCAAGATGCATCCTTCCCAGCAGCAATAAGCCAAGATGGCTTCCCTGTGCAGCCACTTCTGGTCAGGAATGGCCTTGGTGTAATGTCGGGGCTCCAGGTATGACCAGAGGTGTGTGGACCGACACAGGGAAACACAGACTTCAGGTATAGCGTGTAAATAAGATTATTTATTAAGGACAACACAAACATAAACGCAGTGCAACAACCAAACCCAAAGCTAACACAAATATATACAATAAGGTGAAACAAACCCAAACCTAAACTGAGATATATGGAGCACAACGTAGTCAGGCAGGCCGGGTCAATAACTATCGGGTCAGCGTGGTACTAGGCAGCAGGCAGAAGAGTAGTCAGGTCACTCGCCGGGGTCAGTAACAGGATTTCAGATCAAGTAGTGATGTCCAGGAGAGTAGTCAAAGGAGCCAGGGATCAAGCAGGAGAAGTCAGCAGAGGTCAGGATCAGGCAGGGTCGGCAACAAATCAGGTAGGCAGAGGAACAGGAACACAGGATACCAGGTACAGGGGCTCATGGGACGCAACACCAAGGCCCTGATTGAAGGTCTGGCCATTCCTTATATGCACCTCCTGCAATCAGCCTCAGGTGTTTTGGCTGATTGCAGGAGTGAGCCTCTGGTTGCTGAGAGCACCCGCTGGCCAGCCCTGGTACTGCAGTCCACAAGGCAGGTGAGTCCCACCACTATTGGCGAGTCCATTCCTGACACCCACAATGTAGTATTTGGGTATGACATAGAGATCAGTGAGGAGCCTTTGGTTCGGAAGGAGAACAGGGGCACTCCCCAGGTTGATGAGTTGGACCAGTACTCTGTCCAATGTACCTTGGACAGGGTGCAGGCTGTTAGCCACTCTTCCAAAATCTGAAGATCTCTTCAGGGCTCTACCTTGACTGTAGCTTCTTGTAGTTTTTCATGAACCCCAATTAATTCTTGGAGGAGGGCCAGAAGTAACTTCTGCTTCAGGTAGCATATGAACAATACCTACCCATTATGTTTGCCATTTTTCTGTCTGTTGGTAGGCTTTGTAGGACTGTATCACACTGAGCCATTCCGCCTACAAGCTGCAACTCCATTTGGGCTTATTCAGCTGTTCAACCTCCGCCAGCAATCAAGGTAAGTTTAATCTCTTCGGGATGTTCATATCCAGGACAATGGGTACCGAGGACACAACTGGGCTGTGGGTGACCACAACTCCAATTTACTCCACCACTTGGTAAAATGTGTGGACCTTTACCCTTTCCACCTTGATGGGTAAGTTGTTGGCTGCTTTCAGGGGCAATCAGAATGGGTCTAGCTGGTCTTGAGTCCCAAGGCCTCCTATCTATTATAGAGAGGTTCGCTTTTCTTTGTCATGGCCACAGTGGCTTCCATGTTCTCCTATTCCCTGGCCGCAGCCTCCATCACTATCTCATTAAAAATGACACCTCAACCTTTCCTGCAGAGCATACATGATAGACACACAAAAGAAAGGTGGAGGCCATTTTTCACCATTTTAATTGGCTGCTGATGTGATTTGTATATTGTCAGCTCCTGTTAATTTATACAGGTGAGTTTAATGACAAATTACAGTAGCATTACAAACTTGGAATGCAATAATTTCTTACAATTTTGAGAAGGTGCTGATAATTTTGTCCAGTCCATTTTTTAGGGTTTGCGTGGAATGTGTCAGATTTGCGTTTTTTTCCCCATGTTTTTGTGTCGTACCAATACAAACCAAAGAAATAAACATGAAAATGCCGAAATAATTGTAATTGCAACAATTTTCTGGGTGAAGTGGTGCATTATTTGACAGAAATGCAGGGGTTGGCAATATTTTTGGCCATGACTGTATATAACCCCCTTAGGAAGAAGTCAGCCTAAAATTCCCTCCCCAAATATAAGCACCACATCTCTAAACATGTACTGTACAGGACCGACTGTACTGATTTCTTCAGGCTTTAAAATGCCAGGACAGTACAAAAAACCCAAAATGACCCGTTCTTGGAAAGTAGGTAGTTCAAGGTATTTAGTAAGAGGCATGGCGTGGTTTTGAAGGGTTTTTTTTTTAAGAAATTAAATGTGTTTGTCATTTCAACAAGTTATTACTAACACATAGTATAAGCATACTCACAGCACATTTGCACCCCAAAACATTCTGCTATGCCTCCTGAATATGGGGATATGACATGTATGAGACATTTTCACATCCTAGATGCATAGAGGGGCACAAAATCCAATGAGTACATTTGGATTTTCAAGGAGCATAAATTATACATCTACTGTAATTTCCTGACTACCTATCAAATTTTTGGAGTCCCTGGAGCACCAGGACAGTGCAAACACCCATACAATGACCACATTTTGGAAAGCAAACACGCCAATGTATTTTTTAAAATAAAAGGCACGGAGAGTCTTTTGAAAATGTCCTTTTTTGCCACAAGTTTTTGGAAAATTCAGGAAAGAAAATGAAAATGCATGCTTTTTACACAAAGTTGTCAACTAATAACATATTTCTAAAACATGTGATAGGCATACTTAGAAATACACCCCAAAACACATTCTGCTATTCCTTCTGTGTATGGCAATACCACATGTGTGTCAGGAATGGACTCAGCACTGGTTGTGGGACTCACCTGCCGTGTGGGCTGCAGTACCAGGGCTGACCAGCGGGTGCTCTGAGCAGCCAGAAGCTCACTCCTGTAGTCAGCCAACACCTGGGGCTGATTGCAGGAGGTGTATTTAAGGAATGACCAGGCCTGTGATCTGGGCCTTGGTGTATGTTTCCCATGAGCCCCTGTACCTGGTATCCTGTGTTCCTGCCTCGTTGCTGACCCTGCTTGATCCTGACCTCTGCTGACCGTCTCCTGTTGAACCCCTGGCTTGCCTGACCATCCTTCTGCCTGATTCTCGGTACCGCGCTGCCCGCTACCTGCTGAACCTGGCTTGTGACCCCAACCATTCTCTGCTTGCTCCTCCTGTACCACGCTGCCCGCACGATACCGACCTGGCCTGTCTGACTACGCTTACTTCACCTGACGATCCATCTATCCCACACGGATCACCTCTAGTAAGTCTTCCTGCCTCTTCCCATCAGACTCCGTTCCTGAACTCCCCTGCCAGTACTCGCTACCACAGCCGGACACACTCAGGGGTCGCGACCTGGTTTCAGTCTGCACCAAGTCCATCCCCACCATCAGGGGCCCTGGTGAATAGCAGGCTGGGGCTTAGACCCCGCGCCCTGAGGAAATCCGTGCTGTGGGCTCGGCCTGCCTGACCGCTCCACCTCTCCAGCCCTGACTGCACTGGTACCTATTTGTTTAAGGTTTATTGCACCTGGTTGTACATATTTCTGTAAGTGTTGAGTTTGATTGTTTGCACTGCGTTTATGTTTGTGTTGTCTTTAATAAATTATATTGTGTTACACGCTATACCTGAAGTCTGTGTTTCCCTGTGTCGGTCCACACACCGCTGGTCATACTTGGAGCCCTGACAATGTGTGAGACTTTTCTACAGCCTAGCCACATCGAGGGGCCCAAAAACCAAGTAGCACCTTTAGGCGTTCTAGGGGGATAAATTCTGTATCTAATTCCCGACTACCTACCACATTTTGACACTGGAGGGTAACTGACCTGGTGTGACTGACCCAGTCACACCAATACAGTGATCAGTGCAAATAAAAAGCACTGACACTGTACTAATGGCACTGGGCAGGAAGGGGTTCACATCTAGGGCGATCATAGGGTTAACTGTGTGATGGGAGTGTTTTACTATGGGGCGGTGTCTGTGTGCTTCACTGAAAGCACATTGCTTTATATGGCTGTGCTGTGCAGAGCCATACAAAGCAGTGTGCAGGAGCTGACAGGGAGGACAACTGTTTTATTTACTCCCCCCAATCAGAGATCCTTGGCAATCACCGGGTGCCGGCGAGTAATCACCGCCAGTTTTGGAGATTGACAGCCACGGTTGTGAAGAGCGGTGCGGGTAAGGCGCGCATGCCCCTTACTCGGAAATACAAAATCACGTATATATATATGTGATTTTGCGCACCCGTGCCGCCCTGTAGCGGTATATCTGTTATAATATACAGAAGTGCAGCACTTCAAATAATCAAAAAAAAATGTGAACGTAGAAGTCCAATCCACAAGAGTAAAAATATAGGGAATGAGCCCCTCTTTACTGGAGCCTCGGTGCTAATATAGATGTCTTAAAACCTTCTATGTTTCATGAGATTAAGGGCTATTTCCTCTGTAGAAGGTGTACAGTCTGTAAGCATAATACATGTAAAAATAGAAACATTGGGACCTTTCATTCCATGATTACTAATAAATCATTTAAGGTCAATAATTGTATCACCTGTACCACAAAAAACGTGGTTTATTTAATCCAATGTCCATGTGGGTGTCAATATATAGGACGCACCGTTAGGACACTACAGACTAGACCAGTGGTGGGCAACCTTTTTTTTCAACTGAGCCAAATCTCGCCAAAACCATGATTGAAATTTATTTTGAGAGCCACATTTTTAAAACTGAAAATACATCTCCCATATAGTAATTCATCCCCCATAGTAATTCATCCCCCATATAGTAATTCATCCCCCATAGTGTAATTCATCCCCCATAGTAATTCATCCCCCATATAGTAATTCATCCCCCATCGTAATTCATCCCCCATAGTAATTCATCCCCCATATAGTAATTCATCCCCCATATAGTAATTCATCCTCCATATAGTAATTCATCCCCCATATAGTAATTCATCCCCCATAGTAATTCATCCCCCATATAGTAATTCATCCCCCATAGTAATTCATCCCCCATATAGTAATTCATCCCCCATAGCAATTCATCCCCCGTATAGTATTTCATCCCTCGTATAGTATTTCATCCCCCGTATAGTATTTCATCCCTCGTATAGTATTTCATCCCTCATATAGTATTTCATCCCCCATATAGTAATTCATCCCTCATATAGTATTTCATCCCTCATATAGTATTTCATCCCTCATATAGTATTTCATCCCCCCATATAGTATTTCATCCCCCCATATAGTATTTCATCCCTCATATAGTATTTCATCCCTCATATAGTATTTCATCCCCCCATATAGTATTTCATCCCCCCATATAGTATTTCATCCCTCATATAGTATTTCATCCCTCATATAGTATTTCATCCCTCATATAGTAATTCATCCCTCATATAGTATTTCATCCCTCATATAGTATTTCATCCCTCATATAGTATTTCATCCCTCATATAGTAATTCATCCCTCATATAGTATTTCATCCCTCATATAGTATTTCATCCCCCCATATAGTATTTCATCCCTCATATAGTAATTCATCCCTCATATAGTATTTCATCCCTCATATAGTATTTCATCCCCCCATATAGTAATTCATCCCTCATATAGTATTTCATCCCTCATATAGTAATTCATCCCTCATATAGTAATTCATCCCCCATATAGTAATTCATCCCCCATATAGTAATTCATCCCTCATATAGTAATTCATCCCTCATATAGTATTTCATCCCCCCATATAGTATTTCATCCCCCCATATAGTATTTCATCCCCCCATATAGTAATTCATCCCCCATATAGTAATTCATCCCTCATAAAGTAATTCATCCCTCATATAGTATTTCATCCCCCACAGTACTATCCCCCCCCCCTTCTAGTAAGCCAAGTCCCCTGTGTCATTTCACTTACCTTTTGCGTTCCTCTCGCTGTCTTCCCGCGCCGTTCGGGTCTTCAGGGCGGACTGTGAGAGGAGCCTAGCTCCCCTCCCCTCACGTTCGGCACGCTGCCCCGCCTACACACATCCTGACAGCCAGATCCGCGGGCCGGATTAAAAGGTCCGCGCGGACTTTTGGGGCTGCCAACCGAGAGGAGGCAGGGGAGCGGCCGACCGAGAGGAGGGAGGGGAGCAGGCGCCCGGCACACAGAAGAGCCGCATTAGAGTGGGTAAAGAGCCGCATGTGGCTCGCGAGCCGCGGCTTGCCGACCACTGGACTAGACTAAAAGAGCATATTGCCAATATAAAGAAAGGTTTTCCCAACCATAGTGTTTCTAAGCATTATGCTCTTCACCATGAGAAAACCCCAAGGGAACTCTGTTTATTGGTATTGACAAATTCTCCAAGAATTGGAGGGGCAGTTACACCAAGCGGGAGATTTCTACATTGGAAGTATGGTGGATTTACACTTTACAATCATATACGCCATATGGTCTCAATATTGAACGGGACGTCAATCATTCATCAATAATAGTTATCTGTTTCTGGTTACTTTATAACTATTTAAACCTTTTTAAGGTCGACTGTAGATGCTTATTTATGGTGCTTCTGTATTTATTTTTAATTTATGTCAAAAATATTTTGATGTTTTTATGTCTATTAAATTGGCAATTGCCATATCTTTTGTGAACACAAGACCTGCGATGCGATGCCTTGCTCGTTTTTCCTTTTGCTCCCTCTGGCATACAATGGCCGATTACATGTTTTTCAGCAAGATAAGGGGATCCATTGAACTAATATATGTAAATATATGAATTATTAAAGTATGTTTTTAAAGTATTTTTAATTATATATAGATATGTATGCTCATTTGATGTAATTTTTATTTATATATTTTATGTATTGTTTATTTATATGGCCTTAGTGGTGCTATGTCAAGCTATGTCAGTAATAGTGACATCAAATGCTTCGTCCTGCTTTTTTGGCTCAGGTGGAGCGGTCTGCAGGAGGCACTGGCGTGGTGTGCTGCGGCGGACCGTGCTGGGGAGGGGAGATAAATTTGCAGTGGGAGTGAGGGGAGGACGGAGGAGTGTTACAAGGTCTGGTCACTGATCAGTCTGACATGCCATTGTCTGCCATAAGGGATCAGTGGAGCTTGGAGAGGAGAATTTCTGAAGAAGGATCAATTTGAAAGGGATCCCAGGAAGTATCCTTAGCTTGTGCCAGAAGAAATGCGAACCCTGAGACACCCGCAAAACCTAAATCATCATCTAGAATTGCTGATCTTACGGAAACCTCGCCTAGATACCCCCACAGTGTCAGTGTACCTACACTACAGTGTACCCCACAGTGTTCTAGTGTGATTGTGTCAACAGGATGAATGAGTTTGAAGAGTATATGTTCAGAAGCCGAGGCCAGCGTTCCGGATGCGGTTGGAGGTGGTGAGTTGCCATGGGCAACAGCGAGATGTTTAAACTTTAATATTGTTCTGTGCCTGTTATATGAAAAGTATACACACGTGAAGTGGGGCCAGGCAAACAGAATATTGAGGTGCGGGGTGTTCTCAGAGGGTAAGGAGAGTGACAGACATTACATATCCTTCTATAGTTAATCGGGGCTGTTTGTGGACTTTTCATGGGACTGACAATATTGATTGTGAGTAGTATATGGGAGGTTAACAGACACGCCCAATTAAAATGAAGAGTAGATCTGCAAAAGGCGAGGGGGGGGGGGAGAAAAAACCACAGTCGAATGCAGATAGGAGTACCATCAAGAAATATATGCCCACATGGGAAAAAAGCCCGGGTGAAACACCAGGAAGGAAGCAGAAAGTATGATGAGGTGCAAATTAGATTGTCATATGGAATGCGGGATGGAAATTCGATTAACAAACCATAAATACTGACAACATAATAGAGCAAATTATGATGGATCAACAGGGCGCTATATCACAAATCCCCACTAGAACCGAGATGGTGGAAATATTCGCAAAACTGAAACTTTTTATGAAAAATGAAATGGCTGGGATACATACTGACCTGGGGGAATACTAACAAGAGTTGAAGAAGTAGAAGGGATAATGGAAACCCAGGCCCAGCAGATCGTCAAATTGAAACCACAGGTAGAAGAGATGCAAAGGGAACAGCGGAAACTAGCATACAAATTAGAGGATCAAGAGAATAGAGACAGAGTTAATAATCTGAAGATACGGGGCCTACCAGAAGTTTCTAGGGAAGAAGATTTGAGAGAAAAAATATGGAGTGTGTTCAATCCATTGACTGGAAGTCCAGATTCAGACCCTCTAAAAATAGAAAGTGCATAGAATTAGGCGCCCAATAGGAATTGCATCTGAACTCCCGAGAGACGTGATTGTACATTTTCATCATTTTGAGTAGAGAGAGAGAATCTGGAAAAAGCTGTGAGAGAGACCCAAAATAAAATTTGGAGAGACAAAGCTGCAAGTGTATGGGGATGTAGCCCCCGAGATTTTATCTAGGAGAAGCACATTGAAACCTTTATTGGATCAGATTAAAGAGAAAAAATTATGATATAACTGGGGGTTCCCTTCTTTTCTGATTGGGTGAAAAGATGGTAAATAATTGGCCAGACTAAGATTCCCGGAAGATCTAAGAGACTTTTGTGAAAAAATAGAACTGCAGGTTGTGGAAATGGTGGGGTGGTTGGAAAGGTCTAATGAGAGACTGGAACTGAGAAATGATATTTGGCGGCAAGTGACAAAGAGGAGAAAATGATGGGGGGAGGACGGGGGGGGGGGGGGGGGGGTGAGTTTTTGCTCTCTCTTTCTTTCTCTCTCTCTCTCTTCATCTCCTTCTCCTTTCTCCCCCCATTGCTGGCCCTTTCCCTTGTCCCATTATGGGGTTTTCTGTGGGATCAGAGGGAGAGATTTGAATAAGTTTGGACGCCTGGAAGCCTAGTAGGCTAAGTTATTAATATCCTTATGTTGGAAATGGGGGATCAGGTTAGGCTTCCATGTTTAAAGTCTAACCCTAAAATAGGAATCGTCAGTGGGAGAAATCTACATCAGATTCCAGGGCAATATGTAGGCCAGGGAGTTTTTAAGGGTAAGTTGGGTTGGGGAGGGGGCGGAAAATGGGAGTGGGTGGGATTGATCATTGATTGCCGTGTAGTATGGTTAGTTGAGGTTTAAATCAGCTGTGAAGAGGCGTGCCGATCTTTGACTTCTCCCATGTTGTTCAGGTTTGGGTTGCGTGGGTTGTTACTGACATGGTGAAAATTTCATGTCAATATCACACCAGGTGACACCAACCCTAGTGATGCCACCGGGTTTTTCATATGTGACAGGATACTGCATCCACCATACCCTGTAGGGGACCTCTGGCTGTCTTGGATCAACTTTAAGCCTTGGAATCACCCATTGTGACATCTACCCTTCAGAGGGAGGATCACATTTCAACTGTGCTACCCTGATCCCTTTGAGAGGACATCTATACCTATATATATATATATATATATATATATATATATATATATATATATATATATAGGTATAGATGTCCTCTCAAAGGGATCAGGGTAGCACAGATGAAATATATATATATATATATATATATATATATATGCGCATTAAAATTGTGCATCTGGTGAGTGTGCAATTTTATTATTTCCATCTGCACGAGCACCTGAATATCTTTGAAGGCACCTTCAGAGCACTATTGTCACTTTTGGAACCTTTAGATTTTATGACCATATACCCATGAACTTTATTCTATTTATCATAAAGGCAATTTATTAGATATATTCTTTTAGCACTGCACTACGTTGTTTTATATTGATACAAAGGAATTTGTGAAAGTCCTCGGCACCAGGATGAAGGAGCTGATGCCAGGGTGGATACATCTAGATCAAGTGGATTTTGTTCCAGGAAGAGAAGAAAGAGCCAACGGTCTAAGAACATTGTTACTCCTACAGAGAGCAAGGAAAGGGAAACAGTCGACGATTATTCTGTTGATAGATGCAGAGAAAGCCTTTGACCGGGTGGACTGGGGATTCATGAATAATACACTTGAAGCTTTGGGAATAAGGAGTAAAATGATAAGATGGATAAAAGAGCTTTATAAGATCCCTTCTGCATCAATTACAGTAAATAGGTCCCTGTCAGGATCCTTTAAAATGCATAGCGGTACTAGACAGGGATGTCCCCTATCACCTTTGTTATTTGTAATATCCCTGGAACTATTACTGGCAATGGTGAGAGAGTATAGATATCAGAGGAATTAGGATAGGAGAGGTAGAACATAAGGTGGTAGCATATGCAGATGAAATGTTGTTTTATGTCGTTCATCCTAGATTGATGTTGCCTAATTTAATGGGATTATTAAAACGATATGGGCGCTGTCACGTTTGAAAATAAATCTATCAAAATCTGAGATCCTAAATATTAATGCTGCAAAGGCGGAGATGCAGACCCCGCAAAAAGATTTTCCTTTCACGTGGAGGGAGAGAGAATTAAGCTATTTAGGAATAAAGTTAACTCCTTCAATAAAACATCGATATCAAGTTATTTACATCCCATTAATAAATGAAATCAAAGATGAGTTGAAAAGACTTTCAATAGGGTGGGTGTCGTGGATCGGGTGTAATAATCTGGTCAAGATGGTGATAGTCCCAAAAATCCTGTATAAGTTTCAAATGCTCCCAATATATTTACCAGGACCTTTCTTCCAGATAATAAGTAGAATGATATTGAGGTTTATATGGGGTAACAAGAAAGCAAGAATCCGTTATGAGACTCTATGTAAAAATAAAGAGAGAGGAGGACTGAACCTGCCAGATACGAGGAAGTATTACATGTTGGTGTTACTGTCAAGGGTGGTGGACTGGACATATAGTGCAGAGGTAAAAAGTTGGGTTAAAATGGAAGGAATATTAACCACTTCCCATCCGGCCCATGTATATAAATGGCAGGAAGGGAGCAGTGCAGGAGCGGGTTGCCGTTCATAAACAGCGTCCGTAATTCTGGACTGTGCACCCTGTACGGGACCTGTGTGACGTCCCGATCGTGTGATCACTGATTGGCCAATCAGTGATTACATGAATAGAAGTAAGCAAGATGTCACTTCTAACATTATTGCTTAAAACGTGTGAAATCTGTGAATGATCACAGAGATCACATGGTACAGGGCTATTCACAACAGCTTTTACCAATCACAGCTCTCACAGTATTTCTCAATGGCTGCAAGAATGCAGCCAGAGAGAAGGAAAAATGATTGCTTTTACAGCCTTTATGGGTATAAAAGCAATCAGTGTAAAAAAAAAAAGAAAAAGTTTTCATCACCCCCCACAAGACGTACAGTGTCACCATGGTGACACTGTACTGCTAGGGTGACAGTATGTTAAAAAAAAAAACATAAATAATAATATAAAAAAATAAAAATGTTAAACTTTTTTAAAAATTTATAATTTTTGGTTATAAACTAATTTGGGTTATTTGTTTTTACTAAAAAGATAACTGAATACATTTTGGCCAAGATTTATGAAGAAAGATTATTTATTTGCAAAATTTTATGAGAAAAACAGTTTTTTTCAAAATATTTGGACTTTTTCATTTATTTAGCAAAAAAAATAAAAATCCCAGTGGTGAATTAATACCACCAAAATAAAGTTTTATCTGTCTCAAATAAATGCTAAAAAATTAATATGGGTACAGTGTTGCATGACTGCGCAATTGTCATTCAAAGTGTGACAGAGCTGAAAGCTGAAAATTGGCCTGGACTGGAAGGGGGTGAAAGTGTCCGGACTGGAAGGGGGGGAAAGTGTCCGGATAGGAAGGGGGGGAAAGTGTCCGGACTGGAAGTGGCTAAGTAATGTACACTTAGAGAAGATTATTTGGATCCCACATACGTTTCGAGTATCAGATGACAATAGTATTGCTCTGACATGGGAGGTGTTGGGAATATGGGATGGGTTGCACAAATCAATGGATTGGGAGTTTAATTCACTTTTGATTCTCCTGGTGGATATGGATTTTTTTCC
Organism: Staurois parvus; assembly: GCF_062004578.1. Classification (NCBI taxonomy): domain Eukaryota; kingdom Metazoa; phylum Chordata; class Amphibia; order Anura; family Ranidae; genus Staurois; species Staurois parvus. The sequence continues at coordinate 494,294 of NW_028318121.1, read as the reverse complement.
TCCAGGGAATGATAACATTGCGGGGAAATGAGATAGAAATAGAAATGCACGAATAGGAGACATTGTAGTTAAGGGGAAGTTGTGTAAATTTCAAGATTTAAGGAACAGGAAAGATTTATTCTTTACATTAGATGAATATAGATATTATCAATTAGGACATTTTGTCTCAACACTCCCCCAGCCACTGAGGACACCGGAGGAAATGCTTCCTTTTGAAGAAAATGTTGAGTCACGGTACAGCCTGTACACATGTTATGTCCAGGATATATAAGATTCTTATCGAATTGATGGAAGAAAATAGCCTTTAAGGACCTTGTGTGAGTCAACCCACAAATCAGGTCCCATTGATGGCCAACAAGAGAACCCAAAATATGGACTCTCCTAAACATGTCCCAAATGTCAAAAGGGGTAGAGGCCCTGGTAGAGGTGGCTTTAGGGGCCATTTGGATTTTAAAGGAAGAGAAGGAATTAATACCTATACTCAGTTTACACCATTACAGGAAGGCCACATGGGAGGGAATTGGGGAGCAGACAGGAATATTACTGAATATCCCTATAGGAAGAATCATCATGCTCTTGGGAATTTCTCTCCAGCTACTTCAAAAACATTTAGACCTCAGTGGGAACACAACCATGCGGGGTATTCAAAAAATGGAGCATCATATGATAACTATCATGCTAATGATAATGAAGGGTCTTGGAGACCTAGTAATAATTCCCATTTTTCCCAAGGCCAACTTAAATGAAAAAAGGGTCATAGAACAAAAAGAGGCACCAGAAGGGGGAGGAGGATCTGCTCAAAAAAGAAGGCGGGTATTAGTGACACAGACCTTTTTAATCTCAGTTCCTCTATAATATCTGATAATGAGAAATATGTGTTAAATCATGGCTTGAAATTTGCCCGTCCTAATAAGATAAATAAATGTGAGACTTTTATGGATGTCCACAAGTTCATTAGGAAAATCAATATAAAGAGAGATCTTATCACTAACCCTACCAGGACTAGTGGTAGTATAAATGAGGGAGGACCTAATTTTAAGCATACCTCTTTGGCCAATGCGTCTTTAGTTAACCCACCTGGGAATCTGGCTTCTTCGATCTCTGTTTTCAAGGACTTAGTCCTTACATGGGACTATAATCTTTCCTCAGGTTCCATCAATAGATTTTCTGATGTCTCTGGCATTTTTGAGGCAATCAGCATTTCCTAGTTCCTAGGTGCTCAATGAACATAAACATCAGAAAGCACCACACATGACCTTCGGAGGGTAAAGGACTGGGAATGGAAAGAAGGAGTTTATCCTAGGGTGACCATTAATCTGTCGATTTTTGGAAATGATGATCCTCATTCGAGAACCACTTGTGATGAGCGGGCACTATTGTCCTTAGAGGACCGTAATGGACCCCTCATAACGTCAGAGGCTTACAGCACACAGAGATATTCCATCTTGTTGGAAACTGTTAGATGTGCAGCCGCTGTTCCTTCTCTCTTTAATGGTGATAGGGAGAGAAGAGTATGAATGCAGACCCAACGTTGTCATACAGTATGTCAGCTGAATTTCATGGTCAGTATGGGCAATCTGGCAATAGAATGCAGGATGAGCCGATTTCTCTCCACTTGGTGAGACATTTTTGAGTTTTAGTGAAGAGGATTTCACAGGAAGAAAGCACACTTCCATATCCAGGGAATATTTTTCCCACAATGACCTTTATTTCCCCAGACAGACATATTGTTCTGTATGAGCTCCTTTTTATGATCTGGGTTCCTCCATATAACTAATCATATGAATACAGTATGTAGGCCGGGCATTAAGAACGTGGGCATAAAGTATCATTCCCGGGTACCCCTAACAGGCCTCACCCCCTAATTCCACATTAATGTGAGTCCCCACTCCCAGAGGGAACAAACAAGGCATACATTCACCAACACATGTACAATACTATGCCCGACACTTCACCCTGGCAGAGCCAGGTACCAGATCAATGGATGGGTCAATGGTAGTAAGAAGTATAACTTTTCAAAGCTTTCCTTTCACAACTTCAAGGCATTCAACTTCCATTGGTACTTTCCTAAGCAATCTACAGTATGTCCTGTTCCTATCTCCCTCCTATTCAGGGCACCAGGACATCTCCGGGTATACCCCAGTTACATAGTTACATAGTTAGTCTGGCCAAAAAAACATCCAGTCCATCCAGTTCAACCATAAAAAAAAGAAGTTATAATCCTGTACCCACTGTTGATCCAGAGGAAGGCATAAAACCCAGCAAAGCATGATCCAATTTGCTCCTACAGGGGAAATAATTCCTTCCTGATCCCCCGAGAGGCAATCAGTTATTCCATGGATCAACTTTACCTATAACTTTACCAGTTGGGGAATACCAATCACTGGAACACTACATTTCTGTAGAAGGGGCCCCACTAAGTCCCATGGGGGCCAACACCAGAGTCTCACTCCTCGTCTCTCAGACTCTCTACACAAACTCCTTCTACTCCCTAACGTATCTCCCTCCGGCGTGTGCGGCGATATGTAACGTGTCACAATCGATGTTTTCCCATGTAGACACCCTGACGTGTGTTTACGGTCATATGTGTGTATATGTGGGGGTGGGGGGGCCTCAACATTTTTTTCAGGGGGGATGTTATATCTTTGGGTGTAACTATTTTTTTACAAAAAAAAAAATTTACTTAACTTTTTTTTTCTTCACTTAGGGGACACAAAGTCCCCTATGTGATTTTTTTTTGGTGATAGGTTCTCTTTATTGAGACATGCAGGGTCTAAAAGACCCCCAATGTCTCCTCTGGGCTCCATTAGAGGTATTACAATGCAAACCTCATTGCAATACATCTTTTCCCGGCTATTCTAGCCGGGAAATCGGCAGCCATCACCCGTGAGTGACGTCATGGACGTCACCTTTCAGGTCACACAAAGAAGGGGAGGGGAGCGGATGTTCATCCACACTCCTCTCTCCCCTCCTCCCGCCAGCACCCACCATGGCTCTCCCAGTTACATGGGGGGTCACCGGAACCGGGAGCTGTGGATGCAATCGGTGGCAGAGGAGCCATCTGACTGCTTTTGGCGTATGGACCCGGCTGCAAAAGGGTTAAACATTTGGCTGCATTCTATCCCCGGTGTCAGAGACTTTCATTGTCACTTTGCTTTCTGCTGTCAGCCATGGTATCTGCTGATCTGAGCCTCTCTGAGAGGATGCAGCCACTCTGATTGGCTGTGGCAGGACAGGTAGCCAAGCTTAGCAGGGACTAGCCATCAGCTGATTATATCATTCATCAGGTGAGGATGGCCGACATCTATAGTCCTCTATAGTCCTGTGCAGGAACAAGGACAGAACAGGGCGCCTGCTGGTGGGACTACAAGATACAGAACAGCTTTGCATGTTAGGCTGCATTAGGGTGGCCACCTCATCCCTTTAACCACTTGCCAACCATGCTATAGCCGAATGATGGGTACAGCGCAGTTGTCCAGTCCAGGGAGGGCATCATATGAGTTCCTCCCAGAACGCCCCCCCAAGGGCACCCCTTGGGGAGCGCACCCGGCGATCTCCATGATTCCTACAGACACAGTGATCATGTGATGTGGTAAAAGCTAATCACAGCGACCTTTTACTACGTGATCAGCCGTGTCCAATGACACATCAGATCACCGGTAAATACAGTTGCCGGTTATCGGCTGCACTTTCCTCACACTGTCACAGAATGAGGAATGTACTGCTGATAACCTGCAATTGTCAGAGGATGGATTGGCAACGATCATCAAGGCACTGACGATCGGTGCCCAGCACTGCCCAGTAGTGCCACCCACCTGTGCCAATCAGTGTCAAGTAGTGCCTCCCACCTTTGCCCAGCAGTGCCACCCTCCAGTGCCCAGCAGTGCCACACAGCAGTGCCACCCATCAGTGCCCAGCAGTGCTGCCAGTCAGTGCTGTCAGTGTCATCCATCAGTGCCCATCATTGCCACCCATCAATGACCATAATTGTTGCATATCAGTGCAGCAGCATCAGTGCTGCCTCATCAGTGCTACCTCATCAGTGACAGCTCATCAGTGCCAGCTATTAGTGCTGCTTATCACTGCCCATCAGTGCTGCCTATCACTGCCCTTCAGTGCTACCTATCCTTGCCACCTCATCAGTGCCCATCAGTTACGCCTATCAGTGTCCATCAGTGCTGCCTATCGCTGCCCATCAGTGCTACCTATCAGTGCAGTCTCATCAATGCACAACAGTGAAGGAGAAAAATTACCTGTTTGCAAAATTTTATAATAGAAACAAAGAAAAAAAAAATTTCAAATTGTTTGCTTTTTTGTTTATAGTGCAAAAAATAAAACACCCAGCCGTGATTCAATACCACCAAAAGAAAGCTCTATTTGTGTGAAAACAATTATAAAAATGTCATATGGATACAGTGTTGCATGACCGCGCAATTGTCATTCAAAGTGCGACAGCGCTGTAGGCTGAAAATTAGCCTGGACAGGAAGGGGGTAGAAGTGCCCGGTAGGGGAGGGGTTAAACCCGAACACATATGAATGACACAGGTTCTGGGGCTAATTGAATGCAGATAAGGCATCAAGTGAGTTGAATTCCCACCTTCATCAGCCCCAGAACCTGTGTAACTAATATGTGTTCGGGTGTAAAGGGGTGAGGTGGCCCCCCTAGGCTGCATTCACACTTCAGGGTTTTGTAGCTTGAAGATTGAAAATCCAAGAAAGCTCAAACTGAAAAAATGAATTGTTCTCTATGGGGCTTCTTCAAACGCTGATCACTGGAACAGGCGCCATAGAGAACAATTGATTTTTTAAGTTTGAGTGTTTTTGGATCTTGGATCTTCAAGCTACAAAATCCTCCAGTGTGAATGCAGCCTTAGAGTTGTACAACTACCAGTGAGGACGTATCGGCTTGTCTGCTGGTCTGTAGGACTACAAGGGGCAGCTTAGTAGAAGTTTTATTGCTTTAATCTGTGACAGTTTCAATCTGTTTTTGCATGCCTGTTCACTTGTATGGAAAGAGAATCAGTTCTGAACGAACGTTTGTTGACACCGGCCCTAATTTTCACCAAAGTGTCCGATATTTTCCTGAGACAGGCACATTGTTCTGCAGAAGATTCTTTCAATATTGGTGTCCCTCCATATAATGATGATTTAGTCGAGGACTAAAAATGTCCGGTGCTTATCTGTTCCTGTCCTAATTTATGACGCTAGCTTTGGAATGTGCGCACATTGGAAGAGACTCACGCAGACACACAAGTTCAGTCTATGAATACTTCTAGTTTATTATAATGAGAAAGTGAACTTATATATGCAGAATGATGCGAGAGTCATGTGACAACAGCATAAGCATCATATTAGTCTTTGATTGGTCATTTCCACACGAAAGCAATCTCCGTCATGGTATAGGTGTGATCTTCTTCCAGGCCTTATCTTTTAGGAAAACATTCTTTTGTCTTCCAAATCACACGGTGGGAGGGGGGCAGTGTGTGTGAGCAGACATTTCTTAAGCAAGGATTTCTTATAGTACCACAAAGCCCAGCAGGCAGAAAATATTCACACAACATATGTATTAAAGTATAAAAGTAAATATTTATAAAACTTATAGAAATAGCGTATATATATATATTCAATAGGAAACGAAATAGGCATTTTACCAAATCCATCACAGTCCCCCTTTAAAATGACTATTTTACTCTGTCCGTATAAGACCTCGCTCATCTGTCCTTATGTACCTTGGAACTCTTTTATGCTGCACGTTAGACAGGTGATGACTATTTCATCACCCCCCTTGCCACAGACTTTGTACATAAGGAAGTCAGATGCTATCCCTACAAAATTGTGAGATTACTATTGGCGGAGAGGGACCGTAATGGGGTATAATGTTTTCCTTCATCTACCATATGGAGATCCTCTTGCTCCTGGTTCAGGAAGGTAGGTGTTCTGTTGTCTACTGCTTTGCTCATCAATTTCCTCACACATGGTATAACACAGCATACAACTAGGGCCAGGAGAATCAGAATTATTAATACAGTTACCCCTATTTGGGCAAGTATCTTTTGCCACCCACTCATCCAACTGAAATATTGATCCCACAAGTCTGTGATCCCTGAATTCTTTTTCAACTCAACTGACAGATCTTCCAATTTCTTTATAGCCAGAGTAACCTTACCATTCGGGCCAGTATTGTCAGGAATATATGTACAACATGTTCCGGTTCCTTCTATCATTTTACAGACACCTCCTTTTTCTGCTAAAATCATATCCAGAGCCATTCTATTCTGGAATGTCATGTAGGATGTAGGGGCTAACTGGTCAACAATTCATTGAAGGGCATCCCTGGTGTAATTCACAAACCTCTGTTGGTTGTATTATATATAATTTATCTAATCTACATTTTTATTAACAGTTATCATGGGAATCAGGGATTCAAAGCCTGCTTTACTTGGTCTCTGGCTTTAAATTTATTAGGCACCCCCCTTGGGACTCCAATAGCATCTATATACACATGTGGGTCAAAACTGCCAGAAGGAGCTTTTTGCTTCCTCCTACGGCCAGGCGTTGGGTCAGGGGTATTTTCTGCTAGGATGTGGAGAGGCATAATGACCTTTGTAAGAGCATACTCACCAGTCCAAATCCCTTCCGATCTGGTTCTAATCTTTTGGTCCCCAGTAATCATCCATGACACATATGTATACCTGGTCACTACTATCGGAACATGCTTGTTGTGTCAAGATCATATAGATTATGGTTAGAGATGAGCGAATCGAAGTATCCGAAGTGGAATTCGAGTCGAATATCGGAAAAATTTCGATTCGTGCCGAATCCGAAAAACAGCCTAATTCGGACGCGCGAATCGAAATTTTTCCGAAAATGGCGGCTGACATGTGCGGCGACGGAGCGGGGATGTCGGGGAAGGCGCGCAGACAAGGCGCGCTGCCCCATAATGCATTCCTCAACGACATGTGATCGCATCAGCCAATCAGCAGCCAGCCAGCCAGCACTGTGTAATGGTCGAGGTATATATAGCGGCCATTTTGGAAATCTTCATTTGCCTGCAGTCATTGAACAGAGGCAGACCGCTCTGTACTAGGGACAGGGACAGAGTTAGGGCCACAGAAACGAGAATTGGGGACAGAGAGAAGTTACTTAGGGACAGAGAACCATTACTCAGGGACACAGACTTGTTAATGAGGGCCACAGAATCGTTATTTAGGGACAAAGAAACGCTAGTTAGGGCCACAGAATTCATACTCAGGGACAGACAGAATTGTTACTCAGTGCCAGAGAATTGTTACTTAGGGCCACAGAAACGTTATTAGGGCCACAGAATTTTTACTCAGGGACAGACAGAATTGTTACTGAGTGCCAGAGAATTGTTACTCAGGGACAGACAGAATTGTTACTGAGTGCCAGAGAATTCTTACTCAGGGCCACAGAATTCATACTCAGGGACAGACAGAATTGTTACTGAGTGCCAGAGAATTGTTACTCAGGGACAGACAGAATTGTTACTGAGTGCCAGAGAATTCTTACTCAGGGCCACAGAATTCATTCTCAGGGACAGACAGAATTGTTACTCAGGGACAGACAGAATTGTTACTGAGTGCCAGAGAATTGTTACTCAGGGACAGACAGAATTGTTACTGAGTGCCAGAGAATTGTTACTCAGGGACAGACAGAATTGTTACTGAGTGCCAGAGAATTCTTACTCAGGGACAGACAGAATTGTTACTGAGTGCCAGAGAATTGTTACTCAGGGACAGACAGAATTGTTACTGAGTGCCAGAGAATTGTTACTCGCACAGACACAAAATTGTTACTTGCACAGACACAGAATTGTTACTCGCACAGACACAGAATTGTTACTCAGGGCCACAGAATTCATACTCAGGGATAGACAGAATTGTTACTGAGTGCCAGAGAATTGTTACTCAGGGACAGACAGAATTGTTACTGAGTGCCAGAGAATTGTTACTCAGGGACAGACAGAATTGTTACTGAGTGCCAGAGAATTGTTACTCACACAGACACAAAATTGTTACTTGCACAGACACAGAATTGTTACTCGCACAGACACAGAATTGTTACTCAGGGCCACAGAATTCATACTCAGGGACAGACAGAATTGTTACTGAGTGCCAGAGAATTGTTACTCAGGGACAGACAGAATTGTTACTGAGTGCCAGAGAATTGTTACTCAGGGACAGACAGAATTGTTACTGAGTGCCAGAGAATTCTTACTCAGGGCCACAGAATTCATTCTCAGGGACAGACAGAATTGTTACTCAGGGACAGACAGAATTGTTACTGAGTGCCAGAGAATTGTTACTCAGGGACAGACAGAATTGTTACTGAGTGCCAGAGAATTGTTACTCAGGGACAGACAGAATTGTTACTGAGTGCCAGAGAATTGTTACTCAGGGACAGACAGAATTGTTACTGAGTGCCAGAGAATTGTTACTCAGGGACAGACAGAATTGTTACTGAGTGCCAGAGAATTGTTACTCGCACAGACACAAAATTGTTACTTGCACAGACACAGAATTGTTACTCGCACAGACACAGAATTGTTACTCAGGGCCACAGAATTCATACTCAGGGACAGACAGAATTGTTACTGAGTGCCAGAGAATTGTTACTCAGGGACAGACAGAATTGTTACTGAGTGCCAGAGAATTGTTACTCAGGGACAGACAGAATTGTTACTGAGTGCCAGAGATTTGTTACTCGCACAGACACAAAATTGTTACTTGCACAGACACAGAATTGTTACTCGCACAGACACAGAATTGTTACTCAGGGCCACAGAATTCATACTCAGGGACAGACAGAATTGTTACTGAGTGCCAGAGAATTGTTACTCAGGGACAGACAGAATTGTTACTGAGTGCCAGAGAATTGTTACTCAGGGACAGACAGAATTGTTACTGAGTGCCAGAGAATTGTTACTCAGGGACAGACAGAATTGTTACTGAGTGCCAGAGAATTGTTACTCAGGGACAGACAGAATTGTTACTGAGTGCCAGAGAATTGTTACTCGCACAGACACAAAATTGTTACTTGCACAGACACAGAATTGTTACTCGCACAGACACAGAATTGTTACTCAGGGCCACAGAATTCATACTCAGGGATAGACAGAATTGTTACTGAGTGCCAGAGAATTGTTACTCAGGGACAGACAGAATTGTTACTGAGTGCCAGAGAATTGTTACTCAGGGACAGACAGAATTGTTACTGAGTGCCAGAGAATTGTTACTCGCACAGACACAAAATTGTTACTTGCACAGACACAGAATTGTTACTCGCACAGACACAGAATTGTTACTCAGGGCCACAGAATTCATACTCAGGGATAGACAGAATTGTTACTGAGTGCCAGAGAATTGTTACTCAGGGACAGACAGAATTGTTACTGAGTGCCAGAGAATTGTTACTCAGGGACAGACAGAATTGTTACTGAGTGCCAGAGAATTGTTACTCGCACAGACACAAAATTGTTACTTGCACAGACACAGAATTGTTACTCGCACAGACACAGAATTGTTACTCAGGGCCACAGAATTCATACTCAGGGATAGACAGAATTGTTACTGAGTGCCAGAGAATTGTTACTCAGGGACAGACAGAATTGTTACTGAGTGCCAGAGAATTGTTACTCAGGGACAGACAGAATTGTTACTGAGTGCCAGAGAATTGTTACTCGCACAGACACAAAATTGTTACTTGCACAGACACAGAATTGTTACTCGCACAGACACAGAATTGTTACTCAGGGCCACAGAATTCATACTCAGGGACAGACAGAATTGTTACTGAGTGCCAGAGAATTGTTACTCAGGGACAGACAGAATTGTTACTGAGTGCCAGAGAATTGTTACTCAGGGACAGACAGAATTGTTACTGAGTGCCAGAGAATTGTTACTCGCACAGACACAAAATTGTTACTTGCACAGACACAGAATTGTTACTCGCACAGACACAGAATTGTTACTCAGGGCCACAGAATTCATACTCAGGGATAGACAGAATTGTTACTGAGTGCCAGAGAATTGTTACTCAGGGACAGACAGAATTGTTACTGAGTGCCAGAGAATTGTTACTCAGGGACAGACAGAATTGTTACTGAGTGCCAGAGAATTGTTACTCGCACAGACACAAAATTGTTACTTGCACAGACACAGAATTGTTACTCGCACAGACACAGAATTGTTACTCAGGGCCACAGAATTCATACTCAGGGACAGACAGAATTGTTACTGAGTGCCAGAGAATTGTTACTCAGGGACAGACAGAATTGTTACTGAGTGCCAGAGAATTGTTACTCGCACAGACACAAAATTGTTACTTGCACAGACACAGAATTGTTACTCGCACAGACACAGAATTGTTACTCAGGGCCACAGAATTCATACTCAGGGACAGACAGAATTGTTACTGAGTGCCACAGAATTCATACTCAGGGACAGACAGAATTGTTACTGAGTGCCAGAGAATTGTTACTCGCACAGACACAAAATTGTTACTTGCACAGACACAGAATTGTTACTCGCACAGACACAGAATTGTTACTCGCACAGACACATAATTGTTACTCAGGGCCACAGAATTCATACTCAGGGACAGACAGAATTGTTACTGAGTGCCAGAGAATTGTTACTCAGGGACACCTAATCGTTGAATTAAATAGTATGTCAGACAACATGCAGAGGAGTGGCAGAGGAGGCAATGTTTTAGGAGCGAGCAGACGTGGCAGCAGAGGAAGGGGTCGAGGCAGCAGTATTCGCAGCCAGAGGCCAGTGCTCCCGGTGTCATCCAGCGGTCGTGTCTCCACCGACAACCCTGCCGTCATTGATTGGTTGGCTCGGTCGTCTTCCTCTTCCCAGGTCACCTCTGACACCTACAGCCAACGGTCGGTGGGTACGTCAGACACAACCGTTAGTTGGCATGGCCCGGGAGCAAGCCCACTGAAATCACGTGTCCTCTACCTGCCCCTGTCCTTTGCTGTTCCCTCACCAAGCGAAGTATCGCATGCTGTGGGCTCAGCCCCACTGTACAGTGAGGAAGAGCTAACAGAGGGCGGTCAGGAACGGGGGGAGACATCGGCCTTTTCAGCAGCCAAGCGAACAAGTACTGGCGAGGAGAGTGGCTCGGTAGCCGGTCTAGAGACAGGTCTGTCTCCTGACCCAGACGCAGCCGAGGGGGCTAGTAGTGAGGCGGAGACCCTACTTGATGATGAGGAGGTTGATCGCACTTGGCAGCCTCGTCGTCATCAGGCAATTTCTTCCGCATCATCAGGAGAAGAGGGTGGCAGCTTGGCAGCGAGCAAAACAGTCGGTGGGTTGCCCAGGAGACAGCAGCAGGGTCGCATCAGTGTCAGTGGAGCCAAACGTCCACGGAGTAGAGCACCAGCTCCACTGCAGCCTACCACCACGGCCAGTAGTGGTGCCGGTGCGCACGGAGGAAGTAGCAGTCAACCAGTGAAGAGTAGCGGGGGCAAAGTTTCCTACTCGGTGGTGTGGCAATTTTTCCTCAAGCCGCCCGAGGAAGTAAACGTAGCCGTATGTCGACTATGTGGCCAGAAATGCAAGCGTGGCCAGGGGGCCCATGTTGGGACTACAGCGTTGCGTCAGCATATGCAGCGTCACCATTCGGTGGCCTGGGAAAACCGTGATAAACATACGGCGGTTCTGCCTGCCCCAGCCCCCGCTCCATCACCCGCTCCGTTACTTGCTCCGTCACCCGACGTCGTCAATCGCCCTCTATCAGCCAGTCAAGGCTCCAACACCTCTGCTGAGGGGAGTTGTCGCTCATTGGCATCTTCCGCTCGTTCAGATGCTCCTTCTCCTGCTACTCCTCTTCTCGGATTCCGTCAACAGTCTTTCTTGGAATCCGTATCCAAGAGACAACAGTTTGCGAGCACGCACCCGACGGTGCAAAAGCTGAACGTCCTCCTGTCCAAGTTGCTGGTGCTGCAGTCCCTCCCTTTCCAACTGGTGGACTCAGCACCTTTCCGAGAAATGATGGCTTGTGCCGCGCCGCGGTGGAGAGTGCCAAGCCGTCATTTCTTTGCCCAAAAGGCAGTGCCAGCCCTGCATTCACATGTAGAAGAGATGGTGGGCCAGTCTTTGAGCATGTCGGTCTCTGCCAAAGTGCACGGCAGCGCCGACGTGTGGAGCTGTAACTACGGTCAGGGACAGTACATGTCATTTACGGCCCACTGGGTGAACGTGGTGCCGGCACAGCCGCACCAGCAACTTGGACAGGTCACGACGCTTTTGCCTCCACGTTTGCACGTCCTTGGTCCAGCAAGCATGTCCGCCTCTACCACCTCTTTTTCCGCCGTGTCCTCAGCCGCCACCCCCGTGCCAAGTCCCATTACCCGACCGGCATATCACATGTGCAGGGCGCAACGGTGTCACGCTGTGCTGCACCTGGTATGCCTTGGCGAACGTAGTCACACAGGGGAGGAACTGCTGAGTGTAATGAACAGAGAAATCGACAGATGGCTGTCTCCGCGCAAACTAAAAATCGGAACCATGTTGACTGACAACGGAAAGAACATGGTGTCTGCTCTGCGTCAAGGAAGGTTGTGCCATGCGCCATGCATGGCTCACGTGTTCAATCTGGTTGTCAAGCGGTTCCTAAAATCCACCATCCCACTGCAAGACATCCTTAAAATGTCACGTAAACTGTGCATGCATTTCAGCCATTCCTACACCGCAAAGAACACCCTCATTGAGCTGCAGCGGCAGAACGGAATTCCACAGCATCGCCTGATCTGCGACGTTGCAACAAGGTGGAATTCAACCCTACACATGTTAGACCGCCTTTACGAGCAGCGAAAGGCCATCACCGATTTCCTGATGTTACAAGCGGATAAAGGTACTCCCCTGTGTAACTTAGATGTCAGCCATTGGCAGCTCATGCGTGACACCTGCCGCTTGCTCAGGCCCTTTGAGGAGGCCACGCTATTCGTGAGTCGGCAGGACTATGGGATGAACGACGTCATTCCTCTGTTGCACGTCCTGGAACAAATGCTGTTAACAATGGCTGGTCAGGGTGCGGTAGACGTGGCGCACAGATCTCAACGCCACATGACCCCTGTGGGGGCAGGACAGGAAGAAGAGGAGGAGGTAGAGGAGGACATTTGTGCTCAGGAATTATTGAGTGAAATGGGTGGTTTTTCCACTCAGCGGACAGGAGTGGAGGAGCAGGAGCATCTGGTAGAGGAGGAGGAGGAGGAGACAGAGGACCCAGACGCACCGTGGCAGTATGCTGTGGAGATGGAGGCAGGGAGTCCCTCGCATTCCTTGGCACAAATGGCCCATAGCATGCTCGGTTGCTTGCGTAGCGACAGCCGAATAATAACCATCAGACAGAGGGATGACTTTTGGCTGTCCACCTTGTTGGACCCTCGCTACCGGTCCAAAATGGTGGCCTTTTTCACACCTGCTGAGAGGGAGGCCAAAATTACGTACTATAAAAACCACCTATGTAGTCAGTTGGTCTCTGCCTTTGTGCGCCAACGTCCATCCTCAGACACTGTGGGCCCTGTGCGCTCGCGTTCCGCTGGCATGGCAGCAGGGGAGGGGTGGGGTGGTAGGAGCAGTGGCAGCTCCACCAGCAGTGGCTGCCTCAGTCTGCAGTCGATGATGAGTAGCTTTCTTCACCAGCGCAGTGAGGAAACTACTAACCAGCCGCAGCAGCAGCAGCAGCATCAGGTGGACCTGGAGCAGGAGCTCAAACAACAGGCTTGGGCCTACTTGGACAGCACCCTGCCAACCGAGGTAGACAATCCCCTTGACTACTGGGCAACGAAACTTGACCTTTGGCCCCAACTAGCTGAATTTGCCCTTGAAAGGCTGTCATGCCCGGCCAGTAGCGTGGCATCGGAGCGCGTGTTTAGTGCGGCAGGAGGTATTGTAACTCCGCGGAGGACACGACTGTCCACCCAAAGTGTGGAGAGACTCACGTTTGTGAAAATGAATCAGGCGTGGATTAGTCTGGATTTCAAACCACCAGTTCCTGACACAACTGACTAAATCCGCCATGAATCATGCCTCAAACATGTGCCACTTTCAGGTCTCCTCACACTGCTGGTGTGTTTAATTTTTTGACATAGGGTGCTGGCAGATTACGGGCCTCCTATAGCTGCTGCCAGGCCCCTAATCTGCCATGGGCCCCTATATACCGCCTCCTCATGCTGCTGCCAAGTCCAGAGTCTGTCATGGGTCCCTGTATGGCCTCCCATTGCTGCTGTCTCCATCGCCACACTCTGCTGCCATGTGCCACTTTCAGGTCTCTTCACACTGCTGGTGTGTTTAATTTTTTGACATAGGGTGCAGGCAGATTACGGGCCTCACATAGCTGCTGCCAGGCCCCTAATCTGCCATGGGCCCCTATATACCGCCTCCTCATGCTGCTGCCAAGTCCAGAGTCTCTCATGGGTCCCTGTACGGCCTCCCATTGCTGCTGTCTCCATCGCCACACTCTGCTGCCATGTGCCACTTTCAGGTCTCTTCACACTGCTGGTGTGTTAAATTTTTTGACATAGGGTGCAGGCAGATTACGGGCCTCACATAGCTGCTGCCAGGCCCCTAATCTGCCATGGGCCCCTATATACCGCCTCCTCATGCTGCTGCCAAGTCCAGAGTCTGTCATGGGTCCCTGTACGGCCTCCCATTGCTGCTGTCTCCATCGCCACACTCTGCTGCCATGTGCCACTTTCAGGTCTCTTCACACTGCTGGTGTGTTAAATTTTTTGACATAGGGTGCAGGCAGATTACGGGCCTCACATAGCTGCTGCCAGGCCCCTAATCTGCCATGGGCCCCTATATACCGCCTCCTCATGCTGCTGCCAAGTCCAGAGTCTCTCATGGGTCCCTGTACGGCCTCCCATTGCTGCTGTCTCCATCGCCACACTCTGCTGCCATGTGCCACTTTCAGGTCTCTTCACACTGCTGGTGTGTTAAATTTTTTGACATAGGGTGCAGGCAGATTACGGGCCTCACATAGCTGCTGCCAGGCCCCTAATCTGCCATGGGCCCCTATATACCGCCTCCTCATGCTGCTGCCAAGTCCAGAGTCTGTCATGGGTCCCTGTAAGGCCTCCCATTGCTGCTGTCTCCATCGCCACACTCTGCTGCCATGTGCCACTTTCAGGTCTCTTCACACTGCTGGTGTGTTTAATTTTTTGACATAGGGTGCAGGCAGATTACGGGCCTCACATAGCTGCTGCCAGGCCCCTAATCTGCCATGGGCCCCTATATACCGCCTCCTCATGCTGCTGCCAAGTCTAGAGTCTGTCATGGGTCCCTGTACGGCCTCCCATTGCTGCTGTCTCCATCGCCACACTCTGCTGCCATGTGCCACTTTCAGGTCTCTTCACACTGCTGGTGTGTTAAATTTTTTGACATAGGGTGCAGGCAGATTACGGGCCTCACATAGCTGCTGCCAGGCCCCTAATCTGCCATGGGCCCCTATATACCGCCTCCTCATGCTGCTGCCAAGTCTAGAGTCTCTCATGGGTCCCTGTACGGCCTCCCATTGCTGCTGTCTCCATCGCCACACTCTGCTGCCATGTGCCACTTTCAGGTCTCTTCACACTGCTGGTGTGTTAAATTTTTTGACATAGGGTGCAGGCAGATTACGGGCCTCACATAGCTGCTGCCAGGCCCCTAATCTGCCATGGGCCCCTATATACCGCCTCCTCATGCTGCTGCCAAGTCCAGAGTCTGTCATGGGTCCCTGTAAGGCCTCCCATTGCTGCTGTCTCCATCGCCACACTCTGCTGCCATGTGCCACTTTCAGGTCTCTTCACACTGCTGGTGTGTTTAATTTTTTGACATAGGGTGCAGGCAGATTACGGGCCTCACATAGCTGCTGCCAGGCCCCTAATCTGCCATGGGCCCCTATATACCGCCTCCTCATGCTGCTGCCAAGTCCAGAGTCTGTCATGGGTCCCTGTACGGCCTCCCATTGCTGCTGTCTCCATCGCCACACTCTGCTGCCATGTGCCACTTTCAGGTCTCTTCACACTGCTGGTGTGTTAAATTTTTTGACATAGGGTGCAGGCAGATTACGGGCCTCACATAGCTGCTGCCAGGCCCCTAATCTGCCATGGGCCCCTATATACTGCCTCCTCATGCTGCTGCCAAGTCTAGAGTCTGTCATGGGTCCCTGTACGGCCTCCCATTGCTGCTGTCTCCATCGCCACACTCTGCTGCCATGTGCCACTTTCAGGTCTCTTCACACTGCTGGTGTGTTAAATTTTTTGACATAGGGTGCAGGCAGATTACGGGCCTCACATAGCTGCTGCCAGGCCCCTAATCTGCCATGGGCCCCTATATACCGCCTCCTCATGCTGCTGCCAAGTCTAGAGTCTCTCATGGGTCCCTGTACGGCCTCCCATTGCTGCTGTCTCCATCGCCACACTCTGCTGCCATGTGCCACTTTCAGGTCTCTTCACACTGCTGGTGTGTTAAATTTTTTGACATAGGGTGCAGGCAGATTACGGGCCTCACATAGCTGCTGCCAGGCCCCTAATCTGCCATGGGCCCCTATATACCGCCTCCTCATGCTGCTGCCAAGTCCAGAGTCTGTCATGGGTCCCTGTAAGGCCTCCCATTGCTGCTGTCTCCATCGCCACACTCTGCTGCCATGTGCCACTTTCAGGTCTCTTCACACTGCTGGTGTGTTTAATTTTTTGACATAGGGTGCAGGCAGATTACGGGCCTCACATAGCTGCTGCCAGGCCCCTAATCTGCCATGGGCCCCTATATACCGCCTCCTCATGCTGCTGCCAAGTCCAGAGTCTGTCATGGGTCCCTGTACGGCCTCCCATTGCTGCTGTCTCCATCGCCACACTCTGCTGCCATGTGCCACTTTCAGGTCTCTTCACACTGCTGGTGTGTTTAATTTTTTGACATAGGGTGCAGGCAGATTACGGGCCTCACATAGCTGCTGCCAGGCCCCTAATCTGCCATGGGCCCCTATATACCGCCTCCTCATGCTGCTGCCAAGTCTAGAGTCTCTCATGGGTCCCTGTACGGCCTCCCATTGCTGCTGTCTCCATCGCCACACTCTGCTGCCATGTGCCACTTTCAGGTCTCTTCACACTGCTGGTGTGTTACATTTTTTGACATAGGGTGCAGGCAGATTACGGGCCTCACATAGCTGCTGCCAGGCCCCTAATCTGCCATGGGCCCCTATATACCGCCTCCTCATGCTGCTGCCAAGTCCAGAGTCTGTCATGGGTCCCTGTAAGGCCTCCCATTGCTGCTGTCTCCATCGCCACACTCTGCTGCCATGTGCCACTTTCAGGTCTCTTCACACTGCTGGTGTGTTTAATTTTTTGACATAGGGTGCAGGCAGATTACGGGCCTCACATAGCTGCTGCCAGGCCCCTAATCTGCCATGGGCCCCTATATACCGCCTCCTCATGCTGCTGCCAAGTCCAGAGTCTGTCATGGGTCCCTGTACGGCCTCCCATTGCTGCTGTCTCCATCGCCACACTCTGCTGCCATGTGCCACTTTCAGGTCTCTTCACACTGCTGGTGTGTTAAATTTTTTGACATAGGGTGCAGGCAGATTACGGGCCTCACATAGCTGCTGCCAGGCCCCTAATCTGCCATGGGCCCCTATATACCGCCTCCTCATGCTGCTGCCAAGTCTAGAGTCTGTCATGGGTCCCTGTACGGCCTCCCATTGCTGCTGTCTCCATCGCCACACTCTGCTGCCATGTGCCACTTTCAGGTCTCTTCACACTGCTGGTGTGTTAAATTTTTTGACATAGGGTGCAGGCAGATTACGGGCCTCACATAGCTGCTGCCAGGCCCCTAATCTGCCATGGGCCCCTATATACCGCCTCCTCATGCTGCTGCCAAGTCCAGAGTCTGTCATGGGTCCCTGTATGGCCTCCCATTGCTGCTGTCTCCATCGCCACACTCTGCTGCCATGTGCCACTTTCAGGTCTCTTCACACTGCTGGTGTGTTAAATTTTTTGACATAGGGTGCAGGCAGATTACGGGCCTCACATAGCTGCTGCCAGGCCCCTAATCTGCCATGGGCCCCTATATACCGCCTCCTCATGCTGCTGCCAAGTCTAGAGTCTCTCATGGGTCCCTGTACGGCCTCCCATTGCTGCTGTCTCCATCGCCACACTCTGCTGCCATGTGCCACTTTCAGGTCTCTTCACACTGCTGGTGTGTTAAATTTTTTGACATAGGGTGCAGGCAGATTACGGGCCTCACATAGCTGCTGCCAGACATGTAATCTGCCATGGGCCCCCGTACCGACTCCTCATGCTGTGACGTTGCAACAAGGTGTAATTCAACCCTACATATGTTAGACCGCCTTTACGAACAGCTAAAGGCCATCACAGATTTCCTGATGTTAAAAGCGGATAAAGGTACTCCCTGTGTAACTTAGATGTCAGCCATTGTCAGCTCATGTGTGACACCTGCGCTTGCTCAGGCCCTTTGAGGAGGCCACGCTATTCGTGAGTCGGCAGGACTATGGGATGAATGAGGTCAAATCGGCCATGGGCCCCCGTACCGCCTGTTCACGCTGATGCTGGTCCCACAGTGTGACCTGGGTCCCTGTACGGCCTCCCATTGCTTCCACTCTGCCATGTGCCACTTTGAAATCTCCTCACACTCCTGCGGTTGTCCATTTTGTCATAGGTTGCTGGCAGATTACAGGCCTTCCATAGGTGCCACCAAGCCCCATATCGGCCATGGGCCCCCGTACCGCCTGGTCACGCTGCTGCTGGGCCCATAGTGTGACCTGGGTCCCTGTACCGCCTCCCATTGCTCCCACTCTGCCATGTGCCACTTTCAGGTCTCCTCACGCTCCTGCTGGTTTCCATTTTGTCATAGGTTGCTGTATGGCCTCCCATTGCTGCTGCCTCCACCGCCACACTGTGGCTCCAAACACTGGTTTTGGCCCCGTGACTGGCCAAAGGAGTGAAGTGTGCAGTGATTCTAAGATCGACGGCACTCATCTGCATGTCATACTGACAGACAGTATTATTTCTCTTCCCCAGCAGACTCCAAGGGCATTTAAATTAAAGGTACAGTGTTCTGCACTAATATTAAGTCTCTCTGAAGCCTAGAAACACCCTTTTTTAAGTTAAATTCACAGCGAATTTATTCGACTCGAATCGAATATTGTCCACGAATTCGCCGAATCAGTCGAATCGAATTTTTCATTTCTTCGCTCATCTCTAATTATGGTCATAGCACCACATGGGATCTATACTACAGAAATCAAAGGTGAAAATAGCTACATGAGTGTTGGATGAGTTGTACCAAAATATAGTGGTGTCACCTATTTCGGTGATATCCACCTGTTGAGCCTCTGTCAGACTTATAAGAAAAAGGATATACAACATAGTTGTCATGGTGTAGATGACGCCTTTTCCTCATGGTTTGGGACTTTCTTGCAGTGGGAGGCGTGTATCCAAGTGTTCTTCCCGGCCACCTTGTCAGAAGGGGCTGTGGTCAGCAGAACTTGGAAGGAATCATCATATCTTGGCTCAAGGGAATGTTTCCTCATAAATGTCTTTACAAATACCCAATCTCCAGGTAATAGGCTGTGAGTTCCTGTATCTGACTCAGAATCTGGAATGGAGAAAACACTTGGACATGGATACGGGTTAATACACGTAATAATACAGTCACATAATCAGTTAACACATCAAATTGTAATTGCAACTGTTGTGGAAAATAACAACCAAGTCTGGGGGCTGAGCTAAACAAAATCTCATAAGGGGATAGGGAGTGTTCTCCTCTTGGTGTGTATTTGACACTAAATAGGGCAATAAGCAGACTGTCTGGCCAACTCATGCCAGTCTCTTGGGCCATTTTTAGCATTCTGGCTTTCAGAGTGCCATTCATTCTTTCTACTTTTCCACTACTTTGGGGGTATGGAACGCCAGAGTGACTCCTAATGCCGCCCATATTCCTTTGGTTACTGAAGCTGTGAAGGCGGGGCCCTGGTCACTCTCTATCACCTCTGGAAATTCATATCTGCATACAACCTCAGTGAGGAGTTTCTTCGCAGTTATTTTAGCAGTCATGTTAGTTACAGCAAAGGCCTCTGGCCCACTGGAAAACTTGTCCAACACCACTAGGGTGTACTCAACCGCCCACTCTTTGGCATCTGGATATGATCAATTTGTATCCTTTAAAAAGGGTATAGGGGTTTGTCCAAGTGTTTCTGTGGTGTCTTCTCTGTGCGTCCCGTATTGCATTTTTGCACAGATGGCACATGTTCTGCAAAAAATTGTTCGTCAATGTGGTGATTCCAGGCGCTATATCGTACTTGTTGATAAAAGAGTTCATGAGGCTCTTTGACAGATGGGCTGCTCCATGTGCCCACTGGACTACAGCTGGAAACATATTCTTGGGTAAACAAAGCCTCTTGTTGCACTCAGACCATCTTTGAGAATAGCTCCTCTCCGTCTCCAGCTTTCTTTTTCTTCTGGACTTGCTGCTTCTTGGAGTTCCTTGAGGTAGCTTCTGTCCACAGGTAAGGTCTGTAAGGTGAATATTAGTTTCCATGCTCCGGTCACCTCTCCTTCCATTTCTGGTGGTCCCATGGCTGCTCGTTTTGCCGCCAAATCTGCCAGATTATTGCCTTTGGCTTCTGAGGAGTTTAATTTCCCATGAGCTTTTACCTTCAGAATAGCCACTTGAATGGGTAGAAGGAGTGCTTCCAGCAGTCGTCCAATGGCTGCTCCATGTCTTATGGACGTACCTGCCGCAGTCATAAATCCTCTTGCCTTCCATATGGGTCCAAAGTCATGGGCCACCCCAAAGGCGTATCTGGAGTCTGTGTAGATATTGGCCCTTTTTCCTTCCGCCATCTGGCATGCTGTTGTAAGTGCTCGAAGTTCAGCTCCCTGTGCAGATATTGCTGGCGATAGGGCTCTTGCCTGTAGGACTGTGTCTGCAGTAATGACCGCAAATCCTGTATAATATTTGCCTCCATCGTCTGCATATCTGGAACCATCTACAAAAAAGGTGAAGTCTGGGTCCTGCAGTGGTGTTTCACTCATTGTGGGGAGATGGAAGGTTTCCATTTTCATCACTTCAAGACAATAATGAGGCTCAGTGGCTCCATCATCCTCTCCACTTTCTGCATTACCTTCATTACCCCCCTCAGCAATTGGGGAGGAGAGTGGCCGGATTCAGGGTTTGGTAAAGTAGGAGAGTGACGTTATCAGGAAATTGGAGGGAACACTGTAGTCTAAGATGCCTCGCTGTGGACAAATGTTTAGATTGGACTTGGTTTAAAATGCCAGTAATGGCATACGGTGCCAGAAGAACAAGTTCATGTCCCAGTACGATATCAGAGGTCTTATCCAGCAGAGCTGGAGCAGCGAAAACTGCACGCAGACACGAGGGTGCTCCTCTAGCCACTGGGTCCAAACGGCATGAGTAGTAGCCTACGGGTTGTAGACAGTCTCCGTGGGACTGGGCCAATACTCCTGTGCCATGGCCTTGGCGTTCAGATACGAACAGTTTGAAAAAAATTTCTCGTAGTCTGGTAGACCTAGGGCTGGGGCTGAAGAAAGTAAGCATTTTAGAGCCAAAAAAAAGTTGGAGTCGGCCTCTTCGGACAGATGGAAGGGCTCAGACTTGAGAGCATCGTAGAATGGTTGCATAAACCAAGAAACATCAGGAATCCATGGCCTACAGTAGGATATGAGGCCAAGAAAGGCGTGGAGTGGCTGCTGGCCTAACGGCAGTGGCAAGTTCTGGATGGCCTTAACTCTTTCCTCCATAAGATGCCTTGTTCCATGTGAGAGGCAGTGGCCCAAGAACACGACTGTTGTAGAGCACCATTGCAACTTCGGTTTAGAGGCCTTACAGCCTTGGTGTGCCAAGTAACATATTAAACTCTCTGAGGCTTCTTCAGCCGTGGGCAGGTCATCAGCACGGAGGAGAAAGTCATCCACATATTGAAGAAAGACCACTGTCGAATGTTCCTTTTGCCACGTGCCCAGTATGGTGGTCATGGCTTTGGCAAACTGGCTCAGGGAATTTTGCGCCCCCTTGTGGCGTAACTGCCCAGGTGTATTGCTGCCCCTCATGGGTAAAAACGAAGAAGTATCTGCAGGGAGGATACAAGGGAACGCCGGAGAATGCATTTGCCAGGTCCACCACGGTGAAATACTTTGCTGTTGGAGGTACCCCTGTGAGTAAAGTGTGGGGATTTGGAACGATAGGTGTCTCTAAGACAGTGGCTTCATTCACTGCTCGGAGGTCCTGTACCATCCTGTACTTCTCTGGTTCTCCTTTGGGTGTCTTCTTTTTTTATCGGGAACAAAAGTGTATTACATGGAGAGGTACAAGGTATGAGTGCACCATTTGCCACAAGGGACTTGACCTGCTTCGAAATGGCCTTGGATTGCGCTGGTTTCAGTGGGTACTGTGGTTTCCTGGGTAGGGGAGCTCCAGGCTTCAGTTCCACCATAATTGGGGGTACCTTTTAAACGTCCAATATCTTCGGGTCTTGTGGACCATAGACAACTTGGGATTCTGCTCAGCACATCCGGTGCTACGTAGAATGTACCATTGACTTGTAAGACCGGACACACTGGGTAGAGGTGGCTCACTCGAGGCGTTGGCCTTCCAGTTGTCTAATTTGGTGTACCAATATGGCCACCTCCAGGAAGTGTACTGGGCTGGGCAGGAAGGGACAAAGCAGGTGCAGGAAGATGACTGCCATCAGGAAGTGTACTGGGCTGGGCAGGAAGGGACAAAGCAGGTGCAGCAAGATGGCTGCCATCAGGAAGTGCACTGGGCTGGGCAGGACTGTTCCTGGCCTCCTTTGTTCTGGATTCTATCATCATAGGGCGGTGGTTTTAGCACACTTCCATTTTCAATTTTATGATACACATACATTATACAATCGCCATTTTATTGAATTTCTTCCAACCATCCTTCTTTATGCAACGCTTTTGCAGTTTTTTTTTTTTTACCAAGCTTCTGTCACTTTCAGCAAACCTTTATCACATAAAATTCCTCTCTGTTCCTACAATAATTTATGCCAGTCCTGTCCTTCAGCTTACAAACTTTTGCTACTTTAGATACCTTTTTAATTGCTTCACTTCCTTCACACCTCTTCACAATATGACATGCCAGTAATCCTTTTCAATATTTAACACATTAATGGTACACATAAACAGTTTTTTTTTTTTCCTGTAGCAATACCTGTTCTGTCCACTGCTCTTTGTGGATAACTTTGGCTACATTATACCAAGCTCCTTGCTGTCTTCAGCAAATATTTGTCAACTAAGACATCTTTCTTCTCTTTTTTTTTTTTTTTTAAACCTCCTTGTCTTTAATTCCACATACTTTTCCTCTTCTCTCTGTGCAACCAGATCACGTGCCAACATTCCTTTCTAGGGATCTTATCAGCGTCTGACCCATCTCCTCCCCCCTTCTCTGTCCTTCCTAACAGAAATCTAAGACACTTCACAGGCTGCTGTCCAGACTTTCCTTAACCCATAACAAACCCCAACCTTCTGTTATAAACGGCAAACATTAACTTACAGACACACATTTAGGACATAACATAGCATTCTATCTTGGTGGGCTATGAGTACAGATCACTGAGTAACTCTTCCTAGCCCCAAACATGGCTAAGGCACCCGCTGCCACACTACCGTGACGCGTACCCGACACCTCCTCTCTTGTGGTCAACACACAAGGTTACCACACACCCAAGAGAAATTATGTGTCAAAACCCTCAGTAGGTTCACTCCTCTTCCACCTCAAGACTGATACATAAAAACACACAACAGAAAAACATAAAACCAGGTAACAGATAAGCACATGCAGGTAAGAATGAAATAAACTCCGGGCAAGCAAAGTTACCTGCCTTTAGTGACCTTTAGCAGCCGTACTAGGCACAGGTATGAATCAACAACAAAGACAGGATAAGCAATGGTAAGATAGCAAAATATATCTTACCATGCTCCAGAGGTGATCAATCTCCGTCCCGTCCAGTTTGACTGACACCTAATGCCCTTTCAGGTCGGCTGGCTGCAGGTTCATTACTGTTAGGAATGGACTGGCCAGCAATGGTGGGACTCACCTGCCTTTTGATCTGCAGTACCAGGGCTGGCCAGCGGGTGCTCCCAGCAATCAGAGACTCAACCTTTCAGCCAGCTAACACCTGGAACTGATGATGCTGGGGTATTTAAGAGATGGCCAGACCCACAGACTCTGCCTTGGTGTGTGTTTGTCCTGGGCCCTGTATCTGTCCTGCATCCTGTTTCTGTCCCTCTGCCTGACCCTCTGTACTACGCTGCTTGTTACCTGTTTTGATCTCTGGCTTGTGACCCTGACCATCCCTCTGCCTGACCCTCTGTACTACGCTGCTTGCTACCTGCTGAACCTGGCCTGTGACCCCGACCATTCTCTGCTTGCTCCCCCTGTACCTACCTGCCCAATTGATATTGACCCGGCCTGCCTGACGACGCTTGCTTGTATGTACTGTTATCTGTGGGTGGTTGGTTGGGTTTGTTTGCACTGTATTATGTTTAGTATTGCACTGCGTTTATGTTTGTATGGTTAGTGTTAATAAATTGTATTGTTTATCACATATCTGAAGTCTGCGTTTCCCTGCATCAGTCACACACCTCTGGTCATACCTGGGAGCCCTGACAATTACCCAGAGTTCCCGGGTTTCTTGGCACCAGTTGATTTAGTCGAGGACTAAAAATGTCCGGTGCTTATCTGTTCCTGTCCTAATTTATGACGCTAGCTTTGGAATGTGCGCACATTGGAAGAGACTCACTCTGACACACAAGTTCAGTCTATGAATACATCTAGTTTATTATAATGAGAAAGTGAACTTATATATGCAAAATGATGCAAGAGTCATGTGACATTAGCATAAGCATTATATTAGTCTTTGATTGGTCATTTCCACACGAAAACAATCTCCGTCATGGTATAGGTGTGATCTTCTTCCAGGCCTTATCTTTTAGGAAAACATTCTTTTGTCTTCCAAATCACACGGTGGGAGGGGGGCAGTGTGTGTGAGCAGACATTTCTTAAGCAAGGATTTCTTATAGTACCACAAAGCCCAGCAGGCAGAAAATATTCACACAACATATGTATTAAAGTATAAAAGTAAATATTTATAAAACGTATAGAAATAGCGTATATATATATATATATTCACTAGGAAACAAAATAGTCATTTTACCAAATCCATCACAATGAATCCTATGAACAAAGTACAAGTCACAGCCCAGCCTCGCCCTGTGTAGGAGGAAGCGACACCTCCCAGCTGCATTCTTCCCCGGTGTCAGAGACTTTCATTTCTCCTGTCAGCGATGGCATCTGCTAATCTGAGAGCCGAACTGGAATGTTCCTTCTGTCTGAACATTTATACAGATCCTGTAAACCTGAGATGTGGACACAACTTCTGCCGGGTCTGTATTGATCGTGTTCTGGATGCACAGGAGGGGTCTGGAGAATATTCCTGTCCTGAATGCAGACAGAAGTTTCCGGATCGTCCTGCACTGCACAGGAACATAACACTGCGTAACATAGTGGGGAATTTCCTGTCTGCTCAGCCTGATCAGGAGGAGTCCGGGGTCTTCTGTACTCACTGTGTGGACTCTCCTGTACCTGCTGTTAGATCCTGTCTGCTCTGTGAGGTTTCTCTGTGTGATAAACACCTGAAAGTCCACAAAAAGTCCCCAGAACACATCTTATGTGACCCCACCTTGTCCATGGAGAGCAGGAAATGCTCCGTCCATAAGGAAGTCTTGAAGTATTTCTGCACTAAAGATAATATCTGTATCTGTGTGTCCTGCACATTGGCTGGAGAACATCGAGGACACCAGGTGGAGATGCTGGATGAGGCTTCTGAGAAGAAGAAGGAGACACTGAGGAATGTTCTGCAGAAACTTCTGACAAAGAGAGAGGAGATAGAGGAAAGAGTCCAGAGTCTGCAGGAACACAGGAGGAAAGTAGAAGAAGAAGAGGCTGGTGACACCGAGAGAGTCACTGCCCTGTTTATAGATCTCAGGAGACGTCTGGAAGACCTGGAGAAGAGAGTCCTGAGGGAAATCTCCGGGAGGGCAGAGCGGGTCTCCATCTTCATCTGGGATTTGGAAATAAAGAAGGAGGAGCTGTCCAGGAAGATGCGTGATATTGAGGAGCTGTGTAACATGACGGATCCACTGACTGTCCTACAGGAATCAGACACAGGTGACTTGTGTGATACTGAGGATGGAGATAATGAGGACAGAGAGAGACATGAGGAACTCCTCCATGATGGAGGGGGGCTGGATGTGGCTGGGATATCACACACATTACACACGTTATCTGATATAATAACAGAGGGAAATGTATCCTTCTATATACAGGGAGCTGAGGACATATTACTGGATGGAAACACAGCTCATAATATTCTACATATATCAGATGACAGGAAAACTGTATCCAGGTCAGATAGAAACCAGAATCGTCCAGAAACACCAGAGAGATTTCAGTATTGTCCTCAGGTGTTGAGCAGTCGGAGTTTCTCCTCAGGGAGACATTACTGGGAAGTAGATGTTGGGGGGTCAGATGGATGGGGAGTCGGGATGTGTTACCCCAGTATAGACAGGAGAGAATTGCAGTCAGTGATTGGATATAATAACAAGTCCTGGGGTTTGTACAGGAATGGTGATCAGTGTGGGGTGAGACATGACAGTAAAGAGACCCTCTTACCCCCCAATCCCCCCAGCACCAGAGTCAGGATAGATCTGGATTATGAGGCCGGGCGGATCTCCTTTTATGATCTGTGTGACCCGATCCGACACCTCCACACCTTCACCACCACCTTCACTGAGCCCCTCCATGTTGGGATAGGTGTATGGGGAGGTTGTATAAAGATCTGTGGGGGGAATCGGGGAAAGTGAGAACTCCTCCCAGAGTGGTGACATCACAGGGAGGGGGGACGGGATTGGTGGAACATTCAGCCAATAGTCCTGCAGTGTTTTCTATGATCCATATATTACTGTGAGACGTCTCTATTTCTCCCTCACAGATGTCTATGATTGGCTGGAAGAACTGTCCAATTATAGTGAAGGCTTTTCTCTATTGGTCAGTGAGGAGCATGTGATCTATCTATCTATCTATCTATCTATCTATCTATCTATCTATCTATCTATCAGGGGCAGACTGACCATTCGGGAATTCTGTTATATACAGGGAATAGTCAGTGTACAGATATCAGTGTTATATATAGGGAATAGTCAGTGTACAGATATCAGTGTTATATATAGGGAATAGTCAGTGTACGGATATCAGTGTTATATACAGGGAATAGTCAGTGTACGGATATCAGTGTTATATATAGGGAATAGTCAGTGTACGGATATCAGTGTTATATATACAGGGAATAGTCAGTGTACGGATATCAGTGTTATATACAGGGAATAGTCAGTGTACAGATATCAGTGTTATATACAGGGAATAGTCAGTGTACAGATATCAGTGTTATATACAGGGAATAGTCAGTGTACGGATATCAGTGTTATATACAGGGAATAGTCAGTGAACGGATATCAGTGTTATATCTGTACACTGACTGTCCCCTATATATTACACTGATATCCGTACACTGACTATTCCCTGTATATAACACTGATATCTGTACACTGACTATTCCCTGTATATAACACTGATATCTGTACGCTGACTATTCCCTGTATATAACACTGATATCCGTACACTGAATATTCCCTGTATATAACACTGATATCTGTACACTGACTATTCCCTGTATATATAACACTGATATCTGTACACTGACTATTCCCTATATATAACACTGATATCCGTACACTGACTATTCCCTGTATATAACACTGATATCCGTACACTGACTATTCCCTATATATAACACTGATATCCGTACACTGACTATCCCTGTATATAACACTGATATCCGTACACTGATGGCCTTTTCTGCAGAGGGGGGAAGGGTGACCATAGAGCAGGTTGGGGGGCAGAGGAAGAGGACCGGCATAACCCGGTGTGTGTCTGTACAGAGCAGCATAGAGCTCCCACCTTCCCCAGGATGTACAGGACATAAAAAGGAGACACATACTGCTAATATATCATCACACACTAACCTGTCTGCATCCTACAGAGTTCTATTCTAGGAATCTGCATGGAGGAAGTATGGTGGCAGCCATTGCTAACTACTTCTAAAGAATACTAGTTCCCTGGCTGTCATTCTGATCCAACGCCTTCTGTACTTTCTATGTCAGACCACCTGGAAGAAGTATTCAGACTCGGAGTTCTGACTTAACTCTGATTTCCTGATCGGCATGATTGTTCCAGGTCAGTGTCCCCGAATACTGAGTCCACAGACAGCCAGGAGAAGAGCATTTTCAGAAGACATCCAGCAATGGCCCCTCCATATTCCCCTCAGTACAGGTGTCATTTATGTCACAGCCGGGGACATTCTTCTTGCATCGTTTGTTTTCATTTTCCCCGAATACAAAATGCTGAATGATAATCTACAATGTCTTTTGTTGGTTTTATTCATTTTCTGGAAGATTTATAAATGAATAAATTGATCTTTTCTGTCACTTTTCTTATTACTTATTGTATGAAATATTCATTTTATAAATCAGCATTTAATCCCGGCTCCTCCATGACACCGTGTTACAGAGAATTCTGGGCTTTCCGATAAGACAGCCCAGCACTAGCTGGTCTGGGGACAGAGATGAGAGTGCCAACGTGCTCTTATCTTCTGGAATGAGGTCGGTGTGGCCCTCAGTAGATGTAATGTGGCCCCATTGAGGTCTTATTCCACTCAGCTCAGCCTCTTTCATGTAGATATGACGTGTCTGACCTCACTGGCCCAGTCAGCAGTCTAGGTGCTGTCATGTCCATCCTCCGATGTCCATCTGGGAGAGCCCAATGGTGGACATTGTCACAAGGGTCAGGAGGATGATGATAATCACAGTGAGTATGTTTCACCCACTGATCCCTAATACCAAGGAGGGATCCATCCATTGGCAGTAGACTTGAGCCTGTTGGACTCCAACCAAGGTTGGGTAATGTTGGCTAATGAAGCAGAAAGTTCTATTGATGTAGCATCTCTCAAGTTTAGCTAGGGGGAGCTAGACTAGGTTTAGGAGGATAGGAGGGCTGAGTAGCAGCCTGGGCATGAGTTACTGGGGTCATGTTTAGGTTAGGGTTGAGGGCTTTGCAGGTCAGTTCCCTTATATCTCCCCCTAGAAGAAGTGGGTGGGGGTGAGGAGTGGCTGACCTGCACACTTAAAGAACTTTGTCCAATCCCCAAGCAGGAGGCTTAGCATGGGGCCAGGGCAGCCTTGAAGTGTGACTGAGCCTGCTCAGCAGCTGGACAGTTTTGCTGGAAGATGTGAGGAAGGCTGAGATGCAGGAGCCGGGGGGGGGGGGGGGCAGTGGGAGGAGCCAGCACCATCTTGGCTGAAGGGACATAGCAGAGGGAGGAAGAAGTCTGTCCTCCTCCTCAGTCTCTCCCGCTCCTTGCATTTCCTGGACATGTTCCCGACCTGCTGCACTACAGTATGTGTGGGGTAGACTTGCTGTAGAGGGTGGTCTGTACCCCGCTATGTGCACGGTCCTCTCCCTGCTCTGCAGAGCCAGTTTCATGTGCGCCCCTCCCATTCAGCTGCAGGCCACACCCACATCCCCCATTCTTTGAATGTTCTCATGTACAGCACCATCACGCCTAATGTGCATCACTACAGCTATGACACCACTTTGTTGTTTCTCCATTGTAAAATGTTGTTCTATAACCCCATCGCCCCGTGTTCTTCTCTGTTTAATCTCAGGTCTCTATAGAACTCACAGGGCCCAGCAATGAAGTTGGATAAGAAGCGCTGCTAAGGGGGTACCACCGGGCCATCACTTAACAGGGGGGCCTGGCCAGCCGGCAGATTCAAGTTTCAATGACATGTTCCATACAGAGGTGGACTGACCATTCCAGACTGCCTGAGGGCCCAGGGCCAGTAGAGGGTCCCATGAGAGGCTCCATTACTGCACCTCTACTTGTTGTGGCGCACCGATCAAACTCCATCAAACTTGCCTGCAGAGCGGTCTCTGTTTGCGGTGCTCTCCTCAGCAGTCCAATTTCCTATTAGTCCCGTGTCATGGATTGGTGACATGTGATTGGTCCCCCCATCCTCCCCACAGACACACATCCCCTTACATGATGACAGAATGGAGACAGTGGAGAGCCCGGTGTCTGGCCACAGAACACCCCCTCCGGGAGAGCCATGCATGACAAGCCCCGCCCTTACTCTGCAGCCCGGCCACTCACCGGCTGCCAGGATCTCCAATTCATTCTGCTGTGTCCCCGGCTGGGAAGATCCAGAGATGATCCTGTGTGTGGATGGAGGATGATCTTCACACACTCTTCTGAAAGGGGCTATGAAGGCGGCAGATTGTAATATGCAGCACACAGCAGCAGCTCTAGATCCTGGCTGCCTGAGACTACAATATAGCAGCCTAGGGACAGAATTGTGAGTAGCAGACATACTGCCCCCCCCCACTCACCCCCTCAACTCCTCCTCTCTCTCAGCTCCCCCTTTCCCACCCCCTCTCTCACCCCCCTCTCTCTCTCTCTCTCTCTCACCTCCCACCTCCCTCTTGCTCTCACCCCCTCACCTCCTCCCCTCTCTCACTTCCCTCTCTCTCTCACCTCTTCTTTCTTTCACTTCCCCTCTCACCCTTCCTCTCACTCCTCTTTATTGCCCCTCTTTCTCTCTTTCACCCCTTGTCTCACCTCACCCCTTCTCTCTTCATCTCATACCTCTCCCCCTCTCTTCCTCTCTCTCTCTCTTTCATCCCCCACCCTTTTTTTCTCTAACTTCTCTCTTTCCCACCACTCTCCTCTCTCACTTCCTGCCCCCTCCCCTCGTTCTTTCCCCCTCTCTCTTTCTCTCTCACCCCCTTCTTTCTCTCACCCCCTCAAACCCTCTTTCTCTCACTTTCCCCACCCCTCTTGTTCTTTCACCCTGATCTCTAACCCCCCTCTCTCCTGCCACCCTCCTCTTTCTTTTTCATCCCCTCTCTCTAACCTCCTCCCCCCTGTCAGGGCTCCAGGGTATGACCAGAGGTATGTGAACTGACGCAGGGAAACGCAGGCTTCAGATATGTTATAAACAATATAATTTATTAACACTAACAATACATAAACGCAGTGCAAAACTAAAACATAACACAGTGCAAACGAACCAAACCACTCACAGATAACAATACATACAATGCAAGCGTCATCAGGCAGGCCGGGTCAATAACAAACGGGCAGGTAGGAACAGGAGGAGCAGGCAGAGAGTAGTCAGGTCATGAGCCGGGTACAGCAACTAACGGGCAGGTAGGTACAGGGGGTCAGGCAAAGAATGGTCGGGGTCACAAGCCAGGGATCAAACAGGAGAAGTCAGCAGAGGTCCGGATCAGGCAGGGTCAGCAACGAATCAGTCAGACAGGAACAGGAACAGGAAAGAAAGAGCGCACAAACCTTGCGCATTACCTCAATAAATAGTGACTAATTTTATTAATAAGGAAATATACTCACAAAATGATTGTATAACAGGCATCAGTAACCATAATCCACACAGGGTTACAGGTAAATCAAAAAGTGTCAGGAACTGCTGTAATACTGACACTCAGTGGCTGAATATCTCCTTGCCATGGGAATTCTGCCATACTGAAGTCTCTATCTGCCAAACCCAGCTCTGATGAAGAAGGGAGCACCCTTCGAATCACGTTAGCCTTCACCCCCCCCCCCCCTTTTTGATTTACCTGTAACCCTGTTTGGATTATGGTTACTTATGCCTGTTATACCATCACTTTGTGAGTATATTTCCTTATTAATAAAATTAGTCACGATTTATTGAGGTAATGCGCAAGGTTTGTGCGCTCTTTCTTTCATCTTCCTCTACAGTTGTACTAAGCTTCCCCAGCTTCATGATAGAGCTGCACAACCTCTGATCACCAGTGGATGAATACACAACACGCTGCTTGTCACTAACGCCTGTTTGATCTGAGTCCTTGAGCGCAGGAGATAATGGATCTTTAGGAACAGGAACAGGGGCCCATAGAAAAGCACACACCAAGGCACAGACTGCAGGTCTGGCCATCCCTTAAATACATCTGCATAATCAGCTTCAGGTGTTTGGCTGACTACAGGGTTGAGTCTCTGATTGCTGAGAGCACCCGCTGGCCAGCCCTGGTACTGCAGCCCACAAGGCAGGTGAGTCCCACCATTACTGGCAAGTCCATTCCTGACACCCCCACTCCCCCTCTCTCTCTCATCCCCCACACTTTCTGTCTCTCACCCCCATGTTTCTCACCCCCTTTCTCTTTCTCCACCCCTCCTTCTCTCACCTTCCCCCAATCTCCCTCTCTCACCTCCTCTCTCTCTCTTTCTCGCTCCCCCCCTCTCTCTCTCTCTCTCTCTCTCTCAACCTCCTCTCTCTCTTCCCCTCCTCTCCCCCCATCTTTCTCTCACCCCCCCCCCTTACCTTCCTCCCCTTAATCACCTCCTCTCTCCCCCACACCAGGGGACCCCATTAGGTAGGCTGTAGGGGCCCCAATGATTTCTAACAGTGGCCCTGATTTCTTTACAGTTAAAGTGGTAAGGATATGGAACTCCCTGCCAGAGTCGGTGGTGTAAGCCGGGAGTGTAGATACATTCTGAACATTTTTAGGTGTGTTTCTTGGTGAATGCAATATACAGGAATATGGAAAGGGGTCATGACATAAACACACACAGGTTGGACTGGAAGGGCCGGTATCTTTATGGAACCTTACAAACCATGTAACTATGTAACCCCTTCATGGGGGACGGTAAAACATATCTTTACGCATCAATGCAGTTTTGCAGCTTTGGCATTTGTTTGTAAAACTGTACAAATCATCACATCTACTTGTGTATCCAAGTGAATTATAACCTGTTTTTAAGGACAAATTCATCCTCTCCTGATTTTTTTTTTTTAGCAAAGGAAAACTGGCCCAAAATAGTAAATATGGTTTTTGAAATGTATTACTTGCAATTACCATGGCCCACCACCAAAGAACAACCCAAAACACATTCCCCTCCCCCGATGATTGTAGTAATACCACATACAGTATGTGGATATGATTTGTTGTTTGTACCCATAGTAGGGCCCAGAAACAATAGGGAACATTTTGTTCTTTAATCCTACCTAAAAAAAACTGACCCTGATCCTGAACTTTGATCCTGAACCTGATATGAACCTCGATCAAACCCCGATCTAACTATTTCATCTTTATTGTATTCATCTATATATTTATTGTATACCTTTTTTGTTTACAATCTTCTCTTCTAGCAAGGAGAAAAGGATTCAGTGTAAGCGGAGAAAGAGTAGAAGGGTGGGTTGTACAGCGACCAATTACATGGTCCCCGTCACTGAGGCTGCATAAAGGGGTTCAATATTCCAATTATGAATGAAGTTTCCCACAGATACAAAAAAATACTTTTTTTATTTCACATTTTTTTTTTTGTATTTTTTTTTTTGGAAAGGGATTTCAATTTATCTTTGCCAGTCCTCTTCTACAAATGAATTAGCCTGATAATATGATCCTTTGTGCCTATTATGAAAGCCTGAATACTATATTAAACATGTGAGTGCACAGAAGGCAGACTTTTTAAATAATTAAAGCTTTTTACAGTATTGCACTATTTGTTGTGTTTTGTTTTCCATTGTCGTCCAATCATGGGAGTCGTTTCTGGAGGATATTGAGTACAGAGTGATCTGGGAGGACACGCCCGGTCACATTACGTTTGTTTGACTCTATGGCCATACCAGCAAAGAGTCCATTCCATCCGGTGAGGGGGGAGGAGCATTTATCACGGATGGGGGGAGCACATTTGTTTGAAGAATTTTGGAGCACTTTTTTGGGGGATTGAGCACAATTTATTTTATTGTGGACTTTATATATATTTTTTTGGGACTTTTTATTTATAGTATTTTAATTTTTTATATATAATTAATTTGCGCTGTGGAGTGTTTAAAATTATGCTCGATTAAGGGTCTGTTATGGATTTTGGGGGACCCCACACCATTTTTTTTTTCATTTTGGAGTAGGCTTTCCCTCAAACTCCATACCAGAACCGAAGGGCCTAGTATAGATTGGGGGGGCCCCACACTGTTATAAAAAGAAAAAAAAAATAATGTCGGCAATTCTTTTGTTTAGATTCTGCTCTCATGGGGGAGGAGTGGAGATGAGTCATGGTTGTCAAGGAAGTGGCGGCCGCCAGCTCCTTAGAAACCATATTTACTGGCTCCTTAACAACCAGCTAAAATCAAATACATTCCTTAACTATCTCACGCCTGGACCTCTACTTATTTACCACATGCATTTATTTCCTTTAGTGAATTGATGTTAGCGCTGTTTTTGCGGTATTTGCCGAGTGTTTTTGTTTTTTGAGGTAAATCCCTCATAAAGGGATCGTGAATTGACATGTTCAACATCACATGCGACAATTGTGAAAAATGTGTCAGATCACCTAAACAGAGCATGCGATCTGCTTTAGTGAATGGCCGCTGTGTTAGAAAGATTGCAAGACGTTCCTGAGATATCTGAAAACTAAACAATCTTTTGTTTGAACTACAACTTGCTAAACCAGATTCTCACCGACCCGGCCTCAGCTATGGAGACACCACTCACCACTCACATTATAAATGTGACTGTTTCAGAGCTGCCATACATCATTCAAGAGAAGAGGTCAACTGCTGGTTCATCTATAACTCTCCTCTCCTGAAATCCTCTGCACTGCTGGAGGACTCCGCTCCTTCCTCTATAACTCTCCTCTCCTGAAATCCTCTGCACTGCTGGAGGACTCCGCTCCTTCCTCTATAACTCTCCTCTCCTGAAATACTCTGCTCTGCTGGAGGACTCGGCTCCTTCCTCTATAACTCCTCTCCTGAAATACTCTGCACTGCTGGAGGACTCCGCTCCTTCCTCTATAACTCCTCTCCTGAAATACTCTGCTCTGCTGGAGGACTCCGCTCCTTCCTCTATAACTCCTCTCCTGAAATACTCTGCGCTGCTGGAGGACTCCGCTCCTTCCTCTATAACTCTCCTCTCATCCTCTGCGCTGCTAGAGGACTCGGCTCCTTCCTCTATAATTCTCCTCTCCTGAAATACTCTGCACTGCTGGAGGACTCCGCTCCTTCCTCTATAACTCCTCTCCTGAAATACTCTGCGCTGCTGGAGGACTCCGCTCCTTCCTATATAACTCTCCTCTCCTGAAATACTCTGCACTGCTGGAGGACTCCGCTCCTTCCTCTATAACTCTCCTCTCCTGAAATACTCTGCACTGCTGGAGGACTCCGCTCCTTCCTCTATAACTCCTCTCCTGAAATACTCTGCACTGCTGGAGGACTCCGCTCCTTCCTCTATAACTCCTCTCCTGAAATACTCTGCACTGCCGGAGGACTCAGCTCCTTCCTCTATAACTCTCCTCTCCTGAAATACTCTGCGCTGCTGGAGGACTCCGCTCCTTCCTCTATGACTCTCCTCTCCTGAAATACTCTGCTCTGCTGGAGGACTCCGCTCCTTCCTCTATAACTCCTCTCCTGAAATACTCTGCGCTGCTGGAAGACTCGGCTCCTTCCTCTATAACTCTCCTCTCCTGAAATACTCTGCGCTGCTGGAAGACTCGGCTCCTTCCTCTATAACTCTCCTCTCCTGAAATACTCTGCTCTGCTGGAGGACTCCTCTCCTTCCTCTATAACTCTCCTCTCCTGAAATACTCTGCGCTGCTGGAGGACTCCGCTCCTTCCTCTATAACTCTCCTTTCCTGAAATACTCTGCGCTGCTGGAGGACTCTGCTCCTTCCTCTATGACTCTCCTCTCCTGAAATACTCTGCGCTGCTGGAGGACTCCGCTCCTTCCTCTATAACTCTCCTCTCCTGAAATACTCTGCTCTGCTGGAGGACTCCTCTCCTTCCTCTATAACTCCTCTCCTGAAATACTCTGCTCTGCTGGAGGACTCCGCTCCTTCCTCTATAACTCTCCTCTCCTGAAATACTCTGCACTGCTGGAGGACTCCGCTCCTTCCTCTATAACTCTCCTCTCCTGAAATACTCTGCTCTGCTGGAGGACTCCGCTCCTTCCTCTATAACTCCTCTCCTGAAATACTCTGCACTGCCGGAGGACTCCGCTCCTTCCTCTATAACTCTCCTCTCCTGAAATACTCTGCACTGCTGGAGGACTCGGCTCCTTTCTCTATCACTCTCCTCTCATCCTCTGCACTGCTGGAGGACTCCGCTCCTTCCTCTATGACTCTCCTCTCCTGAAATACTCTGCGCTGCTGGAGGACTCTGCTCCTTCCTCTATGACTCTCCTCTCCTGAAATACTCTGCGCTGCTGGAGGACTCCGCTCCTTCCTCTATAACTCTCCTCTCCTGAAATACTCTGCTCTGCTGGAGGACTCCTCTCCTTCCTCTATAACTCCTCTCCTGAAATACTCTGCTCTGCTGGAGGACTCCGCTCCTTCCTCTATAACTCTCCTCTCCTGAAATACTCTGCACTGCTGGAGGACTCCGCTCCTTCCTCTATAACTCTCCTCTCCTGAAATACTC
Organism: Staurois parvus; assembly: GCF_062004578.1. Lineage (NCBI taxonomy): Eukaryota > Metazoa > Chordata > Amphibia > Anura > Ranidae > Staurois > Staurois parvus. Next base: position 457,660 of record NW_028318121.1, on the reverse strand, counting down.
TGCTCTGCTGGAGGACTCCGCTCCTTCCTCTATAACTCCTCTCCTGAAATACTCTGCTCTGCTGCAGGACTCCTCTCCTTCCTCTATAACTCTCCTCTCCTGAAATACTCTGCGCTGCTGGAGGACTCCACTCCTTCCTCTATAACTCTCCTCTCCTGAAATACTCTGCGCTGCTGGAGGACTCCGCTCCTTCCTCTATAACTCTCCTTTCCTGAAATACTCTGCGCTGCTGGAGGACTCCGCTCCTTCCTCTATGACTCTCCTCTCCTGAAATACTCTGCGCTGCTGGAGGACTCGGCTCCTTCCTCTATAACTCTCCTTTCCTGAAATACTCTGCGCTGCTGGAGGACTCCGCTCCTTCCTCTATAACTCCTCTCCTGAAATACTCTGCGCTGCTGGAGGACTCCGCTCCTTCCTCCATAACTCTCCTCTCCTGAAATACTCTGCACTGCTGGAGGACTCCGCTCCTTCCTCTATAACTCCTCTCCTGAAATACTCTGCGCTGCTGGAGGACTCCGCTCCTTCCTCTATAACTCTCCTCCTGAAATACTCTGCACTGCTGGAGGACTCCGCTCCTTCCTCCATAACTCTCCTCTCCTGAAATACTCTGCGCTGCTGGAGGACTCCGCTCCTTCATCTATAACTCTCCTCTCCTGAAATACTCTGCGCTGCTGGAGGACTCGGCTCCTTCCTCTATAACTCTCCTTTCCTGAAATACTCTGCGCTGCTGGAGGACTCCGCCCCTTCCTCTATAACTCTCCTCTCCTGAAATACTCTGCTCTGCTGGAGGACTCCGCTCCTTCCTCTATAACTCTCCTCTCCTGAAATACTCTGCGCTGCTGGAGGACTCCGCTCCTTCCTCTATAACTCCTCTCCTGAAATACTCTGCTCTGCTGGAGGACTCCGCTCCTTCCTCTATAACTCTCCTCTCCTGAAATACTCTGCACTGCTGGAGGACTCCGCTCCTTCCTCTATAACTCCTCTCCTGAAATACTCTGCGCTGCTGGAGGACTCCGCTCCTTCCTCTATAACTCTCCTCCTGAAATACTCTGCACTGCTGGAGGACTCGGCTCCTTCTTCTATAACTCTCCTCTCCTGAAATACTCTGCACTGCTGGATGACTCCGCTCCTTCCTCTATAACTCCTCTCCTGAAATACTCTGCTCTGCTGGAGGACTCCGCTCCTTCCTCTATAACTCTCCTCTCCTGAAATACTCTGCACTGCTGGATGACTCCGCTCCTTCCTCTATCACTCTCCTCTCATCCTCTGCACTGCTAGAGGACTCCGCTCCTTCCTCTATAACTCTCCTCTCCTGAAATACTCTGCACTGCTGGATGACTCAGCTCCTTCCTCTATAACTCTCCTGAAATACTCTGCACTGCTGGAGGACTCGGCTCCTTCCTCTATAACTCTCCTCTCCTCTCATCCTCTGCACTGCTGGAGGACTCCGCTCCTTCCTCTATAACTCTCCTCTCATCCTCTGCACTGCTGGAGGACTCCGCTCCTTCCTCTATAACTCTCCTCTCCTGAAATACTCTGCGCTGCTGGAGGACTCCTCTCCTTCCTCTATCACTCTCCTCTCCTGAAATACTCTGCGCTGCTGGAGGACTCGGCTGCTTCCTCTATCACTCTCCTCTCATCCTCTGCACTGCTGGAGGACTCGGCTCCTTCCTCTATCACTCTCCTCTCATCCTCTGCACTGCTGGAGGACTCCTCTCCTTCCTCTATCACTCTCCTCTCATCCTCTGCACTGCTGGAGGACTCCGCTCCTTCCTCTATAACTCCTCTCCTCTCATACTCTGCACTGCTGGAGGACTCGGCTCCTTCCTCTATCACTCTCCTCTCATCCTCTGCACTGCTGGAGGACTCCTCTCCTTCCTCTATCACTCTCCTCTCATCCTCTGCTCTGCTGGAGGACTCGGCTCCTTCCTCTATCACTCTCCTCTCATCCTCTGCAGTGCTGGGAATGCTGAGTTGCTCCCTATGTTGGGATCACACACACAATACACACATATATGAAGGAAGGTCGGACACATTGGAGGAGGAAGTTCTTCTATGTAATGAGAAATGTTGCTTTCAGTGAGAAGAATGCGGAGCGGACACATTGTTACATTGTACAGATACCACTTGTGTGTGAAGGGAACAGCAAGGTCCAGTTCTACTGATCACTGTCAGTGATAAACCGCAATCACAACATCTGTTATCCCACACTCAGTGACATCTCACCGTGATTGGTCCTGGAAAGACAAGCTCCGCCTCTTTATTACACATCATCATTTCATTCAGGGAAATTTCATTATGTCTTTGTTGGCACGGCATGGCCCCGTGTGGATGACCTCTCGGCCTTTTGGCTAAGATCAAGTGTAGTATCTGTTCTTATCAGTTTTCGGGGGAGGGGATGCCGGTGCCTCCTGTTGGGTGGGGGGTGCTGGTTAGTACCTCTTCTTAGGTGGGAATGGTGAGAGTGGTGGGGGAGCCTTTTCCTCCCGGGTTGATTCTGGCCTGGTACACCAGGCTGGTCCCCGGGTGTAGGCAAGGCTCTCCCTAAGCTTTCTAAGTTCTGATGCCTTTCTGGTAGGGATGGGACTGCACTGGTCTGGCCGAGGGCCGGGCTGAGAAAGAAGCCCGTGGTGTGTGTGCCCCTGGAGTGGCAGTCCAGGGGGGGTGAAATTCTCAAGGTGAGGGAGCTTATTTTGGGTTTTAGGCACCTTGGTCACTACACCAGTCACACTTTTTTTTTTTTCGCACTTGCCTCTAGGGCCGGGCCTTTTGGTCAGGATCAGAGGAATTTTTTTTTTCTGGCCAAACAGCCCACCATAGTACTGCACTATGGCACCAAGCACTTTTCCACCTTTCCCCTCCCTTTTTTTAATTTTTGTTTGTCACTTGCACTTTTTGCACAGCACCTACGCACTTTTTGCACATCCAATTTCTAGGCTTTAGGTCCTTGATCCTGCCCTGAAAGTCATGGGGGGTGGACATGTGGTCCTTTGGTCAGGGTCTTTTCCTCTCATGGGGTCTCCCTTCGGGGGGAGCCCCACTTAGTATTCAGAGTGGCCTTGCTTCAGCAGGCCTCCTGAAGAAAGGGGTCCCCCTGGTTTTGGTCGGGTGGACCTAGTGAGTGCCTCAGTTCCTGTCAGGAGACTTGCGCATCGGGGGATCAGGGCTAGGGCCCTTTCTTTTTGGAGGAGGGCCAGACGAACACCCTGTGCGCTTTTTGAGTGCTCACTTTTTTTTGCACTGGGTGCTGGTTTTGTGAGTATGTTTATTACACCGCGGGACTTATAAAAATTTTTTAAAATGGCCCTGTGCGGATGGCAGCCAGCTTAGAGAAGCCCATACACAGCATGGCTGTCATGTTCTGCTCCTCCTCACTCTCCATCCCGAGGAATCTTCTGCTCATATTACCACCATATTTCATTAGAACTCACATGACTGGTGGCCATGTTGCACTTAGCAGAGAGCTACCAACCAAGAAAGGGGGATGGGAAGGGAAGAGTCTTCTGCTGACCCAATGGTGCGAGTACTGCCTCTGCCCTCCTGTCGGTGGCCCTGATGCCATTCAATACAGTTAAGAATTGGGTCCAATAACAGCAAGCAATCCTCTAAATGACTTGTGACCATTGGCTATCTATAGTCACATGCCTGATGAAGGGGTCCTTCGAGACTCCGAAACGTCACACTTGCTGTAACTATGTGATTGCTTATTAACGCTTTGGACCCATAACTGGAGATCCTCGGTGTGCTGGTGACGTTCTTCCCCCATTGGCTATCTATAGCTCAGAAGAATTGATGGGTTCAGATTTCCAGAGCTCTCACGTCTTCATCACAGCATTCGGCTGAAGGAAGATATAGCAAGATCTTTAGAACATTATGGAAGTATCAGGGACCAGGTCCTACACCCATGGGTCTCCTGATATATGGTGCAGGGATGGGTCAGGAACTGGTGAGATGACCACCATTTGCAGGTTGTAGAACAGCAATACCTCTGTGAAGTTACTGGCTCAGAGCCCCCATGGCTGACAGTATGTATGATTTCTAGGTACTCAATCCCTTTGTTGTCCTGTCAGGGAGATTCTCCTTCTCTTCCTTTCTTGAAGACACAACATGAAGTGAGAGGAAAGTTCTACAAAATGAGAGCAATTCCCCTCATAGACAGTTGTCACCGGAACACATGTCCACCTTGGAAAATTTCCCCTCACCTCCATTTCTAGTGACAGCTTTACAATGCAGGTTATTGGATAATGAAGAGCGGGACAAATATGAAGGGTAAATAAACCCAGCAGGGACTTAGACAGCAAAAGGAACCGGAATAAATGTCAGAGAGGTGCTTGGAACACCGATAGTCACTAGTGCAATATTGCAGAATGTCCAGCCAATGAGCAATAGCACCGGTGAGGCTGCTCTTGTCAGACAGGGGAACCCTTACAGGGGAATCCGAATCCAGAAATGTAACGATGTCACGGAGAGCGCCAAACCGCAATAAGTCCAAGAAAACTTTAACTCTTCTTCAAATAATTGAAAAACAACAACAAACAAGCGACACGTTTCCTGATTCTGAACACTTCTTCAGGGCTTGGATGTTATAAATGTACAAAACACTTTCCTGTGTGGATCTGTTTCGGATACAAAAACTTTGCATACATAAACCCTACCAACACCGCCCTACCCGCACCGCCCTACCTGCACCGCCACTGACGGCTACAGCTGTTGATCACCGGATCCCGGATGGAGACTCCCTGCCGACACCCTGTGTGTAAACAATACAGATCTCTCCCCTGTCAGCACCAACACGCTGCTCTGTATCTCTCTGCACAGCATGTCTACATAGTAACACACACAGCACACAGTTAACCCTTTGATGGCCCCAGATGTTAATCCCTTCCTGCCCAGTGCCATTAGTACACTGTCAGTGCTTTTTATTAGCACTGATCCCTCTATTGGTGTCACTGGGGATGTCAGTGACACCAAGTCAATCCCCCCCAGTGTCAGAATGTCCGCCGCAGTCCCGCTATAAGTCGCTGATCGTCGCCATTACTAGTATAAAAGACACATCCCAGTATCTTTCCCGCCATTTGTAGACGCTATAACTTTCACGTAAACCAATTAATTTACACGTATTGGGATTTTTTTTAGCAAAGACACGGAGCAAAATACATTTTGGTGTAAATTTATGAAGAAATTTGATTTTTAAATTTTTTATTGGACATGTTTTATAGCAAAAAGTCAAAAATATTGTTTATTTTTTTTCAAAATTGTCGCTTTTTTTTGTATATAGTGCAAAAAATAAAAAACACACAGACAATCAAATACCACCGAAAGAAAGCTCTATTTGTGGGAAAAAAAGGATGTAAATTTCATTTGGGTGCGGCATTCCATGACCGCGCAATTGTCCGTTAAATTAACGCAGCGCTGTATAGCAAAGGATGGCCTCGTCAGGAAGGGGGGGTAAACCTCTGGAATTGATGAACAATTAAAGTTTCTTAGGCTCCTTTGTGGTTTTGTACTCTTCATGATATTTCTTCTTTCAGCCACAAAAATAAAACCTGACAGGGGCTCTAACCCTCACACATTACGGCTCCATGCACACTGGAGTATTTTTAGGCCAAAAACCGCTGGAAACAAAGCTGAATAAAAATCACAGGTAATAGCATTTTAGTAGCATGTTAGGATCGTTAGTGTTTTATTGGCATTTTTGCAGTACATGTAGGAAAAACAAAAAAAAGCTGTTCGTATCATTTTAGTAGCATTTAGCGTTTTTTTTTCTGCTTGAAAACTGCTCCAAAAAACTACAAAAACTATTTTATTTCTGCTTCTAGACACTGAAGCTCAAAAAATGCTACTGGCCTAAAGCAGTGTACATGGACACCTAGGAGGACACGATTTATCTTCTAGGAGCAGAAAAATGCCAACAACAGCTTCTAGGAGCTTTAAAAAAACCACCAACCTTCATTCTAATACGGCATGCACCGGAAACAGAAGAGAATCATTGGACACAAGCACCAGGATCACCACAGCATATCCTGCCAATAGCACATTTCCAGAAGCATAAAACAAAAATACTTGGAAACAATACTATACATTATCTTGTTGTAAAACATGTAATCGGCCATTGTATGCCAGAGGGGGAAGAGGAAAAACGGGCAAGACATCGCATTACCGGTCGTGGGGCCATCTTGTGTTCACAAAAGATATAGCAATTGCCAATTTAATAGACATAAAAACATCAAAATATTTTTGACATAAATTAAATATAAATACAGAAGCACCATAAATAAACATCTCCAGTCGACCTCAAAAGGTGTAAATAGTTATAAAGTAACCAGAAACAGCTAACTATTATTGATGAATGATTGACGTCCCATTCAATATTGAGACCATATGGCGTATATGATTGTAAAGTGTAAGTCCACCATACTTCCAATGTAGAAATCTCCCGCTTGGTGTAACTGCCCCTCCAATTCTTGGAGAATTTGTCAATACCAATAAACAGAGCTCCCTCGGGGTTTTTCTCATGGTGAAGAGCATAATGCTTAGAAACACTATGGTTGGGAAAACCTTTCTTTATATTGGCAATATGCTCTTTTAGCCTAGTCTGTAGTGTCCTAACGGTGCGTCCTATATATTGACACCCACATGGACATTGGATTAAATAAACCACGTTTTTTGTGGTACAGGTGATACAATTATTAACCTTAAATGATTTATTAGTAATCATGGAATGAAAGGTCTCAATGTTTCTATTATTACATGTATTATACTTACAGACTGTACACCTTCTACAGGGGAAATAGCCCTTAATCTCATGAAACATAGAAGGTTTCTTAGGAGGAGCTATAACATTAGGGGCTACAAATAATCTCAATGGAGGTGCCCCTCTAAAGATAACAGGAGGGGCCTCCGGAAGGATGGGACCCAAAATCAATGTGACAAACTCCTGCGCTCCTACCTAAAAACTAATAGCTACCAACAAAGGTAAAGCTGCTACATACAGTCATATATCCATAGACAAAAAATATAAATGAAACACAAATGATGCATAAAAATTCTTCACACATAAATGAATAAGTGAAACAGTGCAAAATTAGTAATAGAAAGATTGGGCGCCGCGCTCTATTAATTGTTTGAAAATAAATATTAAAATTTAAAAAATGATTTTAGCCAGTATAAAATAATTAGAGATGAGCGAATCGAATCAGGCGAAGTGGAATTCGTTTCGAATTTCAGGAAAAATTCGATTTGCGGCGAATCCGAATTTTTGCCGACTTCGGATGGTCGAATCGAATTTTTCCTGATCGGCCGTTTTCATCCCTTCTACAGCCAACAAAAATGTCCCTGCAGAGAGCTCCGCTATTTCTGACAGCTGTCTGACAGTTCTTTCACATTTCCAGCGGTTGAAACATTGTATCTATTTGTTTCCATTTAGGATACAGATGTTTTTATTAGGAAACAAATAGATACAATGTTTCAATCGCTGTAAATGTGAAAGAACTGTCAGAGAACTGTCAGAAATAGAGGAACTCTGCAGAAACACTTTTTGCTTTACTGGAATTATTCTTATTTTCATTCTTCTTCTTCTTATTTTCATTCTTCTTTTCATTCTTTTCATTCTTCTTTTCATTCTTTTCATTCTTCTTTTCATTCTTTTCATTCTTCTTTTCATTCTTCTTCTTATTTTCATTCTTCTTTTCATTCTTTTCATTCTTCTTTTCATTCTTTTCATTCTTCTTTTCATTCTTCTTATTTTCTCTCTTTTTTTCATTCTTTTCATTCTTCTTTTCATTCTTCTTTTCATTCTTTTCATTCTTCTTTTCATTCTTCTTCTTCTTTTCATTCTTATTTTCATTCTTTTCATTCTTCTTCTTATTTTCATTTTTCTTTTCATTCTTTTCATTCTTCTTTTCATTCTTCTTCTTATTTTCATTCTTTTCATTCTTCTTTTCATTCTTTTCATTCTTCTTTTCATTTTCATTCTTCTTTTCATTCTTCTTCTTTTCATTCTTCTTTTCATTCTTCTTCTTATTTTCATTCTTCTTTTCATTCTTCTTTTCATTCTTTTCATTCTTCTTCTTCTTCTTTTCATTCTTTTCATTCTTCTTCTTCTCATTCTTCTTCTTCTTCTTCTTTTCATTCTTCTTCGGCCCCGTGACTGCCCAAATGAGTGAAGTGTGCGGTGATTCTAAGATCGACGGCACTCATCTGCATGTCATACTGACTGACAGTATTATTTCTCTTCCCCAGCAGACTCCAAGGACATTTAAATTAAAGGTACAGTGTTCTGCACTAATATAAAGGCTCTCTGAAGCCTAGAAACCCTTTTTATAAGTAAAATTTGCGGTGAATAAATTCGAATCGAATCAAATTTTTTCGGAAAATTCGGCGAATCAGGCGAATCGAATTTTTGAAAAATCCGCTCATCTCTAAAAATAATCTCTCTGAGTTATCACCGTGAATAAACATAAGTACACCTTATACCAATAATTATATAAAACAAAATAGGATTGTGGATAAAAAGTAATAATAATGGTAATAATAATTGTAAATGAAATAGATTAAGGGTGAAATATTCCAGCTCTGACCTTCAGCTGGGAATGAATAGTCCCATATGCACTGGGATGATACCACATTGTTTATCAGTTGAACAGAAGGATGGATGCCGTATACTCTCCTCTGTAACAGCCTGTGCTGTATAGCTGCAATGGGTAACAATAGACGCTGTACTGGGAGTCACTATGGTAGACCAGATCTCTCCTTCCCCAGCACTCTCCTTAGTCCACTTCTCCTCGCAGGACTCATAAGGAAAAGAAAGAGGTACATAGTGTCTTATCCGGGGTAAAAGATTGTAATGTGCGCTAGTAGTACACTCACATGTAATAAAAATAAGGTGCGCTTTTCTTATATATACACAACCGCGGGTAGCGGTGAGATCAGCCTTGTTGGTGTGCCTGCGCACACTGTCAATACTCGCCGTGTCTGAATGCAGATGCGTGGTGACGTCACTGCCCCTCCCTTACGCGTTACGCTACAGGGACTCATAGCTTCCTCTGGGGGATGTAGTTTTGCACATCACCTTGCCTGAGTTCTTTATGTATCATTACGGCGCCATTTTGTTGTAGTCCTAATGAATGCTACCATCTTTATGGGGTCTAAATCTAATGCAGAACACCTGTTGTTGGTGTTAAATGTTACTATTAGTTATATAGTTGCAATTTGTGTCCCAGTGTCAGGAATGGACTTGCCAATAGTGGTGGGACTCACCTGCCTTGTGGGCTGCAGTACCAGGGCTGGCCAGCAGGTGCTCTCAACAACCAGAGGTTCACTTTGGCAATTAGCCATCACCTGGGGCTGATTGCAGGTGGTGTATTTAAGGGATGGCCAGACCTGCAGTCTGTGCCTTGATGTGTGTTTTTCCTGGGCCCCTGTATCTTGTAACCTGCATTCCTTGTCCTGGTCCTGTTTCTGCCTGACTTGTTGCCGGCCCTGCCTGATCCTGACCTCTGCTGACTTCTCCTGTTTGATCCCTGGCTTGTGACCCAGACCATTCTCTGCCTGACCCCCTGTACCTACCTGTCTGTTAGTTGCTGTACCCGGCTCGTGACCTGACTACTCTCCGCCTGCTCCTCCTGTACCTACCTGCCAGATAGTTATCGACCCGGCCTGCCTGACTACGTTGTGCTCTATATGTGTGTGTATCTATATCAGTTTAGGTTTGGGTTTGTTTCACCTTGTTGTATGTATTTGTGTTAGCTTGGGGTTTGGTGCTCTGCGTTTATGTTTGTATTGTTAGTCTTAATAAATTGTCTTATTTATACCATATCTGAAGCCTGCGTTTCCCTGTGTCAGTCCACACACTTCTGGTCACACCCGCATCCCTGACACCCAGCATCCTACGGCTTGACTGTCAGTGTGTACATTGCACACCCCCAGCTCGATCCAGCAGTGATTTAGCAACACAATATATACTGTAACCATAATATGCTAACAGTAATATTATGATTCCACTTAGTTAGAAACAAAAATTACAATTATTTCCTAACAATTTATAAAGATTATTTTAATAATAACAAATTAAAATCATGAATATATTAAAAATCACACATATAAATAAATAAGTAAATTAAATATGTAATGCTATTGATATACATTCCCCATAAATGCATGTTGAAGCAAACTAGTGTATATTCTAGCCCTATCTTATATTTTGCTTTTTATTAGTACTCAGCCCACTATTTAATTCATGAATCATACTAAAAATGTTATATTACTTTTACAGAGTCTTTATTGTTCTTAAAATTATAATGACCATAATTGACATAATCAGCCCAGAATGGTCTTATATCCATGTATTATACCTGTAGGTAAATTCACTCTGAATTAGTGTGACATTGTCCATTATATATATATATATTTACATTTTCTTCCCATATATTAACTTAGGATCTATATTTATATATTGTCTGCATGGCGCTCAATGGTCACTCAGAAAACATGAAAGGTCAAATTCTTTATTTAGACCCCTAGGGGCCAGACAATCCATCTCATAAATCCAGTGAGATTCTTTTTTACTAATTTCTCTAATTATGAGTCCTGCGAGGAGAAGTGGACTAAGGAGAGTGCTGGGGAAGGAGAGATCTGGTCTACCATAGTGACTCCCAGTACAGCGTCTATTGTTACCCATTGCAGCTATACAGCACAGGCTGTTACAGAGGAGAGTATACGGCATCCATCCTTCTGTTCAACTGATAAACAATGTGGTATCATCCCAGTGCATATGGGACTATTCATTCCCAGCTGAAGGTCAGAGCTGGAATATTTCACCCTTAATCTATTTCATTTACAATTATTATTACCATTATTATTATTTTTTATCCACAATCCTATTTAGTTTTATATAATTATTGGTATAAGGTGTACTTATGTTTATTCACGGTGATAACTCAGAGAGATTATTTTATACTGGCTAAAATCATTTTTTAAATTTTAATATTTATTTTTAACCGCATGCCTCCCAGCCACTGTACATATACGGCGGCAGGGCGGCACTCGCAGGCAAAACCACGTTTAAAAACGTGTGTTTTGTAAACAAATAGGTGGCGCGCGCGAGGCGTGCCGCCGTCCTATTTGTCCCGCGGATCACCGCCGCAGATGTGAGTCGCCGGGTCACAGCCGTTCCTTAGCGGCTGTTTCCCGGCAATCGGCGGCAAACAGTGACAGAGAGCACAGCTGCAGTAGCTGTGCTGTCTGTCACTTCCCTGTCAGCTCGAGGATGAGCTGATCGAGAAAGAACAGTTTCTCTTTCTCGATCAGTCTTGTCCCGTCCAGTACACACCCCGCCCCCTAGTAAAACACTCCCCCTCACTCCTATAACCCTTCCCTGCAAAATAAAGTTAACCCCTTCCTCCCCATTGCCATTAGTACAGTGTCAGGTTTTTTTTTTTGCACTGATCACTGTATTAGTGTTTTTGGGGATGTCAGTGACTCCAAGTCAGTACCCCCCAATGTCAGAATGTCCGCCGCAGTCCCGCAGTCCCGACATAAGTCGCTGGTCGCTGCCATAAGTCACTGATTGCCGCCATTATTAGTAAGAAAAAAAACCTAAAAATTCCAGTATCTTTCCCGCCATTTGTAAACGTATAACTTTCACGTAAACCAATTAATTTACACGTATTGGGGGTTTTTTTTAGCAAAGACATGTCGCAGAATGCATTTTGGCAGAAATTTATGACTAAATTTGATTTTTGCATTTTTTTTTTTCCTGGACATGTTTTATAGCAAAAAGTCCAAAATATTGTTTTTTTTCCCTCAAAATTGTCAGACTTTTGTTTTTATAGCGCAAAAAATAAAAACCGCACAGGCGATCAAATACCACCGAACGAAAGCTCAATTTGTGGGGAAAAAAAGAATGTAAATTTCATTTATGTACCATATTGCATGACCGCGCAATTGTCCGTTAAACTAGCGCAGCGCTGTATAGCAGAAAAATGGTGTAAATTGCAGTATCTATACCATAGTTTGTAGACGCTATAACTTCCACACAAAGCAATCAATATACACTTATTGGGATTTTTTTTTACCAAAAACATGGAGCAGAATACATTTTGGCCTAAATTTATAACCAACTTTGAGTTTACTATATATTTTTTATAGCTTATAAATAAAAAATATTGTTTTTCTTTAACATGTACTTCATGGACACCCATGAAGTACATGTGATCTGAGGTTTGATTGACATGTGATGTACAAGATGATGTACAATGTGAGCGTATTCCATATGTGATACTTTGTTTGGTGAATAAATAGTGTGACACGATGCAAGCATTCACTTCTATTTCCTGAGGGATCCAGTGGCTGCAGCCACCTTATGTGCCTGAAGAGGAGATCTGCTGCCCTGTGATCCTGTGCTGGAATCTGTACATGAGGGGAGGTCAGTGTGGAGAGCTGTGGAGGATGACCTACTATTAGGGTCCATGTGTTAGTGATCCTGAAGGCCTTATGACCTGTGCGGGTCGCAAGAGGGAGGTGAGCGGGCAATTCAGCCGTTTGTGGATATCTCTGCACATTTATCAGCACAGTTATCATTTTTTTTTTTCTTCTTCAAGAATTGTTGTGGACTTTATATCTGGTTTTTGTATATTGTCAGGTGTTTTACACCTCACGGGACTTTATATATTTATTCATGTTTGTTTGCATGATCAGTTCTTAGGTTATGCGTTTATTGGGATGCACGTGTGTTTTGTGTTATATGGTGGGAACTGTTTTTTAGTTCCGGTTGGAGGTTTTTTAGCACATTGAGTCCTGTTGTGACTTGTTTGATTTGGAGCACTATTGGATCCTATTGGATTACTTGGGGCACCGATGATGTTATTTGGTCCTTTTAGGACCTCGTATTGACACTTGTCACACGTGATTATTTATGAGTTTTTTGGCACTATTTAATATTGTGTGTTTTTGTTATTTGTGTCACCTATTTTGCACTGTTTCACTTATTCATTTATGTGTGAAGAATTCTTATGGTAGTAGCGCTGCATCATTTGTGTTTCATGGGACCCAAAATGTTATCATTCCACAATACTCCCCAATGTTTCTTAGAGATAACTGGTTAAAATCACAATTTCTCGAAAAGGGGTACAATTCTTGTGCATTAGAAAAAGCATTTAGGGAAGCGGATGCAAAAAATAGAACAGAGCTATTAATTCCTGGTTTGAAAAAAGACCCAAATGAGTCATTTAAAACTGCTTTTGTCACCACATACTCCACTCAGTATTAGAGGTCACTGAGCTGATCCCACTAATGATGGGCCTACCCGGAGGGTTAGTGGGATCCTTATGAACTTTGGGCAAATAATATGTCACAGGTAGACATGGAGCCATAGGAACCAAAAAGGATCTCTATTTTTTTATTTATGATTCCATTTTTATAACCCTCTTTAAAACTGCCTTTGTCACCACATACTCCACTCAGTATTATGACATTAAAAATATCTTTAAGGAACATTGGGGAGTATTGAGGAATGATAACATTTTGGGTCCCATCCTTCCTTTGGCCCCTCCTGTTATCTTTAGAGGGGCACCTCCATTGAGATTACTTGTAGCCCCTAATGTTATAGCTCCTTCTAAGAAACCTTCTATGTTTCATGAGATTAAGGATTATTTCCCCTGTAGAAGGTGTACAGTCTGTAAGTATAATACATGTAATAATAGAAACATTGAGACCTTTCATTCCATGATTACTAATAAATCATTTAAGATTAATAATTGTATCACCTGTACCACAAAAAACGTGGTTTATTTAATCCAATGTCCATGTGGGTGTCAATATATAGGACGCACCGTTAGGACACTACAGACTAGGCTAAAAGAGCATATTGCCAATATAAAGAAAGGTTTTCCCAACCATAGTGTTTCTAAGCATTATGCTCTTCACCATGAGAAAACCCCGAGGGAGCTCTGTTTATTGGTATTGACAAATTCTCCAAGAATCGGAGGAGCAGTTACACCAAGCGGGAGATTTCTACATTGGAAGTATGGTGGATTTACACTTTACAATCATATACACCATATGGTCTGAATATTGAATGGGACGTCAATCATTCATCAATAATAGTTAGCCGTTTCTTGTTACTTTATAACTATTTACACCTTTTAAGGTCAACTGGAGATGTTTATTTATGGTGCTTCTGTATTTATTTTTAATTTATGACACAAATATTTTGACGTTTTTATGTCTATTAAATGGGCAATTGCCATATCTTTTGTGAACACAAGATGGCGCCACGACCGGTAATGCGATGTCTTGCCCGTTTTTTCTTTTCCCCCTCTGGCATACAATGGCTGATTACATGTTTTACAACAAGATAATGTATAGTATTGTTTCCAAGTATTTTTGTTTTATGCTTCTGGAAATGTGCTATTGGCAGGATATGCTGTGGTGATCCTGGTGCTTGTGCCCAATGATTCTCTTCCGGTTCCAGTGCATGCCTTATGAGAACGAAGGAGGAGGTGGTTCCCCTCTTCCCTATAAATATGTGCTGCGTTCTGACGCTGGTCACGCTGCTGCTGATGTCATTGATGATGAAACGTGTAGGGAATAGCCAGAGCATGTGACGTCAGCATGCACCGAAACGTGGCGGCCATCTTGTTGGTTGGAAACTTACCATTCATTTATATGGTGACATTCTGTTTTGATGTATGTTTTTTACTACATTTTGAGGCAATACATTTAATTCATCTTACTACACTATGAGGATTCTTTTTGCACTTTGAATGGGTTTGTCCTCTATGAGGATAATTCTTTTGTAGGTTCACCTTCCAGTCCATCTCTTGATATGAAAGTTTGGAACCAGAGAGTGCCCAGGTCCACGGCTTGCCTTTTGGAACTTATACAGCAAATTTTGACCCATCCATAACTGGGGGTCATCATGATCCGCTAAAGGAGAGGGGCCTGAACATGGAGCTCTGGGTCAGTGAGGAGAGGAGCTCCAGGCGTTGGAAGCTAGATGCTGCCAGAGCGTGACCGCTTGAACACCCAATAGCTTACTGGACCTGCGTGCCTGGACAGCAGGAGCTGTGGGAGCGCCTGCAGAGCCCCGTCCCGCTGTATCCCCGATCCCTGGTGATATCTCCGAGTCTCGCTTCATCCTGCTTCGTTGGCTCAGGCGGAGTGGTCTGCATTAGACATTGCCGTGGTGTCTGTGGTGGACCGTGCTGGGGAGGGGAAAGATTGTCATATGCAATGCGGGATGGAAATTCGATTACCGAATCCATAAATACTGACAACGTAATAGAGCAAAGTATGATGGATCAACAGGGCGCTATATCACAAATCACCACTAGAACCGAGATGGTGAAAATGTTCCCAAAACTGGAACTCTTTATGAAAAATGAAATGGCTGGGATACATACTGACCTGGGCGAATACTAACAAGAGTGGAAGAAGTAGAAGGGAGAATGGAAACCCAGGCCCAGCAGATAGTCAAATTGAAATCACAGGTAGAAGAGATGCAAAGGGAACAGCGGGAACTAGCATTCAAATTAGAGGATCAAGAGAATAGAGACAGAAGAAATAATCTGAGGATACGGGGCCTACCAGAAGTTTCTAGGGAGGAAGATTTGAGAGAAAAAATATGGAGGGTTTTCAATCCATAGATTGGAAGACCAGATTCAGACCCTTTAAAAATAGAAAGGTGGTGAGTTTTCTCTCTCTCTCTCTCTCTCTCTCTCTCTCTCTCTCTCTTTCTCTCTCTCTTTGTCTCCCTCTCTTTTCTCCCTCGGTTGCTGGCCCTTTCCCGTGCCCCATTATGGGGTTTTCTGTGAGGGGATCAGAGGGAGAGATTTGAATAAGGTTGGACGCCTGGAGGCCTAGTAGGTTAAGTTATTAATATCCCTTATGTTGGAAATGGGGGATCAGGTTAAGCTTCCATGTTTAGAGTCTTACCCTAAAATAGGAATCATCAGTGGGAGAAATCTACGTCAGATTCCAGGGCAATATGTAGGCCAGGGAGTTTTTAAGAGTAAGTTGGGTTTGGGAGGGGGCGGGAAATGGGAGAGGGTGGGAGGGGGGCAGATGGGGTAGGGTAGGTGTCCATCATATGAACATGTTTTGCCAGTCTACATGGAAATGGTGGCAGAGAAGAGAAGGGAAACAGTAAAAAGACATGAGTTTGATTAACATTATGACCTACAATGTGAAAGGGATAAATTCTCCAATTAAAAGACGTACAGTTTTGAGGGAGGTGCACCAACATTCTGTAGATGTGGTCTTCTTACAAGAGACACACGTAACTTATGACGCCATAGATAAGTTATACTCAAGGAATTATCCACACTGGCATTATGAAGACTCACCACTAAAGAGGGCTAAAGGAGTAGCAATTGGATTTTCAAAATACATAGGTTTTAAAGTGGAAGGGACATTGGTTGACCCAGAGGGTAGATATCTAGGCCTTTGAGGGAAAATACAGGGACAACATTACACTCTGATTAATGTCTACTGCCAAAACAGGAAGCCTGAAATATTTCTCCAAGAAGTACTCGGAAAGATAATGAATTTTAATAAAGGCTGTTTGGTTGTGGCTAGAGATGAGCGAATCGAAGTAGGCGAAGTGGAATTCGTTTCGAATATTGGAAAATTAGCATACTTTGGATGCGCGAATCGAAATTTTTCCCTCAAATGGCGGCGACATGTGCGGCGACGGAGCGGGGATGTCTGGGAAGGCGCGCAGACAAGGCGCGCTGACCCATAATGCATTCATTAATGACATGTGATCGCATTAGCCAATCAGCAGCCAACCAGCCAGCACTGTGTAATGGTCGAGCTATAAATGGCGGCCATTTTAGAATTCTCCATTTGCATCCAGTCATTCAAGAGAGGCAGACCGCTCTGTATTAGGGACAGAGTTAGGGCCACAGAAACGTTACTCGGACACAGAATTGTTACTGAGGGCCATAGAACCGTTACTTAGGGCCACAGAAACTTTACTTAGGGACACAGAATTGTTACTCCGGGACAGACACAGAATTGTTACTCCGGGACACAGAGGGCCACAGAACCGTTACTCAGGGACACAGAATTGTTACTTAGGGCCACAGAACCGTTACTTAGGGCTACAGAAACGTTACTCAGGGACACAGAATTGTTACTTAGGGCCACAGAATTGTTACTCAGGGACACAGAATTGTTACTGAGGGCCACAGAACCGTTACTTAGGGCCACAGAATTGTTACTCAGGGACAGACACAGAATTGTTACTGAGGGTCACAGAATTGTTACTGAGGGCCACAGAACCGTTACTTAGGGCCACAGAATTGTTACTCAGGGACACAGAATTGTTACTGGGGGCCACAGAACCGTTACTTAGGGCCACAGAATTGTTACTCAGGGACAGACACAGAATTGTTACTCAGGGACACAGAATTGTTACTGAGGGCCACAGAACCGTTACTTAGGGCCACAGAATTGTTACTCAGGGACACAGAATTGTTACTGAGGGCCACAGAACCGTTACTTAGGGCCACAGAATTGTTACTCAGGGACAGACACAGAATTGTTACTGAGGGACACAGAATTGTTACTGAGGGCCACAGAACCGTTACTTAGGGCCACAGAATTGTTACTTAGGGCCACAGAATTGTTACTCAGGGACAGACACAGAATTGTTACTCAGGGACACAGAATTGTTACTGAGGGCCACAGAACCGTTACTTAGGGACACAGAATTGTTACTCAGGGACACAGAATTGTTACTGAGGGCCACAGAACCGTTACTTAGGGCCACAGAATTGTTACTCAGGGACAGACACAGAATTGTTACTCAGGGACACAGAATTGTTACTGAGGGCCACAGAACCGTTACTTAGGGCCACAGAAATGTTACTCAGGGACACAGAATTGTTACTGAGGGCCACAGAACCGTTACTTAGGGCCACAGAAACGTTGCTCAGGGACACAGAATTGTTACTGAGGGCCACAGAACCGTTACTTAGGGCCACAGAATTGTTACTCAGGGACACAGAATTGTTACTGAGGGCCACAGAACCGTTACTTAGGGCCACAGAATTGTTACTCAGGGACACAGAATTGTTACTGAGGGCCACAGAACCGTTACTTAGGGCCACAGAATTGTTACTCAGGGACAGACACAGAATTGTTACTGAGGGATACAGAATTGTTACTGAGGGCCACAGAACCATTACTTAGGGCCACAGAATTGTTACTCAGGGACACATAATTGTTACTGAGGGCCACAGAACCGTTACTTAGGGCCACAGAATTGTTACTCAGGGACAGACGCAGAATTGTTACTGAGGGACACAGAATTGTTACTGAGGGCCACAGAACCGTTACTTAGGGCCACATAATTGTTACTCAGGGACACAGAATTGTTACTGAGGGCCACAGAACCGTTACTTAGGGCCACAGAAACGTTACTCAGGGACACAGAATTGTTACTGAGGGCCACAGAACCGTTACTTAGGGCCACAGAATTGTTACTCAGGGACACAGAATTGTTACTGAGGGCCACAGAACCATTACTTAGGGCCACAGAATTGTTACTCAGGGACAGACACAGAATTGTTACTGAGGGACACAGATTTGTTACTGAGGGCCACAGAACCGTTACTTAGGGCCACAGAATTGTTACTCAGGGACACAGAATTGTTACTGAGGGCCACAGAACCATTACTTAGGGCCACATAATTGTTACTCAGGGACACAAAATTGTTACTGAGGGCCACAGAACCGTTACTTAGGGCCACAGAATTGTTACTCAGGGACAGACACAGAATTGTTACTGAGAGATACAGAATTGTTACTGAGGGCCACAGAACCGTTACTTAGGGCCACAGAATTGTTACTCAGGGACACAGAATTGTTACTGAGGGCCACAGAACCGTTACTTAGGGCCACAGAATTGTTACTCAGGGACAGACACAGAATTGTTACTGAGGGACACAGAATTGTTACTGAGGGCCACAGAACCGTTACTTAGGGCCACAGAATTGTTACTCAGGGACACAGAATTGTTACTGAGGGCCACAGAACCGTTACTTAGGGCCACAGAATTGTTACTCAGGGACACAGAATTGTTAGTGAGGGCCACAGAACCGTTACTTAGGGCCACAGAATTGTTACTCAGGGACAGACACAGAATTGTTACTGAGGGACACAGAATTGTTACTGAGGGCCACAGAACCGTTACTTAGGGCCACAGAATTGTTACTCAGGGACACAGAATTGTTACTGAGGGCCACAGAACCGTTACTTAGGGCCACAGAAACGTTACTCAGGGACACAGAATTGTTACTGAGGGCCACAGAACCGTTACTTAGGGCCACAGAAACGTTACTCAGGGACACAGAATTGTTACTGAGCTCCACAGAACCGTTACTTAGGGCCACAGAAACGTTACTTAGGGCCACAGAATTGTTACTCAGGGACAGACACTGAATTGTTACTGAGGGACACAGAATTGTTACTGAGGGCCACAGAACCGTTACTTAGGGCCACAGAAACGTTACTCGGACACAGAATTGTTACTGAGGGACACAGAATTGTTACTCAGGGCCACAGAATTGTTACTCAGGGACAGACACAGAATTGTTACTCAGGGACACAGAATTGTTACTCAGGGACACAGAATCGTTGAATTAAAGAGTATGTCAGACAACATGCAGAGGAGTGGCAGAGGAGGCAATGTTTTAGGAGTGAGCAGACGTGGCAGCAGAGGAAGGGGTCGAGGCAGCACTAGTCGCAGCCAGAGGCCAGTGCTCCCGGTGTCATCCAGCGGTCGTGTCTCCACCAACAACCCTGCCGTCATCGATTGGTTGGCTCGGTCGTCTTCCTCTTCCCAGGTCACCTCTGACACCTACAGCCAACGGTCAGTGTGTACGTCAGACACAACCGTTAGTTGGCATGGCCCGGGAGCAAGCCCACTGAAATCACGTGTCCTCTACCTGCCCCTGTCCTTTGCTGTTCCCTCACCAAGCGAAGTATCGCATGCTGTGGGCTCAGCCCCACTGTACAGTGAGGAAGAGCTAACAGAGGGCGGTCAGGAACGGGGGGAGACATCCGCCTTTTCAGCAGCCAGGCGAAGAAGTACTGGCGAGGAGAGTGGCTCGGTAGCCGGTCTAGAGACAGGTCTGTCTCCTGACCCACACGCAGCCGAGGGGGCTAGTAGTGAGGCGGAGACCCTACTTGATGATGAGGAGGTTGATCGCACTTGGCAGCCTCGTCGTCATCAGGCAATTTCTTCCGCATCATCAGGAGAAGAGGGTGCCAGCTTGGCAGCAAGCGAAACAGTCGGTGGGTTGCCCAGGAGGCAGCAGGGTCGCAGCAGTGTCAGTGGAGCCAAACGGCCACGGAGTAGAGCACCAGCTCCACTGCAGCCTACCACCACGGCCAGTAGTGGTGCCAGTGCGCACGGAGGAAGTAGCAGTCAGCCAGTGAGGAGTAGCGGGGGCAAAGTTTCCTACTCGGTGGTGTGGCAATTTTTCGTCAAGCCGCCCGAGGAAGTAAACGTAGCCGTATGTCGACTATGTGGCCAGAAAGTCAAGCGTGGCCAGGGGGCCCATGTTGGGACTACAGCGTTGCGTCAGCATATGCAGCATCGCCATTTGGTGGCCTGGGAAAACCGTGATAAAGATACGGCGGTTCTGCCTGCCCCAGCCCCCGCTCCATCACCCGCTCCGTTACTTGCTCCGTCACCCGACGTCAATCACCCTCTATCAGCCAGTCAAGGCTCCAACACCTCTGCTGAGGGGAGTTGTCGCTCGTTGGCATCTTCCGCTCGTTCAGATGCTCCTTCTCCTGCTACTCCTCTTCACGGATTCCGTCAGCAGTCTTTCTTGGAATCCGTTTCCAAGAGACAACAGTTTGCGAGCACGCACCCGACGGTGCAAAAGCTGAACGTCCTCCTGTCCAAGTTGCTGGTGCTGCAGTCCCTCCCTTTCCAACTGGTGGACTCAGCACCTTTCCGAGAAATGATGGCTTGTGCCGCGCTGCGGTGGAGAGTGCCAAGCCGGCATTTCTTCGCAAAAAAGGCAGTGCCAGCCTTGCATTCACATGTAGAAGAGATGGTGGGCCAGTCTTTGAGCATGTCGGTCTCTGCCAAAGTGCACGGCAGCGCCGACGTGTGGAGCTGTAACTACGGTCAGGGACAGTACATGTCATTTACGGCCCACTGGGTGAACGTGGTGCCGGCACAGCCGCACCAGCAACTTGGACAGGTCACGACGCTTTTGCCTCCACGTTTGCACGTCCTTGGTCCAGCAAAGATGTCCGCCTCTACCACCTCTTCTTCCGCCGTGTCCTCAGCCGCCACCCCCGTGCCAAGTCCCATTACCCGACCGGCATATCACATGTGCAGGGCGCAACGGTGTCACGCTGTGCTGCACCTGGTATGCCTTGGCGAACGTAGTCACACAGGGGAGGAACTTCTGAGTGTAATGAACAGAGAAATCGACAGATGGCTGTCTCCGCGCAAACTGAAAATCGGAACCATGTTGACCAACAACGGAAAGAACATGGTGTCTGCTCTGCGTCAAGGAAGGTTGTGCCATGCGCCATGCATGGCTCACGTGTTCAATCTGGTTGTCAAGCGGTTCCTAAAATCCACCATCCCACTGCAAGACATCCTTAAAATGTCACGTAAACTTTGCATGCATTTCAGCCATTCCTACAGCGCAAAGCACACCCTCCTTGAGCTGCAGCGGCAGAACGGAATTCCACAGCATCGCCTGATCTGCGACGTTGCAACAAGGTGGAATTCAACCCTACACATGTTAGACCGCCTTTACGAGCAGCGAAAGGCCATCACCGATTTCCTGATGTTACAAGCGGATAAAGGTACTCCCCTGTGTAACTTAGATGTCAGCCATTGGCAGCTCATGCGTGACACCTGCCGCTTGCTCAGGCCCTTTGAGGAGGCCACGCTATTCGTGAGTCGGCAGGACTATGGGATGAACGACGTCATTCCTCTGTTGCACGTCCTGGAACAAATGCTGTTAACAATGGCTGGTCAGGGTGCGGTAGCCCTGAGACAGCACCCTGCCAACCGAGGTAGACAATCCCCTTGACTACTGGGCAACGAAACTTGACCTTTGGCCCCAACTAGCTGAATTTGCCCTTGAAAGGCTGTCATGCCCGGCCAGTAGCGTGGCATCGGAGCGCGTGTTTAGTGCGGCAGGAGATATTGTAACTCCGCGGAGGACACGATTGTCCACCCAAAGTGTGGAGAGACTCACGTTTGTGAAAATGAATCAGGCGTGGATTAGTCTGGATTTCAAACCACCAGTTCCTGACACAACTGACTAAATCCGCCATGAATCATGCCCCTGCCATGTGCCACTTTCAGGTCTCCGCACACTGCTGCTGGGTTCCATTTTGTCATAGGGTGCTGGCAGATTACGGGCCTCCCATAGCTGCTGCCAGGCCCCTAATCTGCCATGGGCCCCTGTACCGCCTCCTCACGCTGCTGCAAGGTCCACAGTGTCTCATGGGTCCCTGTACCGCCTCCCATTGCTGCTGCCAGGCCCCTAATCTGCCATGGGCCCCCGTACCGCCTCCTCATGCTGCTGCCAGGTCCACAGTGTGTCATGCCATGTGCCACTTTCAGGTCTCCTCACACTGCTGCTGGGTTCCATTTTGTCATAGGATGCTGGCAGATTACGGGCCTCACATTGCTGCGGCCAGGCCCCTAATCTGCCATGGGCCCCTGTACCGCCTCCTCACGCTGCTGCAAGGTCCACAGTGTGTCATGCCATGTGCCACTTTCAGGTCTCCTCACACTGCTGGTGTGTTTCATTTTGTCATAGGATGCTGGCAGATTACGGGCCTCACATTGCTACGGCCAGGCCCCTAATCTGCCATGGGCCCCTGTACCGCCTCCTCACGCTGCTGCAAGGTCCACAGTGTGTCATGCCATGTGCCACTTTCAGGTCTCCTCACACTGCTGGTGTGTTTCATTTTGTCATAGGATGCTGGCAGATTACGGGCCTCACATTGCTGCGGCCAGGCCCCTAATCTGCCATGGGCCCCTGTACCGCCTCCTCACGCTGCTGCCAGGTCCACAGTGTGTCATGGGTCCCTGTACCGCCTCCCATTGCTGCTGTCTCCATCGCCACACTCTGCCATGTGCCACTTTCAGGTCTCCTCACACTGCTGGTGTATTCCATTTTTTGTCATAGGGTGCTGGCAGATTACGGGCCTCCCATAGCTGCTGCCAGGCCCCTAATCTGCCATGGGCCCCTATACCGCCTCCTCATGCTGCTGCCAGGTCCAGAGTCTCTCATGGGTCCCTGTACGGCCTCCCATTGCTGCTGTCTCCATCGCCACACTCTGCCATGTGCCACTTTCAGGTCTCCTCACACTGCTGGTGGGTTCCATTTTTTGTCATAGGGTGCTGGCAGATTACGGGCCTCCCATAGCTGCTGCCAGGCCCCTAATCTGCCATGGGCCCCCGTACCGACTCCTCATGCTGCTGCCAGGCCCGTAATCTGTCATGGGCCCCTGTTGTCGCTTGTTGGCATATTCCGCTCGTTCAGATGCTCCTTCTCCTGCTACTCCTCTTCACGGATTCCGTCAGCAGTCTTTCTTGGAATCCGTTTCCAAGAGACAACAGTTTGCGAGCACGCACCAGACGGTGCAGAAGCTGAACGTCCTCCTGTCCAAGTTGCTGCTGCCAGGCTCGTAATCTGTCATGCGCCCCTGTACCGCCTCCTCATGCTGCTGCCAGGTCCAGAGTGTGTCATGGGCCCCCGTACCGACTCCTCATGCTGCTGCCAGGCCTGTAATCTGTCATGGGCCCCTGTACCGCCTCCCCATGCTGCTGCCAGGTCCAGAGTGTGTCATGGGTCCCTGTACGGCCTCCCATTGCTGCTGCCAGGCCCGTAATCTGCCATGGGCCCCCGTACCGACTCCTCATGCTGCTGCCAGGCCCGTAATCTGCCATGGGCCCCTGTACCGCCTCCTCATGCTGCTGCCAGGTCCAGAGTGTGTCATGGGTCCCTGTACGGCCTCCCATTGCTGCTGTCTCTATCGCCACACTCTGCCATGTGCCACTTTCAGGTCTCCTCACACTGCTGGTGGTTTCCATTTTTGTCATAGGGTGCTGTATGGCCTCCCATTGCTGCTGCCTCCACCGCCACACTGTGGCTCCACACTCTGGTTTTGGCCCAGTGACTGCCCAAATGAGTGAAGTGTGCGGTGATTCTAAGATCGACGGCACTCATCTGCATGTCATACTGACTGACAGTATTATTTCTCTTCCCCAGCAGACTCCAAGGGCATTTAAATTAAAGGTACAGTGTTCAGCACTAATATTAAGTCTCTCTGAAGCCTAGAAACACCCTTTTTTAAGTTAAATTCACAGCGAATATATTCGACTCGAATCGAAATTTTTCCATGAATTCGCCGAATCAGTCGAATCGAATTTTTGAATACTTCGCTCATCTCTACTCACATTGATTGAAGCCTTGAGAGACACACACACATACACACATATACATATATACAATTTTATTATTAAGAACTTAATTATACTTTTTGGACATTATTTAAACATTCTGTATGCCAATATTTTATTTCTAATTTTATGCAACGTTATTATTAAATCATCTTTTTGAGTTTTTACAAGAAGTGGAAGGACTTTCTATTTGAACATTTCTCATCAATACAAGTTAATAAAATATCGAGACGATACGATATTTTACAGTGGCGAGCCTCCAGTTCGATTCATTTCCGCCGATCGCTTATTTTTGACTTTTTTTCTCTTTCATCTTGCTGAGAGGGAAGCTGTTTGTAAGTCAACAAAATATGAAGTCAAGCTTTCAGGAGAAGTAAAAGTCTGCAACAGATGAATCGTCGGCATAATCGAGAACCTAAAAGCAGAATTGGTGAGAATTTTGCGCAATTGCAAGAAACGCTGTTCCTTGGTGATGTCATTTCCCGCCAAGAGAGAAAAGACGCGTTATGTAAAGAAAGACCTTCTTAATCGGTAAGTAATGGATTTTATTGATGAATTATCTAGAGAGAGTAAGTTAGAATTCAAGAATCTGTCTACATTTGTTAAAGATGATGAACTTTGGCGGTACATGTATAATGAGTGCTTACAGGCTAATATTAAGATAGAAAAATCTAAGTTTTCCTTTAAGAAACTGAGCAAACAAGTTAGAAATGTAAGTAGAAGTTAGTTCATGTTTTTAACGCCATGATTTTTGATGTTCCTAAGACTGCTACATGTGTAATGAAGCAAGATCAGAGCAGTGTATGTGCTAATTGCCAGATTTTGACTGAGCAAATAGATGATATGCAAAGCGCAATTCAAACAAAAGACATTCAGTTATCTGACCTGCAGAATGATGTAAAAAGAATTTGTGTGAATACTAAGGTAGAGAAACAAAAATCTTTTGTACCAGAGATCCAGTCTATAGAAGGAGACCCTATAGATCAGGAAGAAATGTGTAAGAGAAAATTAAGGGATAAAGCTGCAAAACTTAATCTTAAAATCCTCGATCAGCTCATGAAAATTTTGAAGGATATGCCAGCCTATGATATGGACACCGATGCTTTCTATAACATGGAGGTTTATGAAAATTTTTGTAATAATTTTTGTTTAAATCAGGAGCAAAGAAATTTTCTATTCTGTTTATGGCTCCCCAGTGTTATGGCATGTAGATTAATCAAAACGCCATATATTGAGGATGATGAGGAAATGCATAGCAATGCATCAGACCGACTGCGTCAATGATTGATATTTACTACTGGAGAGGAAACTCCTTCTTTGGAAATCTTAGACTCCTTAAGAGCTACGATTAATGATGATCCTTTTGATTTGAAAAATAGATTTTCTAAAGTATACAAAATGATATTTAATTTAGACAATGAGACTCCTTCTATGGTAAATGCTTTTGTTAAAAAATTCAAGTATCTTGATCCAGCATCTTTTATTATTGCTACTGGAAAAAATGATTTAGATCAAGCAGCCAAAGTTATAAATACAGTTAGAATGCAACTTAAATTAAACAATCAGAAGAAGGAAAGTTTAATTGTTCAAAATGGAGAACAGAGAGAGACCATGTGCTTAGCCACACCCAGTTATGATGATGAACACGTCACAGGCAGGACGAGAGTCTCAGAGCAGACAGGAAATACTATTTGTTTCTATTGTAAACGATTTGGTCATTTGAAAAGAGATTGTATTCATTATAAATTAGATTTACAAAGAAAAGCTTTGGAATTAGAAGACCAAAATATAATTTCTGAACAATCTGCTCCTCCATGTTCCAACAATAGTCTGTCTGAGTTGACTTATGCCTCAGAAGTTAAAAAGATCAGTTCACTGAGAGTTAACAACAGCTTAAACAATATGGTAAACAGTGCTGTTGTCATTAATAGGAATGGTTTACTGCCATTGCCGAAATTTAAATCAGGATCAAATCGAGATTCTTCTTCCTTACCGTTGGAATATGTTGCTCCAATTTTATTGGATGAAAGTGGAAGGCCCAAATCAACATTTATTGATTCTTCCATGTACTGTAATGTTGGAAGTATTTGTACAGCAACTGCTGACATGTCTTCAGATCATAAATGGCCACATACAGGAACCAATCTTGAATTGGAACAATTGGTTAGATCACATACAGATCTTTGGAGTCAAAGCAAAAATGATGTAGGTTTGTTTAAATTTTGAAGTTGACATTGAAGGTAGAGACCCTAAGCCTCAACCTCAATACAAATTGCCATTAGAATCAATTAATCCAATTTCTTCCATTATAGATGAGTTTTTACAGCAAGGAATTTTAAAGAAAGTACAATCAGTGGTGAATAATTGTATTTGGCCTATCAAAGCTGATAATTCATATTCTTTATCAATTGACTTCAAGACATTGAACAAATGCATCACAAATAACAGATCTATTGTTCCTGATTGTAACATAATGTCACATCTGGATGCCAAGGCCAAAATATTCACTGTACTTGAAATTGCCAATAGCCATTTGTCAGTACCCTTAGCTAAGAGTTGTCAATATAAACTTGCCTTTAGCTTCAACAAAGAAACGTATACATTCACAAGATTAGCCCCAGGCTTAGATTTAAGTGATGGAATTGTTCATGAGTATTTGGGAAAAATATTATCTAAATTCTCTAGGCCAGAATGTATTGTCCAGCATGTAGACAAGCTTCTCTTGTCTACACAAAATATAACTGAACATATCACTCTTTTGTCTGAAATATTTACGTTGTTACAAACAGCAGGATTGAAATTGAATACAGAGAAAGTTCAGTTGATGAAAAGACAGGTGGAATTCCTTCATATGCAAATTAGTCATGGACAGAGACAGTTGCTGCAAGAAAAAGTTAGAACTATTTCTGCTTATCCAATTCCAACAAATCGCAAGGCTTTGCATCAGTTTTTGAGCGAAGTAAATCATTGTAAAGATTTTATACCCAATTTTGCAGAGAAGTCTAGATCATTATTTTATCGTTTGAGACAAAAAGATGGTGTATTGGAACAATGGGATCAAACTGAGAAAGAAGCTTTTGAACTATTGAAATGGGATTTGCAGAATGCTACTACATTAAATACTGTTGAGTTTTGTAGTAAAATTCCTTTTGTTTTAGAAACCAATGTTTCCAATAATGCAATCTCAGCAACTTTGTCACAATTAAAAGAAGGTAATCAGAAAATAATAGGTTTCTTCTCAAGAACTTTGACAAATATGGAGAAAAACTTTGATGCACATATGAAAAAATTGTTAAGTGTTTTCTTTGCAGTCAAAATAACTGAACACATTGTGAGGTCAAGTAAGATCATATTACAGACACCTGATTCATCACTGAAACTCCTAAAGGAAGATGGTTCAACAGAAAAGTATCGTGAAAATTATCCTATATGGTATAAAACACTGTCTTCCAAACACATTCAGATAGATGTAACAAAAAGACATTTTCAGGAAAACATACCAACACATGTTTGTACAGCTGTAGGTGAGAAGTTTGCACCTCATGTTTTCAACATAAGAACTGAGAAAAGTTTGAAACCAGTATGTATTACTGCAGATCAGTCTTACACTACAAGAAGTGAGCCAACACAAAAAACAGCTACGCATATTTCCAATTTTATAGAGATAAGATCAAAGGCATGATCCTTTGTCATCTCTGGGTTGATACAAAACCTTTCTTTGGTTTTGAAACCAAGGTTTTGATTCATGACCAATAATGGAGATGTAGCGTCCTGTTATATTTATTTTTGTTTATTTCAGGTACTTATATAGCGTTGTCAATTTATGTAGTGCTTTTTACATATATAGTACATTCACATCAGTCCCTAACCCTCAAGAGGTGTACAATCTAAGGTCCCTAATTCACAGTCATACATATACATACTAGGGCCAAATTAGATAGGAGCCAATTCTCCTACCAACATGACTTTTGAGTGTGGAAGGAAACCGGAGTACCCGGAGGAAACTCACACAAGCACAGGGAGAACATGTAAACTCCAGGCAGGTGATGCCATGGTTGGGATTTGCATCAGCAACCCTAGTATTGTTAGGCGGAAGTGCCCGCATTCTAAAATAGAACACTACAAGTCAATAAGAAGTGTTATAATCAAAATATGTCTTCCATGTCATGACTAGAAATGTTTGTGATTATGATATGTAATATTAACAGATAAATGTAAGAGGATTAATCAATGTAAAGTTATCAATGCCAAAATAATGATACTGCATTTCTGTTACAGGAAATGACCTAAGAGTAACTGTTAAAGGAAGAAAACTCAAATATTTCTAAACCTTTCAGATGATAATACATTTTCCAAGAAGGAAATTTATTCTGGAAGAAGCTTTGCAACAAGAATTTCATTCATCATTGTTTTTGTTGTTCTTTTTATGTTCAATAAAGTTATTTTAACTTTACAGAGTGCTAGAAGAAGACAAGACATCTCAAGGCATCTCATAGAGGAAGAACTTATAAAACAATTGACTTTTGACTACTGATGAAATAATTCATTCATCAGATATATTGGTTTTTTTTGTGTGTACATTTTATTTTGACATAATGGCCTTGATTCACTAAGATGTGAGTGTATTAGCAGAGACTGACCATTCAGGCAGACTCCGGTCAATCAATCAGTCGCCTGACCAGCGTCTAGCAAGCTCATTGACGAGCGTCTACTGACTACTTTGCTATCACTAAATGTGGTATCCCGTCTGGCACATTTTTAGGTGCAATACCGGATATGTTCGCTAGATGGCGCACAAGCGCGGGCTTTATTAACATTGGCATTCTTATGATGGCAAAATAGAATTCTTAGAATGTAATAAATAGTATACCTGTATTAGAATTTTCTATTTTCTTCTATTTCTTTTCTTGCAGTGTCTCCAAAATGATCAGGAAACTAATGCATTTACTAATGAATGTCATACATTCTGTACTCAAATGTTAAACATTTTCACACTTATATCTCAAATAATTTATATACTTCTAATTTCCCAATATAATTATATATCTTCATTCTCTTTAATCACGTAACTATTCTATGGTAAAGACAAGTGCAGCGCTATAAATGCATGTGATCAATAATGAATGCATGTAAAAACCAAAAAGTGCAAAGAATTGCAACAATGATGTAATATTGTAAATGGTGCTAAAATAAGTTCATAGAATCATTCCTGAATAATGGAATGTCCTTTGTGTGAGAGTACCAACTCAGAGAGTGCCTATGAATGGCACGTGTGGTCTCTCCGTGACGGACAGTAGTGCATGAACTCGTGAAAGGTAAACCACCCTTGGGACTGGTCTACACTCACCAGAACAAAAGTATTAATGCGCATGGGTTATACACATCACACATCTGGGGGTGCAGCGGTATGCTGGCAGTTATGGGTTAGTCATCCAGCTCCATCCATCCATCCATCCATCCATCAGGGTGGGTGCCCAAATGGTCCTGGGGAGGAATTAGCTCAGCCACAGGAGCCAGAAAGGTGCTCAATAGTGTAGTACACTGTCACAGGGGTGGATGACCTTTCACGAGTTCATGCACTACTGTTCGTGGTTATATTTATCTTGTGTAAGACCATTTTACTAGTCTATACCATTTGACCAGCGCTCGCTTTATCATTTTTAAACAATGTAACTATTCTACATTATAGCTCAAACTGTGTCTCCCACAGTGGTTTAGTGGCTAGAGCTCAGAACTTACAGCACTTGGGTCATGGGTTCTAATCCCAGTCTTGGCAACATCCCAAAAAAATGGAGATCAATTTTCTGGGTTGTGGCAGGAATATTGATCAATCAATTATGATTTTGCCTAATGACTAGAAAGTGGATGAATGTTACTTGCGTACTGTTCTTCTGCCAATTAGGAAATGTGCAAGTTTCATGCCGTGTATATTTCATTGTAACTTTTTTCTCTTTTAAATCTGTCTCCTTATACAACTTGACCCCCTCCCCCACCCCATCATCACCTGTCTCATATGCAAATCTATGGATCACCGCCCCACTCTTTAACTATCTATTTACTGATCAAGTGAATGTGTCTCATTTTCTATCAGCTACAGCTCAGATCTCACATTATTATACAATTGCTGATTGTATCTCACCACTAGTCTGATTGAATTCACAATTCCTGGTCAGTCCTGTTCCCTGACCTCTAATAACCTTTAGGGCCAGTTCACACTACATGTGTTTCAGTTGCTTTTTCAGCATCACAAACGCACAGAAAGAAGGTTATATGGTTGTCAATGTCATAGTTCACATCAGCGCTTGCATTTTCAATGCATTGCAGGTGCTGTAAACAAAGTTGACCACGCTGCATTGTTTCTGCACAGAACTGTACTGGAACACATTGAAACGTCCTTGAATGTACAAAAACGCACATGTCCCTAACTACATTGAATACAAAGAAAATAGAAAAAAATAAGTGGAAGGGATACAAAAATGCAATGTAAACATGTCCAAAACGCATCCAAAATGTACTGGAACACACTAAACATGCATGCCAAAAGGGCATGAAAAAAACCCATCAGGAACACATCTAGACTGTTTCTTTAGTGTGAACCAGCCCTTAGGACTTGTTCACACCATTGGTGGTGCAGAAACGCATGCAAGAACACACATTTTCCAGCACAGCAAAGAAATGCAATGCCCTTTGCAGATGTGCGCAGGTACCATGATGAAAACGTTGTTGCACCTACACACGTCTATTAAAAACAGCCCCATTCACAGCCACAAATACGCTTGGCACCACACTACTGTGCGGTTAGGTGCGACACACTTGGAAAATAACATAAAAATAAGCCAACATGGCTAAAACATATCTTGAAAATATGGGGACTCTGATATCCGGCGACAGTCCGTTCACGAACGAGAAGCAATTCTGCACCCCTAAAACCAACATAGAGGAAAGGGATGGTCAAATTGCTGTGCTGCTTCCAAACCACCTCTGGCATGCCAGGGTCATTATGCAGGTCCTCGATGCCAGTTCTTGCCTGCGGCCACAAAATATCCACTGGCCACAAGTGAAGGTGAGTGGAGGACGTGAAGGTGGATTTCTACCAGCTTCAACCGCAAGCAGTACCACTCCTGAAAAATGAGAGCAAATAATCATTGACACGTCATCATGACAGTCAATTCTCAGTGCAGGCTATCTAGAGTGTCTTTCCTTTTTAACCATTTCAAGAGTTCAAGGAAACATTCTTGGAGCATCTACTGTGTTTGGAAAGGCCAAAGGTCCCCCCCCTCCCCCAGGCACACTAATGCTTATGCAGGCCATAAACGGGGAGAAAAACAGCCGATTTTTCTTTTAAAAAATGAAAAATCGGTTGTTCAAGCGGCCGATGTTACTAGCAATGGTAAAAAAAAAAATCGGCCGATTTTCATTCCGTCTACAGCCGGCAAAAAGTGTCCCTGCAGAGAGCTCTGCTATTTCTTTGACAGTTCTTTGACATTTATAGCGGTTGCAACAATGTATTTGTATCCATTTCGGATACAGATGTTTTTATTCGGAAACAAATAGATACAATGTTGCAACCGCTGTAAATGTCAAGGAACTGTCAAAGAAATAGCGGAGCTCTCTGCAGGGACACTTTTTGCCATACTGGAATTCCTCTCATTTTTCATCCTTCTTCTTCCTCTTCTTCTTCTTCTTCTTCTTCTTCTTTTTCATCATCATCCTCTTCTACTTCTTCTTCATCATCATCATCCTCTTCTTCTTCTTCATCATCATCCTCTTCTTCTTCTTCTTCATCATCATCATCCTCTTCTTCTTCATCCTCATCTTCTTCTTCTTCACCATCATCATCCTCTTCTTCTTCTTCATCATCCTCTTCTTCTTCATCATCATCATCCTCTTCTTCTTCATCACCATCATCCTCTTCTTCTTCTTCTTCTTCTTCATCATCATCCTCTTCTTCTTCTTCCTCATCTTCTTCTTCTTCTTCACCATCATCCTCTTCTTCATCATCATCCTCTTCTTCATCATCATCATCCTCTTCTTCTTCATCATCATCTTCTTCATCATCATCCTCTTCTTCATCGTCTTCTTCTTCTTCATCCTCTGCATCATCATCCTCTTCTTCATCATCCTCTTCTTCATCATCATCATCCTCTTCTTCTTCTTCTTCATCATCATCATCATCCTCTTCTTCTTCATCATCATCATCATCATCATCCTCTTCTTCATCATCATCATCATCCTCTTCTTCTTCATCATCATCATCCTCTTCTTCATCACCCTCTTATTCTTCATCATCTTCATCATCATCATCCTCTTCTTCTTTTTCTTCATCATCATCCTCTTCTTCCTCTTCATCATCTTCTTCTTCATCATCATCCTCTTCATCATCATCCTCTTCTTCATTATCTTCTTCTTCAACCTCTTCTTCTTTTTCTTCTTTTTGTCTTCCTCTTGCAGGTCACTGCTCATGTGCAGATTTTTTATCAGTAAAATATTGGCCGATTTGCCCATCATTTGCGCGAACATCGGCCGATCGGCAAATTCGGCCGTTTTTTTTCCAACTTTACCGAAAAAAAAAATCTGCCAAAATACCGAAAAACGGCCGAACAAATAGCCCACTAACGATCCGAAAATCGGCCGATTTTATTTTCGGCCGAATTTTCGACCCATCTATGGCCTGCATAAGATATGGTGTGGCCCTAGGGTCAATGTGTGTTTAGAATACTTCCAAAATGCACATACAAAAACACTACATCCAAATGCATGTTGCATTTCTATAGCATGTTAAACAGAAAAAAAAAAAAAATGCACTTCCATAATGTTAACATGCGCAAGTAAAAATAGACAAAATCCACATCCTTTTATTGTGGCTTCACATACATGCATTGTGGTCTAACACCGCACTCCTGGGCAAATCACATGCAATTTGTGTGCGTTGCAATTAGAGACAAACATTTTGCACACCTCAAATTGCACCGCATCCGGGCCAAAAATGTGCAGGACCCTTTTTCAGGGTATGCACATGGGTGTGAATAGGCATGCCATCCAATTTGGCAAATCGCAATATGCTTTGTGTACCAATTTTGGTGTGTTGGTAACTTCACCTAGAAAGCCGCAGCAGGTGGCATGAAGGGGTTGCGGTTGTGATGCGGTGCAGCGCTTGCACAGAAAACACTGCAAATTTCACATTGCATCTGTGTGACACCAGAATGTGCCAATATGTGGCTTGACAAAGCACAGTGGTCAGTGCAGATTATTTTCAATCCATGTTTTTTTACACTTTTCATTCACTGGTTTAACTCAGGTGATCGTTAATCCCAATTATCTCCGGAGATCACATGCAGCCCCTCAACCATCTACACATATCTCTGGAAATCTATACAGATCTCCTTGAAAAAATGTCTCCTCTCTTCTTCGGAAAACAATTGTCCTCCACCTCATAAACAGGGGGACAGAGAAGACTTCTCCTTGATAACTAAAATCAGATTAATTATCTGTGCTTAATAAACATACACCAATACTGCAAATGCATTGTATTGTCAAAGGCATTGCACACTAACGCATTGCACACTAGAAATGTCAAATGCGTTAGTGTGTACAGTGCACGAGTGTAAAATGCTTTAGTGCACACTGCAGTGTACAACGCATTGCACACTGTAATACACTGTACAATGTAATACCGTGTACACCCACACATTGTAGACTGTAATGCACTGTACACTGTCATGCAGGATGGAGCAACGCATTGCACACTGTGATACCGTGTACACCCACACATTGTAGACTGTAATGCACTGTACACTGTCATGTAGGATGGAGCTACGCATTGCACACTGTGATACGCTGTCCACTGTCATGCAGAATCCAGCAACGCATTGCACACTGTAATACCATGTACACCAACACATTGTAGAATGTAATGCATTATACGCAGTATACATGTCCAGATATTCAAAGATTAGCCATGAAGGCCTAGCTGGTTACCTATTTGGCGACCGCAGATAGCCGAATAATGCTACACTGCATCCAGGCAGCTCTGGGAGGGTGTCATATGACATCCTGGCAGAACGCGCTCTCCGTGATTGCGGTGTCCTAAGGACACAGCTGATCACGTGATGTGGTAAAGGCCAATCACAGCGGTTTTTTACCATGTGATCAGCCATGTCCAATGACACGCTGATCACCGGGAAATGCATTTGCCGGGTCTTGGCTGCACTTTCATCACGCTGTCAGAATGTGTGGAAAGTACTGCCGAGAACCAGCAGTTATCAAAGCAGGGGTCGGCCCCGATGATCAGTGCCCACCAGTGCCACCCAACAGTTCCGCCCACCTGTGGCCAGCAGTGCCACCCACCAGTGCTGCCTCATCAACGCACATCAGTGTTGCTAAATTACCAGTTTACCAAATGTTATAATATAAACAGACTTTTATTCATTATGAGCTATTTTGTGGTTTATCGAGCAAAAAGTAAAACTCACAGCAGCAAGTCAATACCACCCAAAGAAAGCTCTATTTGTCTGAAAAAACTGATACAAATTTAAGATGGGTACAATGTGGCATGACCGCACAATTGTCATTCAAAGGGTAACAGTGCAGAAAGATGAAAATTGGCCAGGACAGGAAGGGGGTATGAGTACCCAGTAGGCAAGTGGTTAATATCATTGACCCATCAATACCCAGGAGCTAATGTACAGATAAGTAGCATGTGCACCAAGTGAGATTCTGCTAGGCCCCACCCACAAAATTGCAAGTACCTGTCGCTCATATGTTATAAACATATTTGCAATGGCCACACTTACTTTACATATAAGGATCATCTCCTCAGTTGAGAACTGTGCTCTTGCCATGTCCAAATGCCAATAAAGTTATCAAAATTTTCAACCAACACAAAACCTCCAACCACTTCTCATCCACTTACACTCCCCACAACCACTTCCGGATGCGTGCGCACGTGATGACGGACTTCCAGGATAGCCGTTCATGCGCCATGCGGACACCTGTTTGGTGCTTATTTGTTTGCAATCGCGCATTTCTATGCACGGCTATGATAGCTTTCGCAAATGTGTGTTTCTTATTGATTTGTTTTTTTTAACCTTGGCTAATATTTGTTGCCAAAGGCCAAAAATCAACAAAGTGGGGACTATTTTATTACTGTAAATCGAATTGTAGAAAACCTGTAGCTGGCTGCACAGTGAATGTGACATTCATTAGTACATAACAATATTGTGGTGCAAGTGGGTTTTTTTTTTTTTTTTGGTTTTGAAAAAGCCAGTTTGCACACACTTGCATATTCACGCTCTTACAAGCTACATTTGAGCAGATTATATAAGTATACAAAGTAACTATTAAGGTTGTTCATATATTAAACATAAAATAAACACAAAAACATCGGTCAAACATTTATTGATCAAATATATCTTCATTTATTTGGTCAGCAGGAACAAGTAGGTACAGTCAATATCTTGGTGAGTCACAAAAATAGGATTCACGTGGCAAAAATAAAACACTCCTGCTCATAAGAGCTTACAATCTAAGGATACTTCTAATGAACTGTGTGTGCTCAGGTTATAGCAGGAAACAAAGGGGAAGATGAATCAAGTAACATTTTCGTGCACATAAGATTTACTTACACAATCACTTCGTATGAAGATCCATTCACAAAAAAAAGTCTACAGATCAAAATATCAAGAAAACAAAGCATGTGAAAAAAAACCCCTCCCACCTCTACAAATCCCCTCCCACCTCTACAAACCCCCTACACATACATTTGTCAGCAGGTTTGTCAGAAAAATGCATTGGAGTCTAAATAAGCAAAATTAAAACAAGAGCAGATTTTAAACAAAACGATTGACATGTGTGAGGCTTTCAATGCAAAGAAAAAAAACACAATCATTGTGCAATAACACACAAACACTTTACAACGCCAAAAATATGCAAACATTTCCAGCCCACTTCCAAACACAGCCTGAGTGGTGTCTGGGGCAATTCAGCACAAAATCTCTTCTTCCCCCAAACCACTACAAGCAAGGACTTAGTCACAAACCACCCGGCCTAGTAACAGGCCAAATCACTCCCTACTGCACGTCTTTATATAAGCTAGGTTGTATTTGGAGCGCCAAACAAGGCCCCACACCCAATGAAGCCACACCCACCACTGACCTTAATTTGGTCAGTGAAAGTGTTTTCACCTGATGAATCCGCTCCCTACCTGCATTAACCCTTGGTATACAGGCCCCACAAATCAGAAAGAAATATACAGTGAAATGTACGTGTGCAGCATACAACAGAACATTGAGCAGGGATGTGAAAGGGAACCCCAATTGGAACCTTTATTGCTACTATGGTCACAATTCCCTCCAGATTCTCGCATGAGTTGAGACAGTCACATGACCACATCTTGTATGCAATACTGAAAATGACAAATCGATTTGACTAGTATGGTGAATTTCCCATCAATTGGCAAAACACTCCAGAAATCAAACTTCACCAAACATTACACTCTGGGCAAAGCTGATTTACAAATCCTGCGACTTACAGTAAAATTGACCATTTCAATGCAATTTTCAAGACATCTGACACAGATCTCTATGCAAATTGCCACTAAAGTAGTACATGTACTACTATATACTAGATACTATATACATATACTATATGTACTATAGAAATCAATGTTTGAAACACACCCATGTGGTCGCTCTAATAGCATACAATAGGGTGCGACTTTGCCTCTGTCAGCTCTTTGCTTGCCAAATCCTTCACAAAAGTGGATGGAGTGTAAACCATCATTATTAAATCTATTAGTGCTCCAGGCTCTTATCCCATTGTATGACATTCACATAAGGTGCAGCTGTGAAGGTGTTTCAACAGACAAGGCCTCATTCTAATTCACATTTTAGGGATCATTTAGACAGAAAGCAAAGATGTTGCCAGAACATCTATTTGAAGACAGCCACACACAGAGATCATGCTACTTCCTCACCGGGGTTGGGATTCAAACCGACAACCCTAGAGTTGTGAGGCAGTAGTGCTAACCACTAATCCACGGAGCTACATTGCTAATCCAGCCTGTATTTCTGTGCTGTGAATCAATCTTAGGTCCCTGGGCATGGTCAGTATAACTACCAGATATCTCCAATGTGACACAAATGTTGTGCTATGTTGCCAATTCAGATGTATGTTGGTTCTATGTATCCCAATACAAAGGATTGCAATACTAATACAGGCGTACCTCGGTTTACCAATGCCTCAGGGAACGTCATATTTGGGGTACAAATGCCAAACCATTTCAGTTAATTGGTCTGTTTACAAATATTTGAATAATTTGGTATGGGCATGTGGCCTGGTATGGTTCAGGAGGGGGGGAGGCGCTCGCTTGCCCCCCCCCCTTTCCTGACCTGCTGGGCTGCATGCTCAGATAAGTATCTGTTATGGATTTTGGGGGGTACCCCATGCTGTTTTTTTATTTAATTTCAGCGTGGAGTTACCCCTTAACATCCATACGAGACCCAAAGGGCTTATTATGGATGAGAGGGGGGACCCCACGCCGGGTTTTTTACAAATTGTTTATAATTCCCTGCAATACTTTTACATCAACTGTCAGTGGGGAACTCCGCCGACAGCTGAAACATGAGCGCTGCATTGGTTGTCGCTACTAAAATGCTGCATGAGTTGATAACATAACTCATGCGGGATTGTAGGAGCGACAGCCATGTGTTAATGTTTCAACTGTCAGCGGGGTTCCCCACTGACAGCTGAATGTACAAAAAAAAAAAAAAAGCGTGGGGTCCCCCCTCACATCCGTACCAAGCCCTTCGGATCTGGTATGGATATTAAGGGGGAACTCCACGCTGAAATAAAAAAAAACAGCTTGGGGATCCCCCCAAAATCCATACCAGACCCTTATCCGAGCATGCAGCCCGGCAGGTCAGGAAAGGGGGGGGACGAGTGAGCGCCCCCCCCCTCCTGAACTATACCAGGCCACATGCCCTCAACATGGGGGGGTGCTTTGGGGAAGGGGGGCTCCCCCCCAAAGCACCTTGTCCCCATGTTAATGGGGACAAGGGCCTCTTCCGTTATTGGGATAATTGGTCGGCCATTTTTTGGGATTTTAGCATATTTTGTTTACCAGTAAAGTTGAAAATTTTTTGTTCCAAATTTACTGATAAAAAAAAATGTGCCAAAATCCCGAAAAACAGCTGACCGATTAACCCACTAACGGCCCGAAAATCGTTCGATTTTTTTTTCGGCAGAAAAATCGGCCGATTTTAGACCCATCTATGGCCTGCTTTACATGGGTCTAAAATCGTCCGCAAAAAAAATCGGCTGATTTTCGGCCCTTTAGTGGGTTAATTGGTCAGCCATTTTTGGGGATTTTGCAACTTTTTTTAATTGGTAAATTTGGATAAAAATTGGCCGATTTTGCAGATCGGCCGATTTTAGCTGCAATGATCGGCAAATTGGCTGATCTTTTAACACATAAAAAATCTGCACATGAGCCATGACCTGCAAGAAAAAGAAGAATAAAAAAAAGAATAAGAAAAAGAAAAATGCAGGCCATAGATGGGGCGAAAACTGACCGTTTTAAAAAAAAAAAAAAAATTTGGTTGTTCAATGGGCCGACGTTACCACCAATGGTAAAAAAATTGTTCGATTTTCGCCCCGTCTACGGCCTGCAAATATAATAGCAAAGTAATTACTTCTGTCCCTGCAGAGAGCTGCGCTATTATATTTGACATTAAAAAGTATAAAGGTTGCAACATTATATCTATTTGTATCCGAATAAAAACATCTATATCCAGAATGGATACAAATAGATACAATGTTGCAGTCTCTATACTTTTTAATGTCAAATATAATAGCGGAGCTCTCTGCAGGGACAGAAGGAATGTTTCAGCTGACAGCTAAATTTCAAATTATTTCCGTGAATTAAATAAATAATAAAAAAAACAGCGTGGGTCCCCCCCTCTCATCCTTACCAAGCCCTTCAGGTCTGGTATGGATATTAAGGGGGAACTCCACACTGAAATTAAAAAAAAAAACAGCGTGGGTCCCCCTCAATATCCATACCAGACCCTTATCCGAGCATGCAGCCCGGCAGGTCAGGAAAGGGGGGGGGACGAGCGAGCGCCCCCCCCCTCCTGAACTATACCAGGCCACATGCCCTCAACATGGGGGGGTGCTTTGGGGCAGGGGGGGCTCCCCCCCCAAAGCACCTTGTCCCCATGTTGATGAGGACAAGGGCCTCTTCCCCACAACCCTGGCCGGTGGTTGTGGGGGTCTGCGGGCGGGGGGCTTATCAGAATCTGGAAGCCCCCTTTAACAAGGGGGCCCCCAGATCCCACCCCCCCCCCCCTACGTGAACGAGTCTGCGGTACATGGTCCCGCAGACTTATTCACAAAAAAACTAAGTGTGGTGTAAAAAAAACACAGTACAGGGTCTTTGACAAGTCCTTTATTAAAACAATGTCCCCCGAAGTAGATCCAACGTCAATCACGGCGGCGGCGGCAGGGACCCGAAAAAAGAAAAAAAAAAAAAAAAGGTTCCGCTCCCGTCGGAGGCTTCCAGCCTTGTGAAGAAGAGGCTAGCTGACATTTCTTAAATAGGTATGGGGCGGGGCCAGCCGGGCACATCATCCCCGCCCCTTACCTATTTGAGAAATGTCACCCTGTCTCTCCACTGAGGCTAACTAGCTGAATGCAGGAGACAGTCTGACATTTCTTATATAGCTATGGGGCGGGGCCAGCCGGGAACAGCAAGCATGTGACATGGGGCGGGTCACTCGGATGATGTCCCCGGCTGGCCCCGCCCCATACCTATATAAGAACTGTCAGCTAGCCTCTTCTTCACAAGGCTGGAAGCCTGGGACGGGAGCGGAACCTTTTTTTTTTTTTCT
Organism: Staurois parvus; assembly: GCF_062004578.1. NCBI lineage: Eukaryota > Metazoa > Chordata > Amphibia > Anura > Ranidae > Staurois > Staurois parvus. The sequence goes on along the minus strand of NW_028318121.1, from coordinate 417,313 downwards.
TTTTTCGGGTCCCTGCCGCCGCCGCCGCGATTGACGTTGGATCTACTTCGGGGGACATTGTTTTAATAAAGGACTTGTCAACACTGTGTACTGTGTTTTTTTTACACCACACTTTTTTTTTTTGTGAAGGAGTCTGCGGGAGCATGTACCGCAGACTCCTTCACATAGGGGGGGGGCCGGGATCTGGGGGCCCCCTTGTTAAAGGGGGCTTCCAGATTCTGATAAGCCCCCCGCCCGCAGACCCCCACAACCACCGGCCAGGGTTGTGGGGAAGAGGCCCTTGTCCTCATCAACATGGGGACAAGGTGCTTTGGGGGGGGGGGAGCCCCCCCTGCCTCAAAGCACCCCCCCATGTTGAGGGCATGTGGCCTGGTTTGGTTCAGGAGGGGGGGGCGCTCGCTCGTCCCCCCCCTTTCCTGACCTGCCGGGCTGCATGCTCGGATAAGGGTCTGGTATGGATATTGAGGGGGACCCACGCTGTTTTTTTTTTAAATTTCAGCGTGGAGTTCCCCCTTAATATCCATACCAGACCTGAAGGGCTTGGTAAGGATGAGAGGGGGGACCCACGCTGTTTTTTTTTGTTTTTTTTTTATTGTGGACCTTTATTTTTACATTCAGCTGTCAAAATAAATATTATCTAGACCTTTGAAATAAGTAAAATCATTACAGAAATAATTATAAAGGATAAGAAACAAAAATAGAATCACTAGAACTAAGGAAATCTAATTAGATTACATGAAGATATGCCGAGTGCTGTTTATTAAACACAATAGACGCGACCGAGTGCCGGCTCTCAGAGGAATCCACAATCAGATTCACTATTAGTCAGTGGCTAAAAAGCAAACGCCCATGGCAGAAGTCTAAAATGTGTTCTGCACATGCTCAGTTGTATCTGCCAAAGACACTGCACGGGCTTCTAGATTTTTACTGTGTCGATTTCCTTGAAAAAAACGATTTTTAACACATTCTTAATTTTTTTGGAAATAGCAGATATTGTTTAAAGTGAAGTCCTGATATTTGGCAAAGCAAATTTCTAAGTGAACATGTTTCTGCAGTGATTTTTCATGGTTTTAGACTTGCTTCTTAGCAAGTCTGTTTTGTGAGTCTGATTTCGGGCGTGTGTCTTTTTGTGAATTAGATTGGGCATCTGCTTATGGGCTCTGCTCAATAGTGAATTAGGTTGCAGGGTAAAAAATGACGGACGCCCATGAAAATTGGGCTTAAGCCCATAAATATGCGCCCACGCCCAATAGTGAATCAGGGCCAATATGTTTACCATATCAAGATGAGATCAGTTTTCACATGAACATTTGCAATCACACACTATGTATTTTCAGAAGTGAAAGGGTTAAACTTTTGTTACAACAGAGTCACTCTACTTAGTTAGAACATCTGTTGTTAATTAAGCTAGAGATAAGTTTTTCTAAGGTACATATAGAAAAACTTAGGCAAGCTTTACATTGTTATATGTATGTTTTAAAAAAAAAAAATCATTTGATATACATGTATAGATTGAAGTTAGAGAACATATATTATGGTTAAATGTTGATAAGGTATTTTGAAAAATGTATGGATTATAGAACTGTGTGCTACACACATTTTGGAGGGAAAATATGAAACATCTATTTTTTAAGTGACATATTTTAAAGTATTGTACTATAATGTTACAGTTATACATTTTTTAAGGGGATGAATTATTTGGTAAAAGGAAAATAATAAGGGTAAAAATATTTTTATGTGATACATAACAAACGGTTTATCAAAAAATTTGTTTTCCCATTATAGAATCAAATTAAAGATATGTGCAGATCAATTATCTTAAGATCCAAAAACGCATGAATGGATACGAAAGTGACGAGAATGTGTATAAATGGATTAAGATAAGGAAAATGATTAAGATTCGATAAAATCGATCATTTTGAGAGGGAAATGTTAGAAGCTTTCCATAATCTAATATCTAATATCTTCTTATTAACAGTACTAACAAGTATGAATGAGTTGGATCTTAATAGAATAATTGAGTTATTATATTTATATTTGTTCTAGATTGGGAAAAGTAAGGAATTAGACTTCAGAGTCTGTGAATATACATATGAACATATTTCTTGGGTTTTTCCTTTACATTCAAGCCACATATGAGAGAAATTAGCTATACCTTCCCCCATCCTCCCCCATCTATGTAAGAGATAAAGTTACACTCAGACTTTGAGAGAAGTAGATTGGAGGTTTTGTTTTAATACCTCCTGTTGGTGTCAATTATCTTAGTGGGACTACAAGAGAATACCAACCCACTTTTAGGTTGGTGGGGGCTGGATTGCTCTTTTAAGAGTAGAACAAAGGTTTGAGTTTCGCGCACACATTGCTTGAAGCCTTGAGAGACACACACACACATACAAACATATACATATATACAATCTTATTATCAAGAACTTAACTATATTTTTTGGACATTATTTAAACATTCTGTATGCCAATATTTTATTTCTAATTTTATGCAACGTTATTATTAAATCATTTTTTTTTAAGTTTATACAAGAAGTGGAAGGACTTTCTATCTGAACATTTCTCATCAATACAAGTTAATAAAATATCGAGACAATACGATATTTTACAGTCACCACATACTCCACTCAATATTATGACATTAAAAATATCTTTAAGAAACTTTGGGGAGTATTGAGGAATGATAACATTTTGGGTCCCATCCTTCCGGAGGCCCCTCCTGTTATCTTTAGAGGGGCACCTCCATTGAGATTATTTGTAGCCCCTAATGTTATAGCTCCTCCTAAGAAACCTTCTATGTTTCATGAGATTAAGGGTTATTTCCCCTGTAGAAGGTGTACAGTCTGTAAGCATAATACATGTAATAATAGAAACATTGAGACCTTTCATTCCATGATTACTAATAAATCATTTAAGGTTAATAATTGTATCACCTGTACCACAAAAAACGTGGTTTATTTAATCCAATGTCCATGTGGGTGTCAATATATAGGACGCACCGTTAGGACACTACAGACTAGGCTAAAAGAGCATATTGCCAATATAAAGAAAGGTTTTCCCAACCATAGTGTTTCTAAGCATTATGCTCTTCACCATGAGAAAAACCCCGAGGGAACTCTGTTTATTGGTATTGACAAATTCTCCAAGAATTGGAGGGGCAGTTACACCAAGCGGGAGGTTTCTACATTGGAAGTATGGTGGATTTACACTTTACAATCATATATGCCATATGGTCTCAATATTGAATGGGACGTCAATCATTCATCAATAATAGTTAGCTTTTTCTGGTTACTTTTTGACCATTTACCGTATTTTTTGTTCCATAAGACGCACTTTTTTCCCCCCAAAAGAGGGGGGAAAATGTCAGTGTATCTTATGGATCGAATATGGAGCAGCCGGTCCGGTATTTCCTTCGCTAACACCGTGTCAGAATACCGGGCCGGCCGCTCAGCTCTTCTCTGCAGCAAGACCTTACCTGTTCCCCGGTCCAGCATTGTACAGTCTTCCCGCGCCGGCATCTTTAGTGTGGGCACCCGGCTGTGACATCCGGGTGCCCATTGCGCATGCACAAGAAGTGCTGCACTTTGTGAATGGCCCGGCGTCTTCTGGGACCTGTCTGCAGTCTCTGGTCATCCCCTGCGCTGTCCGCAGTCTCTGGTCATCCCCTGTACTGTCTCCGCAGTCTCTGGTCATTTTCTGTACTGTGTCCGCAGTCTCTGGTCATCTCCTGTACTGTGTCCGCAGTCTCTGGTCATCCCCTGTACTGTGTCCGCAGTCTCTGGTCATCCCCTGTACTGTGTCCGCAGTCTCTGGTCATCTCCTGTACTGTGTCCGCAGTCTCTGGTCATTTCCTTTACTGTGTCCACAGTCTCTGGTCATCTCCTGTACTGTGTCCGCAGTCTCTGGTCATCTCCTGTACTGTGTCCGCAGTCTCCGGTCATCCCCTGTACCGTGTCCGCAGTCTCCGGTCATCTCCTGCACCGTGTCCGCAGTCTCCGGTCATCTCCTGTACTGTGTCCGCAGTCTCTGGTCATTTCCTGTACTGTGTCCGCAGTCTCTGGTCATTTCCTGTACTGTGTCCGCAGTCTCTGGTCATTTCCTGTACTGTGTCCGCAGTCTCTGGTCATCTCCTGTACTGTGTCCGCAGTCTCTGGTCATCCCCTGTACTGTGTCCGCAGTCTCTGGTCATCTCCTGTAGTATGTCCACAGTCTCTGGTCATCTCCTGTAGTATGTCCGCAGTCTCTGGTCATCCCCTGTACTGTGTCCACAGTCTCTGGTCATCCCCTGTACTGTGTCCGCAGTCTCTGGTCATCTCCTGTACTGTGTCCGCAGTCTCTGGTTATCCCCTGTACTGTGTCCGCAGTCTCTGGTCATCCCCTGTACTGTGTCCGCAGTCTTTGGTCATCCCCTGTACTGTGTCCGCAGTCTCTGGTCATCCCCTGTACTGTGTCCGCAGTCTCTGGTCATCCCCTGTACTGTGTCCGCAGTCTCTGGTCATCCCCTGTACTGTGTCCGCAGTCTCTGGTCATCTCCTGTAGTATGTCCGCAGTCTCTGGTCATCTCCTGTACTATTTCCGCAGTCTCTGGTCATCTCCTGCACTAGGTCTGCAGTCCATTGGTTCAGAATATTTTTTTTCTTGTTTTTCTCCTCTAAAACCTAGGTGTGTCTTTTGGAGAGAAAAATACGGTACATCTTTTGAGGTCGACTGGAGATGTTTATTTATGGTGCTTCTGTATTTATTTTTTATTTATGTTAAAAATATTTTGATGTTTTTATGTCTATTAAATTGGCAATTGCCATATCTTTTGTGAACACAAGATGGTGTCACGACCAGTATGTAGTAGATGGGATGTCTTGTTCATTTTTTCTTTTCCCCCTCTGGCATACAATGGCCGATTACATGTTCTTCAACAAGTTAATGTATAGTATTGTTTCCAAGTATTTTTGTTTTATGCTTCTGGAAATGTGCTATTGGCAGGATATGCTGTTGCGATCCTTAAACCAGACAACCCATGTCACATTCAAAGTCACTTAAATCCCCTTTCTTCCTCATTCTGATGCTCCATTTGAGATTCAGCAATTCATCTTCATGACTAGATGCCAAAATGCATTGAATTGCTGCCATGTGATTGGCTGATTAGCAATTTGTGTTGCCAAGCAATTGAACACACCTAGTAAAGTGGCTGGAGAGTGTGTACATAAAAGAGAAATGTTCGATGAAAAGTCCACATACAGATCAGAATTGTAAAAATCTTTTTCTTGCTGTAATAGAAAGCTTCTATTTGGACACTTACCTCCAGATCATCTCTCTTGGTTTAAGGATGTCATCTGTAATAATCCCAATCACTATATTCCACCGTCCTCATCCACATCCTTCCCTTAGAACGACTCCGATAACTTTGTATCTTTCCCATGAACAATGAACATCCCATAGACCAAGTTGTAGGTCATACTGAGATCTGTAGATGTATAGTAAAGTCCCCATATACAGCAGATACTCTTTATGTTGGTATACATGGATCCATCTCTAATGGAAGCTCATATCAATAAGGGATCCAATGTATCACTTGTGAATTGTCCCTTAGAGACCACAATGTGGGAGATAAATAGTGTGTGCTCCTTGTTATTATATCAATTCTCATCTTGTAATGGAAGGAAAATGTCAATAGAACTTTCTGCTTCATTAGCTATCATTACCCAACCTTGGTTGGAGTCCAACAGGCTCAAGTCTACTGCCAATGGATGGATCCCTCCTTGGTATTAGGGATCAGTGGGTGAAACATACTCACTGTGATTATCATCATCCTCCTGACCCTTGTGACAATGTCCACCATTGGGCTCTCCCAGATGGACATCGGAGGATGGACATGACAGCACCTGGACTGCTGACTGGGCCAGTGAAGTCAGACATGTCATATCTACATGAAAGAGGCTGAGCTGAGTGGAATAAGACCTCACTGGGGCCACATTACATCTACTGAGGGCCCCGCCAACCTCATTCCAGAAGATAAGAGCAGGTTGGCACTCTCATCTCTGTCCCCAGACCAGCTAGTGCTGGGCTGTCTTATCGGACTTTTAGGAAGAACCCCACCGCCCAAAAGTGGGAGGAAAAGGTTAGTAGGGTTTCCTCTAAAAGCCATACAAGGCTCTATAGGCCTGGTAGAACTTTTAAGGGAAACCCCATCCCCAAAAAAGGTTGAGAAAAAGTTTGGTGTCCCCCCTAAATTCCTACCAGACCCTTGATTTGAGCACAGCCCTGACAGGGCAAAAAAGGGGAGGGACGAACGAGTGCCCCCCCTCCATGCGGCTTACCAGGCCACGTGCCCTCGACATTGGGACAGTGTCCACATGCCGATGGAGACAAGGGCCTCTTCCCCACAACCCATGCCCGGTGGTTGTGGGTCTCTTCGGGCAGGGGAGCATATTAGCATTAGGGTACCCCTTTAAATAAGTGGCACCCTGATGCTGCGCCCCCCCCCTTGTGAATGAGTAAGGGGCACGTGTACCTTTACCCATTCTCTAAAGGGTTAAATTTAGTGACCAGTCTTTTGAAAAAACAAAACAACAGTTTTTGACAAGTCCTTTTTTTCTATGTTGTCATGACGACGCTGACTCGCCGAAATAAAAAAAAAAACCCGATGCCCTCCAACCTGTCCGCATCGGCCGAACACTCGCCGTAATCTGACAAATGTAAACAATTGGGGGGAGTTAGTGGTGATGCTACTGCTAGCTTTGCTTAGTTGTGGTGTGATTGGCCAAAGCATTGCTTTGCCAATCACAATGCACTATGAGAGCGCAGTGCATTGTGCGGTGTGGTGGGAGCAGAGCCCGTCAAATGCCCTTACCATTTGTGTGTTCGCCAAACACACAAATGGCCGATGTTCAAGTCGAACATACTTTCAACTCGAACATCCAGCCCATCACTAAATGTGACTGGTGTGGCAGTGATCAGGAACATTGTTGCTGTCTGCCCTGGTCTGGTGACAGTGGGACTGGTGTGGCAGTGATCGAGAGCAATGTTGCTGGTTGCACTAGTTTGGGTTACTGGCACTGGTGTGGTGGTGATCAGAACACTGTTGCTGGTATGGTGGTGACCAGGAACACTGTTGGCTTGCACAGGTCTGATGGCACTGGGACCTATGTGGTGATCAGGAATACTGTTGCTGCCTGCATTGGTCTGGTGGCACTGGGACTGGTGTAGCAGCAATCACGAACAAAGTTGCTTGCTTACATGGGACTACTGGGATACTGGGACCATCATGGTGGTGATCAGGAACACTGTTGTTGGATCAAACTGGGATTGGTGCAGTGGCAATCAGGGACACTGTTGCTGCCTGCACTGGCTGTGGTGACATTGCAACTGGTGTGGGGGTAATCAGGAACACTGTAGGACATGGTAGTGTCATTGCTGTTGTGACAGAAATGTGACATGACTGTACAGATTTGAGTAGATAAGATGTGACCTGTAGAAAATATGACAATGTAATCGTAGATGTAGTTGCATGCCTTGTCATTAAAGAAATATTCAGTCATAAGTACTCAGACAGATGGTCATCAATTAACATATGAAAAGAGACAGAGCAGCTTCCTCAGGCTGGAAGTGATGCCTGGGTGCTAATAAGTTTTTGTCACCTATACTTACCCAGACTTGGCCGCCTTCCTGAAGCTGAAAAGAGAAACGCAGACATTTCTGCTTCATGACAGCAGGGGGTCTCCAATCTGTCTGGGGAGCTTTAAAAGAAATACATACATCAAAGGAAATGTTTAATCTCTCATAAAAGCTAAAATATTAGTTGCAGAGAGATGAAAATACTTCCCTCTTATGGGGCACTCTGTGGGTCACACCGACATATAAAAACCATATTTGTCGATTAGGTAGAAGGCCAGGAAAATTAAGGAAATGGTTAGGTGGCACTGGATCGCAACAGCACCAATCACTGTTCGACTGTCGCGATCCAGCGCCACCTAACCATTTCCTGTAGGGAATACAATAGGGTGCATGATGAGCAGATGGCTCTCCACTTGGTGAGACATTTTTGTGTTTTAGTGAATAGTATTTCACGGGAAGAAAGCACAGTTCCATATCCAGGGAATATATTTCCCACAATGACCTTTATTTCCCCAGGCAGAGATATTGTTCTGTATGAGCTCCTTTTTATGATCTGGGTTCCTCCATATAACTAATCATATTGTAGGGAACTGTTATTTTATACACTAGTTGTGGTTTGTTTACATTCATATACAGCCACTACCATAGAGGTCCCATTACAGACAAGTCCCTAGGTGTGCTTCCTGCCCCTACAAGGAGGTCAAGAAACCCCAGGATGTTATATAGTTTGTTTTTCCAGGAAGTATCAGGCAGAGGGTGCCAGCCTGCCATGTGCTGTGTATCTGGGGAGAACTGTATGGTGATTCTGTGAGTATTGATCCAGATTAACAAGGCTGCTATCTATCTAGTTGTTACTGAAGCAGATTAGGTCTGCCTCTGTTAGATTTCAACTTCTGTATAGGAACCCTAATATCTCTGTTAGAGAGAGATTTGTGGTTCATTATTCTATTTACAGTTGCAAGAAAAAGTATGTGAACCCCTTGGGATTACGTGGAGTTTTGCATGAATTGGGCATAAAATGTGCTCTGAACGTCATCTAAGTCACAACAATAGAAGAACACAGTCTGCTGAACATAATACTACACAAACATTAGATGTTGCCATGGTTTAATTGCACATAACATGTAAACATTCACAGTGCAGGGAGGAAAAAGTATGTGAACCTTTGGACTTAATAACTGGTTGACCCTCCTTTGGCAGCAATAACCTCAACCAAACATTTCCTGTAGTTGCAGATCAGACCTGCACAACGATCTGGAGTCATTTTGGACCACTCCTCTTCACAAAACTGTTTCAGTGTAGCAATATTCTTGGGATGTCTGGTGTGAATCGCTCTCTTAAGGTCATGCCACAGCATTTTAATCGGGTTGAGGTCAGGACTCTGACTGGGCCACTCCAGAAGGCGTATTCTGTGCTGTTGCAACCATTGTTTTGTTGAATTACTTGTATGCTTTGGGTCATTGTCCTGTTGCATCACTCATCCTCTGCAGAGCTTCAGTTGGCGGACAGATGGTCGTACGTTTTCCTGCAAAATGTCTTGATAAACTCTGGAATTCATTTTCCCATCAATGACAACAATCCGTCCAGGCCCTGAGGCAGCAAAGCAGCCCCAAACCATGATGCTCCCTCCGCCATGTTTTACAGTGGGGATGAGGTTTTGATGTTGGTGTGCTGTGCCTTTTTTTCTCCACACATAGTGTTGTGTGTTCTTCCCAAACAACTCAATCTTGGTTTCATCTGTCCACAGTATATTTTGCCAGAAGTGCTGTGGAACATCCAGGTGCTCTTTTGCAAACTTCAAACGTGCTGCAATATTCTTTTTGGACGGCAATGGCTTCCTCCGTGGTGTCCTCCCATGTACTCCATTCTTGTTTAATGTTTTCCTTATTGTAGATGTGTCAACAAAAATGTTAGCATGTGCCAGAGATTTCTGTAGGTCTTTAGCTGACACTCTGGGATTCTTCTTTACCTCATGCAGCATTCTGCGCTGTGCTCTTGCAGTCATTTTTACAGGACGACCACACCTAGGGAGAGTAGCAACAGTGCTAAACTTTCTCCATTTGTAGACAGTCTGTCTTACCGTGGACACATGAACATCAAGGCTTTTGGAGATACTTTTGTAACCCTTTCCAGCTTGATGCAAGTCAACAATTCTTGATCGTAGGTCTTCTGAGAGCTCTTTTCTGCGAGGCATGGTTCACATCAGACAGTGCTTCTTGAAACCAGTAAACCCAAAACAGGTGTGTGTTTTTTAAGGGCAGGACAGCTGTCAGCAACACATCCAATATCATCACACTGATTGGAGTCAAGGTTGGCTCACTCCTGGCTCCAATTAGTTCTGGGAGAAGTCATTAAGCTAGGGCCTCACATACTTTTTCCTCCCTGCACTGTGAATGTTTACATGTCATGTGCAATTAAACCATGGCAACATCTAATGTTTGTGTAGTATTATGTTCAGCAGACTGTGTTCTTCTATTGTTGTGACTTAGATGACGTTCAGAGCACATTTTATGCCCAATTCATGCAAAACTCCACGTAATCCCAAGGGGTTCACATACTTTTTCTTGCAACTGTACACTGCAGAATCCTTATAGTTGTCTATATATATATATATAGATCCGTGTTTTCACCTGCATAAGACTGTCAGGTGAACTTTCTGTTAATTGCAGTGTATCTTTGCAGCCTCTTTGCTTAAAGCCATAACACCCTTATTGGTCTGGATCTCCCTTTAGTTAGGATTAGCATAGGGAGCGTTGGATAGATTAGGCTAGAGGTAGGTTAGGCATCCGACGGCCACTTAGACAGATAGAGGCCCGGTTGCAGTGACAGCCCAGTTTAGGGATAGGGACTAAGAGTAAGGAGAGATAGGACATTTTATCCTTTTAGGTGATGCATCGCTGATCTTCAGACAAGCAGTGCAATCATCCGCATAGAACGTGTTACTTGGACGCCATCGCAGCATCTGAAGTGGAAGCGTGCATCTTATTGACTCTCACCTCTCCAGGGGCCCCTGCAACCGGACTGCGCTATAACCCATGGTTGGAGGTATTCTGTATACCACATGCACATACCCGGGTATAATTGCAACCTCCCAATTTATGGTAAATTGTAATTCCTGAATGTTATTCTTATGCATCCTGTTTTATGTGGCTGCTTTATATAAACTTTGCATTAATCTCATACAGGTGGGTGACATGTTTTCATGTTAGAAATATAAGCTGGGTGCATTAATACTGCTATGTATAGTTACTTTAAGTTGTCTACTTGTTACATTCCTAGAAAGGGGTGAGTCTCCTCAATTGCAGGATCCCTATTCTAGGTGGAGGCACTGCCATTTGTATTATCACAACCCCCTCTTCCATATAGCGAAGGCTCAGGATTGCCTACTCATATACAGGTTAGCGCCATAGCTTGTTTGGTGTGGGCCATTTCACATAACCCCCCCAAAACAGGGCTACAATATGAATACAGTATGTAGGCCGGGCATTAAGAACGTGGTCATAAAGTATCATTCCCGGGTACCCCTAACAGGCCTCATCCCCTAATTCCACATTAATGTGAGTCCCCACTCCCAGAGGGAGCAAACAAGGCATACATTCACCAGCACATGTACAATACTATGCCCAACACTTCACCCTGGCAGAGCCAGGTACCAGATCAATGGACGGGTCAATGGTAGTAAGAAGAGGCAAGGCCAATAATTTTTCAAAGCTTTCCTTTTACAAATTCAATGCATTCAACTTCCATTGGTACTTTCCTAAGCAATCTACAGTATGTCCTGTTCCTATCTCCCTCCTATCCAGGGCACCAGGACATCTCCGGGTATACCCCAGTTACATAGTTACATAGTTACATAGTTAGTCTGGCCAAAAAAACATCCAGTCCATCCAGTTCAACCATAAAGAAAAGATATAATCCTATACCCACTGTTGATCCAGAGGAAGGCATAAAACCCAGCAAAGCACGATCCAATTTTCTCCTACAGGAGAAACAATTCCTTCCTGATCCCCAGAGAGGCAATCAGATATTCCCTGGATCAACTTTACCTATAACTTTACCAGTTGGGGAATACCAATCACTGGAACACCACATTTCTGTAGAAGGGGCCCCACTAAGTCCCATAGGGGCCAGCTCCAGAGTCTCACTCCTCTTCTCTCAGAATCTCTACACAAACTCCTCCTACTCCCTCCCTATTTGTCTATGGGGAGGACATCACCAAGTAGCCAAATTTTGAATTGCACTTACACCGTTTTACAAGCATGAGTCAAAGGTCAGCCTTGCCTGTATTGGTAAATATTAACCCTTTCACTGCCAGAGCTATTTTTGTCTATTTTCACACGTTTAAAAAATCATTTTAGGCCTAAAGATTACACAAAACCCCAAATATTATATATTTTCTGAAAGCAAACACCCTAGAGAATAAAATATGGGTAGTTCCAATTTTATATGTCGCACAATAATATTGGAAATACAAAATTTCAGTAAAAATCACACTAAAGTGAATTTTAGAGCAAACAAATGCAATCAATTACTCAAATCAAAATATAACATATGAGGTTGTGCCGAGTACATAGATACCCAACATGCCAAACCTTAAATTTATGTGCGCCTATGAAATGGTGACAAACTTCAGTCCCCTATATATTCTATAGGCAACACTTCATAAGCCCCTACAGGTCATCAGTTTCATGTTATGGAGGAGGTCTTGTGCTAGAATTATTGCTCTCACTCGCGTGTGCGGCGATATGTAACGTGTATCACAATCTATGTTTTTACACAAAGGCACCCTGACGTGTGTTTACGGTCATACATGTGTATATGTGGGGGTGGGGGGGGCCTCAACATTTTTTCAGGGGGGGTGTTATATCCTTGGGTGTAACAATTTTTTTACAACAAAAAAAATGTGCTTAACTTTTTTTTTACTTGTCATAGGGGACACAAAGTCCCTTATGTGATGATTTTTTTGGTGACAGGTTCTCTTTATTGAGACATGCAGGGTCTAAAAGACCCCCAATGTCTCCTCTGAGCTCCATTAGAGGTATTACAATGCAAACCACATTGCAACACATCTTTCACCGGCTATTCATCTTTCCCCGGCTATTCATCTTTCATATGACATCCTCCCAGATGTCATATGATGTTCTCCCAGAATGCCCCCTCAAGGGCACCCCCTACTGACACAGCTGATCACGTGATGTGGTAAAAGGCTAATCACAGCGACCTTTTACCACGTGATCAGCCGTATCCAATGACAGATCAGATCACCGTAAAATGCAGTCGCAGTATGTTACAGCATGAGGAAAGTACTGCCGAGAACCTGCAATTGTCAGAGGACGGATCGGCACCAATCATCAAGGCACTGATGATCAGTGCCCTGATGATCGGCGCCCAGCAGTGCCACCCACCTGTGCCCAGTAGTGCCACCCACCTGTGCCGATCAGTGTCTAGTAGTGCCTCCCACCTGTGCCCAGAGGTGCCATCCTCCACTGCCCAGCAGTGGCCCCCCATCAGTGCTGCCCAACATTGCCACCCATCAGTTCCCAGCAGTGCCACCCATCAGTGCCACCTATCAGTGCCCATCAATCTTGCATATCAGTACAGCATCATCAGTGCCTATCAGTGCTGCCTATCAGTGCCCATCAGTGCCACCTATTAGTGCTGCCTATCAGTGCCCATCAGTGCTGCCTATCACTGTCCATCAGTGCTGCTTATCAGTGCCCATCAGTGCTGCCTATCAGTGCAGCCTCATCAACGCACATCAGTGAAGGAGAAAAATTACCTGTTTAAAAAATGTTATAATAGAAACAAAGAAAAACTTATTTTTTAAAAATTTTGTTGCTGTTTTTTTGTTTATAGTGCAAAAAATAAAATGCCCAGCAGTGATTAAATACCACCAAAAGCTGAAAATTGGCCTGGGCAGGAAGGGGGTAGAAGTGCCCAGTAGGCAGGAATGGGGTAGAAGTGCCCGGTAGGCAGGAAGGGGGTAGAAGTGCCCGGTAGGCAGGAAGGGGGTAGAAGTGCCCTGTAGGCAGGAAGGGGGTAGAAGTGCCCTGTAGGCAGGAAGGGGGTAGAAGTGCCCTGTAGGCAGGAAGGGGGTAGAAGTGCCCTGTAGGCAGGAAGGGGGTAGAAGTGCCCGGTAGGCAGGGAGGGGGTAGAAGTGCCCGGTAGGCGAGGGGTTAAACCCGAACACATATGAATGACACAGGTTCTGGGGCTAATTGAATGCAGATAAGGCATCAAGTGAGTGGAATTCCCACCTTCATCAGCCCCAGAACCTGTGTAACTAATATGTGTTCGGGTGTAAAGGGGTGAGGTGGCCCCCCTAGGTGGCATTCACACTTGAGGGTTTTGTAGCTTGAAGATCGAAGATCCAAGAAAGCTCAAACTGAAAAATGACTTGTTCTCTATGGGGCTTCTTCACACCTGATCACTGGAACAGGCGCCATAGAGAACAATTGATTTTTTACGTTTGAGTGTTTTTGGATCTTGGATCTTCAAGCTACAAAACCCTCCAGTGTGAATGCAGCCTTAGAGTTGTACAACTACCAGTGAGGACGTATCGGCTTGTCTGCTGGTCTGTAGGACTACAAGGGGCAGCTTAGTAGAAGTTTTATTGCTTTAATCTGTGACAGTTTCAATCTGTTTTTGCATGCCTGTTCACTTGTATGGAAAGAGAATCAGTTCTGAACGAACGTTTGTTGACCCCGGCCCTAATTTTCACCAAAGTGTCCGACATTTTCCTGAGACAGGCACATTGTTCTGCAGGAGATTCTTTCAATATTGGTGTCCCTCCATATAATGAATCCTATGAACAAAGTACAAGTCACAGCCCAGCCTCGCCCTGTGTAGGAGGAAGTGACACCTCCCAGCTGCATTCTTCCCCGGTGTCAGAGACTTTCACTTTCATTTCCCCTACAGTCAGCGATGGCGTCTGCTAATCTGAGAGCCGAGCTGGAATGTTCCGTCTGTCTGAACATTTATACAGATCCTGTAACCCTGAGATGTGGACACAACTTCTGCCGGGTCTGTATTGATCGTGTTCTGGATACACAGGAGGGGTCTGGAGGATATTCCTGTCCTGAATGCAGACAGAAGTTTCCGGATCGTCCTGCACTGCACAGGAACATAACACTGCGTAACATAGTGGAGAATTTCCTGTCTGCTCAGCCTGATCAGGAGGAGTCCGGGGTCTTCTGTACTTACTGTGTGGACTATCCTGTACCTGCTGTTAGATCCTGTCTGCTTTGTGAGGTTTCTCTGTGTGATAAACACCTGAGAGTCCACAAAAAGTCCCCAGAACACATCTTATGTGACCCCACCTTGTCCATGGAGAGCAGGAAATGCTCCGTCCATAAGAAGATCCTGGAGTATTACTGCACTGAGGATGACACATGTATCTGTGTGTCTTGTTGTATGATTGGAGGACATAAAGGACATGAGATGGAGTCACTGGATGAGGCTTCTGAGAAGAAGAAGGAGACACTGAGGAATGTTCTGCAGAAACTTCTGACAAAGAGAGAGGAGATGGAGGAAAGAGTCCAGAGTCTGCAGGAACACAGGAGGAAAGTAGAAGAAGAAGAGGCTGGTGACACCGAGAGATTCACTGCCCTGTTTAGAGATCTCAGGAGACGTCTGGAGGACCTGGAGAAGAGAGTCCTGAGGGAAATCTCCGGGAGGGCAGAGCGGGTCTCCATCTTCATCCGGGATCTGGAAATAAAGAAGGAGGAGCTGTCCAGGAAGATGCGTGACATTGAGGAGCTGTGTAACATGACGGATCCACTGACTGTCCTACAGGAATCAGACACAGGTGACTTGTGTGATACTGAGGATGGAGATAATGAGGACAGAGAGAGACATGAGGAACTCCTCCATGATGGAGGGGGGCTGGATGTGGCTGGGATATCACACACATTACACACATTATCTGATATAATAACAGAGGGAAATGTATCCTTCTATATACAGGGAGCTGAGGACATATTACTGGATGGAAACACAGCTCATAATAAGCTGCATATATCAGATGACAGGAAAACTGTATCCAAGTCAGATAGAAACCAGAATCGTCCAGAAACTCCAGAGAGATTTCAGGATCGTTCTCAGGTGTTGAGCAGTCGGAGTTTCTCCTCAGGGAGACATTACTGGGTAGTGGATGTCGGGGGATCCGATGGATGGATAGTCGGGATGTGTTACCCCAGTATAGACAGGAGAGGAGGGCAGACACTGATTGGATATAATAACAAGTCCTGGGGTTTGCACTGGAATGGTAATCAGTATTGGGTGATACATGAAAGTAAAGGGATCTCCTTACCCTCCAATCCCCCCAGTACCAGAGTCAGGATAGATCTGGATTATGAGGCCGGGCGGATCTCCTTTTATGATCTGTGTGACCCGATCCGATACCTCCACACCTTCACCACCACCTTCACTGAGCCCCTCCACGCTGGGATAGGTGTAGGGGGAGGTTGTATAAAGATCTGTGGGGGGAATCGGGGAAAGTGAGAACTCTGCCCAGAGTGGTGACATCACAGGGAGGGGGGACGGGATTGGTGGAACATTCAGCCAATAGTCCTGCAGTGTTTTCTATGATCCATATATTACTGTGAGACGTCTCTATTTCTCCCTCACAGATGTCTATGATTGGCTGGAAGAACTGTCCAATTATAGTGAAGGCTTTTCTCTATTGGTCAGCGAGGAGCATGTGATCTATCTATCTATCTATCTATCTATCTATCTATCTATCTATCTATCTGTCTCTCAGGGGTGGACTGACCATTCGGGAATTCGGTTATATATAGGGAATAGTCAGCGTACAGATATCAGTGTTATACAGTTGCAAGAAAAAGTATGTGAACCCCTTGGGATTACGTGGAGTTTTGCATGAATTGGGCATAAAATGTGCTCTGAACGTCATCTAAGTCACAACAATAGAAGAACACAGTCTGCTGAACATAATACTACACAAACATTAGATGTTGCCATGGTTTAATTGCACATAACATGTAAACATTCACAGTGCAGGGAGGAAAAAGTATGTGAACCTTTGGACTTAATAACTGGTTGACCCTCCTTTGGCAGCAATAACCTCAACCAAACATTTCCTGTAGTTGCAGATCAGACCTGCACAACGATCTGGAGTCATTTTGGACCACTCCTCTTCACAAAACTGTTTCAGTGTAGCAATATTCTTGGGATGTCTGGTGTGAATCGCTCTCTTAAGGTCATGCCACAGCATTTTAATTGGGTTGAGGTCAGGACTCTGACTGGGCCACTCCAGAAGGCGTATTCTGTGCTGTTGCAACCATTGTTTTGTTGAATTACTTGTATGCTTTGGGTCATTGTCCTGTTGCATCACCCATCCTCTGCAGAGCTTCAGTTGGCGGACAGATGGTCGTACGTTTTCCTGCAAAATGTCTTGATAAACTCTGGAATTCATTTTCCCATCAATGACAACAATCCGTCCAGGCCCTGAGGCAGCAAAGCAGCCCCAAACCATGATGCTCCCTCCGCCATGTTTTACAGTGGGGATGAGGTTTTGATGTTGGTGTGCTGTGCCTTTTTTTCTCCACACATAGTGTTGTGTGTTCTTCCCAAACAACTCAATCTTGGTTTCATCTGTCCACAGTATATTTTGCCAGAAGTGCTGTGGAACATCCAGGTGCTCTTTTGCAAACTTCAAACGTGCTGCAATATTCTTTTTGGACGGCAATGGCTTCCTCCGTGGTGTCCTCCCATGTACTCCATTCTTGTTTAATGTTTTCCTTATTGTAGATGTGTCAACAAAAATGTTAGCATGTGCCAGAGATTTCTGTAGGTCTTTAGCTGACACTCTGGGATTCTTCTTTACCTCATGCAGCATTCTGCGCTGTGCTCTTGCAGTCATTTTTACAGGACGACCACACCTAGGGAGAGTAGCAACAGTGCTAAACTTTCTCCATTTGTAGACAGTCTGTCTTACCGTGGACACATGAACATCAAGGCTTTTGGAGATACTTTTGTAACCCTTTCCAGCTTGATGCAAGTCAACAATTCTTGATCGTAGGTCTTCTGAGAGCTCTTTTCTGCGAGGCATGGTTCACATCAGACAGTGCTTCTTGAAACCAGTAAACCCAAAACAGGTGTGTGTTTTTTAAGGGCAGGACAGCTGTCAGCAACACATCCAATATCATCACACTGATTGGAGTCAAGGTTGGCTCACTCCTGGCTCCAATTAGTTCTGGGAGAAGTCATTAAGCTAGGGCCTCACATACTTTTTCCTCCCTGCACTGTGAATGTTTACATGTCATGTGCAATTAAACCATGGCAACATCTAATGTTTGTGTAGTATTATGTTCAGCAGACTGTGTTCTTCTATTGTTGTGACTTAGATGACGTTCAGAGCACATTTTATGCCCAATTCATGCAAAACTCCACGTAATCCCAAGGGGTTCACATACTTTTTCTTGCAACTGTATTTGTACACTGACTGTCCCCTATATATAACACCAGGGGCGGACTGACCATTCGAGAACTCGGGCACTGCCCAAGAGCCTGGGGTCAGAAGGGGGCCCCATGAAATGCCCCTGGTACCTTTTATAGGCTTTTTTTGAGTGTGGGTGGGGACACAGGGGGCCCCATGATCTCCTATTGCCCGGGGGCCCCATGAGTTGTCAGTCCACCCCTGCTGTCTATCTATCTCTATAAAGTATAACTAAAGACAAAACGTATTTTAGTATTGGATGGGGTGGAGAGGGATTAGAACCCCGGCCAAGTTTTTATTGCTGTCTGGGCCCCCATTGGGGAGATTCGGCCTCTCTATTTGACCTTGTAACCATTATCACCAGAAGTAACAATGAAACAAATGTTGGGTTGTCACCAGAACAGGAATAGAGGGGAAATCTTCCAGTGGGGAGACTAGTTCTGGTGATCAGCAGGGATTCTCTCACTTTGGAGCAATTGTCTGTCATTTCCTGTTGTGGCGATGGGACAGGAAGTGAGGAGAAATCTCCCCAACGGAACACAGATGGCAATACAAGCCTGGCAGGGGTTAGAACCCTTTATTGATTCATCCAAAATAAAAAAGTTTTGCCTTTTAGTTCTACTTTAATTTTCTAAACAGGAAGTGACCATGTAATACCAGCAATTTCCTTTCCCCCGCCCCTCCCCCTATGTTCTGCCACTCTTCATGGTGGCGCTATGTGCATCCATGATCACACACAGAGGGTGGAGATGATCCATCAGTACAGAGGATGCAGTGCCGTCATTGTGATGGGATAGGATGGGGTCACCCTACATCTAGGAGAGGTCACATGACACCATGTGGGGGGAGGGGACTGGGAAGGACAGAAGTGAGGTCTGGTGGATGATGGTGGGTGATGAGCTCCGTCTGTACTGGGAGGACTCATGGAGATCGGCTCCATCACACAACAAGAGGGGGAGGGGAGAGGGTCAGTGGCCTTTTCTGCAGAGGGGGGAAGGGTGACCTTAGAGCAGGTGCGGGGGCAGAGGAAGAGGACCGGCATAACCTGGTGTGTGTCTGTACAGAGCAGCATAGAGCTCCCACCTTCCCCAGGATGTACAGGACATAAAAAGGAGACACATACTGCTAATATATCATCACACACTAACCTGTCTGCATCCTACAGAGTTCTATTCTAGGAATCTGCATGGAGGAAGTATGGTGGCAGCCATTTCTAACTACTTCTAAACAATACTAGTTCCCTGGCTGTCATTCTGATCCAACGCCTTCTGTACTTTCTATGTCACACCACCTGGAAGAAGTATTCAGACTCGGAGTTCTGACTTAACTCTGATTTCCTGATCGGCATGATTGTTCCAGGTCAGTGTCCCCGAATACTGAGTCCACAGACAGCCAGGAGAAGAGCATTTTCAGAAGACATCCAGCAATGGCCCCTCCATATTCCCCTCAGTACAGGTGTCATTTATGTCACAGCCGGGGACATTCTTCTCGCATCGTTTGTTTTCATTTTCCCCGAATACAAAATGCTGAATGATAATCTACAATGTCTTTTGTTGGTTTTATTCATTTTCTGGAAGATTTACAAATGAATAAATTGATCTTACCTCCTTGATCCCCGACAGTCTGGCTTCCGCTCACAACATTCCACAGAAACTGCCCTACTAAAACTCATTAATTACCTACTAACTGCTAAAACCAATGGCCATTACTCCATACTCCTTGACCTTTCCGCTGCCTTTGACACAGTTCACCACCCACTCCTCCTCAGTAAACACCACTCCATCGGCCTCTGTGATTCTGCTCTCTACTGGTTCTCCTCTTACCTTTCTCAGTGTCACATATAACTCCTCCTCTTCCTCCGCTCCCTCTTTTTATTGGGGTACCCCAACGTTCTGTTCTTGGGCCCCTCCTTTTCTCTCTCTATACCTCCTCCCTGGGCCAACTGATAACCTCCCATGGCTTCCAATACCGCCTCTATGCTGATGACACCCAGATCTATCTCTCCACTCCCCAGCTCACCCCCTCAATCTCCTCACATATCACAAATCTACTAAGCGACATATCAGCATGGATGTCACATCACTACCTCAAACTCAATCTTTCAAAAACTGAGCTTGTAATATTTCCTCCCCCCCATCCCGCACTCATGACTTTACCATTAAGATCAGCAGCACAACCATTTGCCCTTCCCCTCATGCCAGGGTGCTCTGTGTAATCCTAGACTCTGACCTCTCCTTTGGGCCCCACATCCACTCACTGGCTAAATCCTGACGCCTCGACCTCTGGAACGTTTCCAAAATCTGCCCCTTCCTGACCAATGACATCACAAAACAACTTATCCACGCCTTGGTTATATCCCGCCTCGATTACTGCGAGTTCCTCCTCACTGGCCTACCATTACACAGGCTATCCCTCCTTCAGTCTATTATGAATGCTTCTGCTAGACTCATACACCTTACCAACTGATCAGCGACTGCTGCCCCTCTCTGCCAATCCCTTCACTGGCTTCCACTAACCCAACGTATGAAATTCAAAATACTAACCACAGCTTACAAAGCCATCCACAACACTGCCCCCAGCTACATCACCAATCTCATCCACAGATACCGCCCAAATCGCCCACTCCGCTCCTCCCATGATATCCTCCTCTCTAGCTCCCTCATCACCTCCTCCCACGCTTGCCTCCAGGGCTTCTCCAGAGCCTCTCCCATCCTCTGGAACTCCCTACCACAGCATATCTTTTCAGCCCCCACCCTGTCCACCTAAGAACTGTACTTGAATCACCTCCACCCAGGGGCGGACTGACAACTCATGGGGCCCCTGGGCAATAGGGGTCCATGGGGCCCCTGTGTCCTTGCCCAAACTCAAAAAAGCCTATGTTATCTCATGGGGCCCCCTACTGACCCCGTGCCCTCGGGCAGTGCTTGAGATTCCAAATGGTCAGTCCACCCCTGCCTCCGCCAGATCATCACCCGCAGCTATTACCTTTTCTATCACCTCCCCCTTCCTTTAGATTTTAAGCTCCACGAGCCGGGCCCTCCTATTCCTTCTGTACTGAAATGTATTGTAATTGTACGGTCTCCCTTATATTGTAAAGTGCTGCGCAAACTGTTGGCGCTATATAAATCCTATATAATAATAATAATAATCTTTTCTTTCACTTTTCTTATTACTTATAGTATGAAATATTCATTTTAAAAATAACCATTTAATCCCGGCTCCTCCATGACACCGTGTTACAGAGAATTCTGGGCTTTCCGATAAGACAGCCCAGCACTAGTTGTTTGTGGATTGTTCCTCCATACAGAGACAAGGGGAGGGTAGTGAATATGAGATCGGGAGCGCGGTGCGTCCTTTCTCTGATTTATCCAGCGGCAGAATGAATAGCAGGAAATCAAATGATTGGCTTCACAGGACAGAGGAGAATGGGCCGGTTGAAAAACTGTCCAAAGAACTGTCTCACCTTCTGGCTGCACTGGGTAAATGTTTGTAGGCGGAGTGGGCCAGGTGGGTGGTGGGCACCCAAAGGGGGAGGAAAGACACCGAGATCTGAGATTGCAAGGAACCAACCACACTGTATCAGAGCCTATGCAACGGTATGGAACTGGCAGAAACGCTCACAGAGAACTATGTACCACCTGCAGAGAGCGATGCTCGGATGTTGATAGCACCTGGAAAGGGATACGGCTAGCAGACAGTGATGCAGCAAGGCACTACCAGTGGAAAGGTTCTCCCCTCCCCTGGAACCCCTCCCTATGCTAGGCACACTCTCCCTATCCAGCTGGTTCCTGTCCATGACCTAACCACACGCAAAATACACACCAACTACAGTGAGCCTGTGCTTTTTTGTAAGTACTGCCCTCATTAAAGATGGCCGTGGAGGTCATCCAGGACAGCAGAATCCAATTGGACATCTGCTCACCTGTTGACACGTATGGAGGCCTAAGAGGAATGGGAGTTTCTCCTTGCGTCTTCTAGAACAGCCCCTTGAGACGTAGAGCTCCTCTCTCCGGGTCAGGAAACACACCATCACCCATGCCTTTAAAAGGCTTTCCTCCAGGCCTCCATCCCCAGTTTTTAGTGTTTCCTGATCCGGAAGGAACACGTTTGGAACCTAGGGGGTCTCTGCACTCTCTAGGGGCAGTCCTGGAAGAGTGTGGGCCCGGGGGTTCACTTACTCCCTCTCCCGGCGTGATCCCTCCATGGTGAGTGGAGCTGGGGCGGTGCGTGGAAGCTTTCATCCTCAGGTGAGGGACCGGCAGTGGCAGTGGTCACTTGCAGGGGAGCAGGGTGTCCGGCGGTGAGTTTGGGCATTCGCTTCCTCTAGTCCTGGCAACTTCTCTCCCCAATGCGTGGCGGTACAGGCGTGCAGGGCGCTGGGTGGAAAGGAACAGGCGAGACTTCCGGGGGGCAGGGCCTTTGCGTTCCACAGGCCGGAAGTCTGACGCGACTTCTGGTGGACAAGGCCCTACGTTCTAGCAGGGCCCTGTGCTCCACGGACCGGAAGTTAGAGTAACTTCCAGTGGACGAGGCCCTGCGTTCCATGGACCGGAAGTCTGGCGCAGTGATGTCATCGGTGGGCACCGGAGACGCTGGGTTCCAGTTTCCAGAAGAAAAGAAGGTGCTGGCTTCCACTCGGGTGGTCGGTGAGGCATGAAGACCAGCAGAGGCTGTGGACCACGCCAGATGGAATGCCATGGAAGCTGGCTGATCGTAGCAGGCGGATCCTGGTTCTGGCACTGGCTCCTCTCAGGTAGGCTTGGGGAGGGTCCCCTTTAGCTGACTCCTGGGAGGGTGGTTGGTTGTTCCCCCAGTCTCTGTGGGCAGGTGATGATGGGGAACACTGAAGGTTTCCCCCTAGCACAGGGTGTGTAGTGGGATTTTGGAGCTGAGGGTCCGTATTGTTCTTCTATCTTTTTGTCTTTAGGTTAAGACCCAGGACAGGACCCCGGTTTAAAAGAAAAGATGTGCAGTGTGTGCGGCTAAGTT
Source organism: Staurois parvus (assembly GCF_062004578.1). Lineage (NCBI taxonomy): Eukaryota > Metazoa > Chordata > Amphibia > Anura > Ranidae > Staurois > Staurois parvus. The sequence goes on along the minus strand of NW_028318121.1, from coordinate 394,251 downwards.
GGGGTCTGCGTGTGAGAAACCCCTATGCTGCTACTGTATAGATAGCTTAGTCAACGATGAGTCCTTCACGGCCTGCCACAAAGTGTTATTCTCTATTAAGGATGACATGACGGTGACATTTCAGTTCTTTAGGTCCCTGTTTGACAGAATGCAGACTCCACTGGGGCCTGGGGTGCAGTCGGCCACAGCAGTAGGGGCAGCCAGGCAGGAAGATCCAGAGGAGGAAGACCCTCGGTCTCTTCCCTCCTCTCAGGCGGTTTCTGGTTCAGAGGCCGATAACGAGGAGGAGGGTTCCGCTTCCAGAAGCTCTAGATATAAGTTGGCCCTAGAGGATGTGGAGGATCTCCTAAAGGCTATTTATGACACCTTGGAGATTGAGGAGGAGGAAGTGTGCTTATCCAAGCATAACCTCATGTACCAGGGGCTTCATGCTAAAAAGAGCAGAGTTTTCCCAGTCCATAGTTCTTTGATTGACACCATTAAGCAGGAATGGGAAAATCCGGAAAGGAAACCCTTCTTTTCGGGGGCTCTGAAAAGAAGATTCCCGTTTGACGAGGATGCATCTCAACTTTGAACAAGGTTCCAAGATTGGACACTCCCTTATCCAGGGTTTCTAAAAGGATGGATCTAGCCTTTGAGGACATGGGGGCTTTAAAGGACCCCATAGATAAAAGAGGTGAGGTCCTGCTATGTAGGGCATGGGAGTCTTCTTCAGTTAGCCTTAAACCAGCCCTATCAGCTACCTGTGTGACCAGGAATCTAGAATGCTGGCTTACCCAGTTACAGAACCATCTGGAAGTTCAGGAACTTCAAGGCAGCAGATTTTAAAATCTCTGCCTTTACTTTTTAAAGCAGCTGGTTTTCTTGCAGATGCCTTGGCGGAATCTGTTAAGCTAGCTGCAAGATCTGCCCTAGTTTATTCAGCCAGACGTGCCTTATGGTTAAAGACCTGGGCAGGGTACTCAGCGTCTAAATTACATCTTTGTGCCTTGCCTTTCTCGGGGAATAATCTTTTTGGCCTGGTTTGGAAGAGGCCCTCGAACATACGGCCAATAAAAAGAAAGCCTTCCCAGAAAGTAAAAAGAAAGTATTTCCCAGGAAGAGTTTTCGCCCCAAAATCCCAGAAGCTGCAGGGTAGAGAGTCAGCCCAAGAAACATTGGACAGGGCATAAGAACAGGGGAAAAGGGGGAATTTTATTCAATCCTCCTCAAGGCCCCTCCAAGTCACAATGGCTTAAGCGTCCTGTGGGAGGAAGGTTGCGGTCCTTTCTCCCTCAGTTGGTGTGTATCTCCCCAAACCCCTACATTTTGGACCTGATTCAGAGGGGTTACAGGCTGGAGTTCGACTCCTATCCACCAAGCAAGTTTTTGGTCATCAATCTTCTTAAAGACCGAAAGAAGGCCCAGGCTCTATGCGGTCTGATTGGGGATCTGGTGGACCAGCAGGTCCTAGTTCGGGTTCCTCAGAAAGAACTGGGTTTGGGGTGTTATTCCCACGTATTTGTCGGGGGAAAGCCCTCAGGCAAGTTTTGACTGATTTTGAACCTGCGGCCTCTGAATCAGGCACTGAAATACAAACATTTCAGGATGGAGTCAATTTATTCTGTAAAGAATATCCTTTTTCAGAATTGTTTTATGGCCACACTAGATCTAAGGGATGCGTATTTTCACATCCCCATTCATAAAGCAAGCCAGAAGCACCTAAGGATAGTGATAAGGATGGGTTTGCAGGTCTTCCATTGGCAGTGTCAGGCCTTACCCTTCGGGCTGGCGTCGGCACCGAGAATTTTTACCAAGGTATTGGCGGAGGCCTTAGTTCCCCTAAGGATGAGGTCTATCACAATTATTTCTTATTTGGACAATCTTCTTTTTGTGGCCAAATCTTTTCAGCAATTGACTGATTAGCTGCAGGTGGCTCACAATCTCCTTCAGGGTCTAGGTTGGCTCATCAACAGGGACAAATCAACGTTAACACCCTCCCAGAAAGTAGTTTACCTGGGATATGAGATTTTGTTGCTGGAGAAGAAGATTTTCCTTCCTCGGGAGAAAGTCCTGAAGATGGACTAGACGCTTGCAGGATTGCAAAGCAATCTGTCGGTGTCAGTAAGTGAGGTCTCAAGAGCAGTAGGTCTTATGACGTCTTGTTTTCCGGTGGTTCCATGGGCAAGGCTCCATCAAAGGCCGCTTCAGGCATTCCTGCTGAGGATATGGGATGGAGACAGCTCTACATTAGAGCAGGCAGTCCAGCTCCCGTCGAAAGTCAAAATGTCTCTTTGGTGGTGGCGGAACAAGGCAAATCTGACCAAGGGAGTAGAATGGTGCCAGCTGGCTCCGCTCATTGTGACAACAGATGCCAGCAGTTATGGTTGGGGAGCCCATCTAGAGGACATGACAGCTCAGGGGAAGTGGTGTCGAACAGAGTCTTTAAGATCTTCAAATCAGAGGGAGCTGATGGCAGTTCAGAAGGCATTGGAGGCCTTTGGAACAAAATTGGAGAACCGTCACTTGCAGATTCGGTCGGGCAACATAGCGACAGTGGCCTACATAAACAAGCAGGGAGGTACACGGAGCCCTTCTCTGCAGAAAATTGCAGGTGATATTCTGGTTTGTGCCGAGTGAAATCTACTTTTGGTATCCGCTGTTCATCTGAAGGGGTCTCAAAACTCCTTAGCAGACTTCCTGAGTCGACGACCAATCAGTCACAATGATTGGTCTCTCAACCAGGAGGTCTTTCAGGATATAGTTTGCAGATGGGGGGTTCCGGAGATCGATCTTTTTGCGTCCCAGGAGAACAGAAAAGTCTGTCAATTCTTTTCCCTGAACTCACAAGAGCAGGCCTTAGGGATAGACGCCCTGTCGACCTCTTGGGACTTCAGCCTGGCTTATGCATTTCCTCCGGTGAGACTAATTCCGGTGGTCCTGCACAAGTTTGTGTGGGAGAAGGCGGATCTTATCTTAATAGCACCCTTCTGGCCAAAAAGGCCCTGTTCTCCCTGCTGAACAGTCTTACCTCAGTTCCCCCATTTCCTCTCCCAGAGAGGGACGATCTGATTTTTCAAGGCCCTGTTCTGCATCCACGGATCAAGACCTTGAAGTTGATGGCTTGGTTTTTGAGGAGCAACTCCTCATTCAGCACCTTAAAGGTACAGGATTCGGCCCTAAGCATTTTTCTGCAGGTCCCCCTGCAGCAAAATCCTTTTGTAGTAGACTTCTTCAGGTCTCTTTCCAAGTCTAGACCAAATAGGGTCAGGCCTTGTCCAGTTTGGTATCTATCCTTAGTCCTGAAGGCTTTGATCCACAAACCTTTTAAACTTTTGGAAAAGCCTGCATTTAGGATTTGACTTTAAAGGTGTTTTTTTTATTTTTTTTGGTAGCTATCATGTCAGCCCACAGGGTGAGTGAGTTGCAAGCTCTTTCCATTAGGAAGCCTTACCTGACCATTTTTGAGGACAGGGTCGTGCTCAAGACGGATCCAGGTTTTCTCCCTAAAGTATCCTCCTCCTTTCTCAGGTCTCAGGATATAGTCCTGCCGACCTTTTGTTCTCCTGAAGGTAAAGAAGAAGAAAGGCTAAGTTTGCTAGAGGAGTCTTGTGATTTATCTTGATAGGTCCCGGGAATTTAGAAAGTCAGATTCCCTTTTTGTTTTATTTTCGGGTGAAAAGAAGGGTTCCGCAGCATTCAAATCCACTATAGGTAGATGGATTAGATTGGCTATCGGGGAATCTTACAAGGTTTTAGGGATCCCTCCACCCTTTGTTAAAACTCACTCGACTAGATCCTTATCAGCTTCCTGGGCAGAGAGGGCTGGGGCTTCGCCGGAGGAAATCTGTAAGGCAGCCACCTGGTCAAAGTTCTCTACCTTCGTGAGGCATTACCGCCTAGATCTCCTGTCAAGTAAGGAGCAGGCATTCGGGCGCAAGGTCCTCCAGGCAGTGGGCTCGCCCTAAGGGGTAAGTTCTTGATTATCATCTGAAGGGGCTGTCCTGGAAGATGCAAGGAGAAAACCAGAGTTAGGCTTACCAGTAACTCCTTTTCTACAAGTCTTCCAGGACAGCCGTGATTTCCCACCCTGAACATGTACAAGGGATGTATATGAGGTTATCTATATATATTTGTGTCTTTTAGTGTCTTCCACTAGTTCTCGAGTAAAAACTGGGGATGGAGGCCTGGAGGTTCGCCTTTTAAAGGCATGGGGGATATTTCCTGACCCAGAGGGAGGAGCTCTACGTCTCAAGGGGCTGTCCTGGAAGACTCGTAGAAAAGGAGTTACCAGTAAGCCTAACTCTGGTTTTCCCTGTCCTCCATTCTCCCTGCGTGGTGGTTGCTGATAGCCCCACCTTTGTAGGAAGGTCAACCTATACCGCCCTACACTTTTCCCCCCTTTGACAGATGCTGTCCTCTGCATCGACAACCATACAATAAAACAGTGGAATACAGCAGGCTAAACAGGTAGATAAAAAAACAATAGCGACAAGAAGTCTGTTATACAACATAATCAGAATACTGGGCCAGTAATTGCCCCTCGGTTAGACTGAATAGGGCAACAGTCCTCGCTGGGATCTTCAGGCTCATCATAAGAATTGTCATTTACTGTAGTCTGCTCAGGAGCCTCAGGTGCTTGGGGGGTTATCATGAATAGGCAAAACACCCCCACCTGGGCTATCATTTTCTCCCTCAAATGAGTGTGCAGATCCCTCAGAAGTCTCCCAGTCATCTGCAGAGCAATCTCCAAGGAAATCAGTAACAGTTTCATCTTCAGGTCTGGTGGGATCCATGGGGGAAGCTTTTAGGGTGGCAAATATCATTCTACTAAAACTTCCTGAACAGGAGCGAGATCCGTAGGGATGGAATCCCTCAAATCTGTAGAGGTCTTAACAGGATAGTCAAAATATATATATATTAGTGAACCAGTGCAGTGCTACAAGCCAAATACAGCCTAAATCCAAAATTATTTTAGGACTTTGTCTGTATTTGGCTTGTAGATCTGCACTGGGTCACTATATATATTGATTTTGCTTTGTATGGGATAAGGGTTGTGTGTTAGAGCGGCTACTTAACTGAGTTTATGTTTCACTATTTCATTATTACTAACATTAAGTTTGTGGTTTATCCATAGAAGTGTGCAAGATTAATTTACTTATTTTACTTAAAAGGATAGTCTCTGCCCAGCACACAGGACCTTAATAGAGTCCAATGGATGTGCTTCCTGTGGGCTTCGGGGGGCCTTTAGATACCATGTCATATACTGGGAACAGTTGGAATGGTTGTTTCACTACCAGATGGCTTCCCTTTTCAAATTTTGGGTTTTGCACTAAAACCTAGTCCAGGTGGTGAATGTGGTCTTCAAAAGTCTTTTGAAAATGTCATCTAAGTACATCAGCACTGTGACGATCGCGCGTCAGACCCTTGACCTTCTCACCAAACTAGCCAATCTGAAACCACGATGTCACATGCGTAACAATGCCATGCCCAGCTGCACCCTGCACAATGATTTTCCAGCTAATAGAGCATAAATCAACGTACCGGTAGCCTGAATGCGATTGTTACTGGGTCAGGTTAATTACGCAATTAACCCTTTTCACTGCCACCACCTCCTTTTTGTACAGAGAAAGAGGAAACTTAGAAATATCAGCAATAACACTATGATGATTGAAATAATAGTCTGTATAGCACTGTCACCACAGACAGGTTATACAGAGGGTTACACAAACACAGTAGCGCTCTTTTAGAGGCAGGAATTCGTAAGTTGCATTAACGAGCTATAGAAACAGTTCAACACTTTCAGAAAGAAAGATTTTTTACTAAAAGGTCAAAAGGGTGCAATAAAAATATTTACAGAGAAAAGATGTAACCAATATATATATAAATATACAGGGAACAACAGCACAGTAAAGAGATAACAGAGAGAAGTTAGAGGGTTAAAGTACTTGCCAAAATCCTGGGTTAAGCAGATCAAGTTTCAGAGCAAAAGGGCACGGCCTCCCAAGGTGGTTCTGATGTTAAAAGGGAGAATTCTTCAACTTTCACTCTTAGGCCGGACAGCCTATTTTGTGGTCCCCCAGCAGGGGGTGTCTCTTAAGCCAAGGACCAATGCCTCATTTGGGGAGGATTGTCTGGGTGGAGACCTAAACTAGAACCAAAATCTCTCCTAGTTCATATTTTGGCTCATAACTTTTCCTAGGCACAGGTAACATTCCACCCACGGGTAGATTAATATGCAGATGCCTCTGAGGAACGGTTAGATATGAAATATGGAATGCATACTGGAAAAGTTCAAGAGATGTGATTTTCTGCTTTCCTAGGTATTCCTGTCAGGGAGTGTGACCTATCAAATGATTTGTCTTTCGTGGCCAATCCGAAGATATGCCTGGTTTTTTGTAAGTCTCTCATATTCCACGATATGAGACATAGGGGAAAAATGGATTTTAAAAGTGTTATCTAGTCTCCTACTCCTCTGGAATGTGTTCGAACTCAGGCGAAGGCTTGGGTTATCTTTTACAATGTGCCAGATTGCACAGGTTCTTTAGACAGCGAGGCCCCAGCTCCCTTGGGGGTGTTATAGCTTGGAGCTCCCTGCTATGTTCTGGCCTGCCTGTGACACTTCCAACACACACACACCTGACCACATGTCACTGTGACTCTCAGAGAGGGAGGGGGTGAATGAGGGAAGATATGTTTGTACAAGATGGATGTTGGAGCCAAAATGGTTGTACCACGTCCATCTCTGTGCGCATGATTGCTACAAGCACCGTCTCAAGTTTAGTCTCCCAGGCATCACTCTTTGAAAGGTGCTGGGGGCATTGCTCAGCCCAGAAGGCATGCAATTGAATTAGTACATCCCCAGTGGGGTTGGAAAGACTGTCTTTTCCTGGTCTTGTTCTCTCACTGGGACCTGCCAGTACCTACTGGCCAAGTACAAGGCAGAAAAGTAACTGTCCTGGCCCAATGCCATGAGAAACTCCTCTACCAAGGGCAGAGGGTAGGGTTCCCAGTGGGCAGGGGCGTCCCTAGGCAGGTGACACCTTTTGCTTGGGGTGACACGGGACCCGCTCCACTAGGGGTGGCCTGACTGAGTCACTACAGGGCCCCATGAGAGGCTCAGTCTGTCCCTGTATGTGCCACTGCTGAAATAAGCAAGCATTGATGGGACAGTGAGGCAGGCACTTTGGACACCTCTCCTCTGAGTTTCAGTAGAGGGGCAGGTCCACATCCCTGCCATGGGTGCTGAGGTCGGAGAGATGGAGGGGCAGGCAGAGTATGCAGCAGGTCAGTGTGTAATCCCCAGACCCTGGTGACAGCATTGCAGCTTCATGTAGTAGGTAGGGAGGGAGAGAGAGAGAGGTGAGAGCGATAGAGGGGAGAGAGAGAGAGGTGGAAGAAAGAGGGCAGAGAGAGAGAGGGGGTGTCACCAAGTGTTCTGGGACCGGGTGACACCAACCCTAGGGACACCCCTGCCAGTGGGTACAGGTATTGTGCTTATGATAGTCCACACAGAATTGTAATCTACTGCCCCTTTTGAGCACCAGAACAATGGGGCGGCCCAGGGAATATAGCTCTCCTTGATTATCCCATTTTACAGCATATTGCAGATCAAGTCCTTGACATAAAGCCAGTGGTATATACTGATATCTCTCCCAAAGGGGAGGAGTATTTCCCATGTGAATGGGGTGGTCTTTGTCCTTGGTGCAGCCATAATCTCGAAGACCAGTTGCAAAAACTAATGTGATTTTCCAGCAGTTGATGGAGGAGATTTTGCTGAGTTAGTGAATAGTCTTGGAAGAGAATGGCTTTTTGGTCCAGCAACTGCTGATACTGGTCAACATCCAAAGAGGTCATGGCAGCTTGCAGCGGGGCACATCTTCCACAGCCAGTTGGGACCCCACAATGCAGTATTTGGATATGACATAGAGATCAGTGAGGAGCCTGTGGTTCGGAAGGAGAACAGGGGCAGTCCTCAGGTTGATGAGTTGGACCTTGGACAGGATGCAGGCTGTTAGCCACTCTTCCAAAATCTGAAGATCTCTGCAGGGCTCTACCTTGACTGAGGCTTCTTGTAGTTTTTCATGAATACCAATGGGCAGGGACCAAATTAATTTTGGAGGAGGGCCAGAAGTAACGTCTGCTTCAGGTGGCATATGAACAACACCCACCCATTCTGTTTGCCATTTATCTGTCTGTTGGTAGGCTTTGTAGGACTGTATCACACTGAGCCTTTCCCCCTACAAGCTGCAACTCCATTTGGGCTTATTCAGCTGTTCAACCTCCGCCAGCAAGAGAGGTAAGTCCAAACTCTTCAAGACGTTCATATCCAGGACAATGGGTACCGAGGACACAACTGGGCTGTGGGTGATGACTACTCCAATTTACTGAACCACTTGGTAAATGTTTGAACCTTTACCCCTTCCACCGTGATGAGTAAGTTGTTGGCTGCTTTCAAGGGCAATCAGGATGGGTCTAGCTGGTCTTGAGTCCCAAAACGCTATATATATAAAAGTTGTATTCCATAATAATGACTTCAAATCAGGTATCAATCAAACCAGGGACCAACTGTCCATTTACTGAGCCAGTCACTTCGAGGCTTGGGCCCACTGTGGCCTTTTGTCTTGTGGGACCTTGGGACGCAAATCCCATAGGTCATCCCTCTGCCCCGGAAACCTCTAATTTAACTGTTAGCAAGGGGTGCTCACATTCTCAGAGCAGCCAAAGCTCCTGGCTAGGTGCCTGAAACAATCACACTGTCAGTACCACTGGTCTTCATCCAGATCCTTCCACAATGGATTATTTCCTCTGGAAAGATGATCCAGTTCCTGTTTAAGGGACCAAGGCCTCCTATCTATTATAGAGAGGTTCATTTTACTTTGTTATGGCCACACTGGCTTCCATGTTCTCCTATTACCTGGCCGCAGCCTCCATCACTCATTAAAAATGACACCTCAACCTTTCCTGCAGAGCATACAGGATAGGTTCCAATACTCACTCCTCCAATAAACTGATCTTGTAAAGTCTAGGCTGGAGCATTTATGTGGGCACACCCTTGCAGGTCCTTTTTCTCCAATCGCTTCCAAAAATTCTGGAGCGCTGCAGCAAAGTAAGTGAGGCTTCCATCCCCTTGTTTTCTGTGAATGAGGAACCTACATCTCAATTTGGTTATGGTTATGTTTTCCCCAAATGGGCCTTCTAGTCATTCCACAACTTGTTCTAGGCTGGCATGTACTTCTTTTGGTATCACCATTACTGCTTGGCAGGTGTCATGGTCTAAGGAATTGATAGTCAGTTCTGCAGGCAGTCTGGTAGATACTTGGTAGAGATGGAGAGCACTTTCCAGTTTCTCCTCCCACTCAAAAAGAGAGATGTTAGACCCATTGAACTTGGGCACTAGAGCCAAGGCTGATCCCAGTGGTACCATGGTGGCCCATACTCCCACATCTACGCAGCCACTGAGTGGGGCATATCCTGCTGACTTACACCAAATGTAAGTAGAGTGGGGCCGAATAGTGGGCACCCAAAGGGGAAGGAAAGACACATGGAGGTCTATAAATTGCATGGACATGTATTTATAAAAACGTTCCAACCACACAGTATCAGTCTTTGCAGCAGTATCGAACTGGCAGAAGCACTCACAGATAACTATGCAGCAATTGCAGGGAGCAATGCTTGGATGTCAACAGCACCTGGCAAGGGAAGCGGCTAGCAGGTGGTGATGTAACAAGGCACGAGTAGCGGAAAGGCTCCACACAGCAGAACTGCTGAACAGTCCCTATTCTGTTGCTTATACTCTGGAACCTCTCCCTATGCAAGGCACACTCTCCCTATCCAGAAGGTACCTGTCCCTGACTTAACTACACAAAAAATGTGCACCAACTGCAGTGAGCCAGTGCTTTTTATAAGTACTGCCATCACTAAAGATGGCCATGGAGGTCATCCAGTGCAGCAGCATCCTATTGAACAACTACTCACCTGATGACAGGCATGGAGGCCTATGAAGAACGTGAGTTCCTCCTGCCCACCACTCTCCCTGCATGGTGGTTGTTGACAGTGCCACCTGTGTAGGGAGGATGACTGATGTAACCGCACATCAAAACAGATTTCCATCCCCATGATTAAGCTCCAAGGACCAGGATGAAAGGCATTGGTGGCGTGGCCTGGTGAGAGTCCTGGCTGAGACTGCCATTCACTTCACCACAGTGGGTCTGTTTTGATGTGCGGCTCCTGGGATACATCACTCATCCATACTAACTTTTGGAGCTTAGACGAGCTCCCTCCCTGGCCAACGATCACAGCGGTGGGCATAGGACTAGCATTCCCTTACATCCTGAGCGGCACACATCCCTTCTCTATTGGTTCACCTGTGTAGGGAGGTCAACCTACATCTGTCTACATGTTAAATATTCATTTTTTGCAATATTTCTTATTGATCTGAAAAAAAAGAAATAAAAACATGTCTTAGAGCATTAATTTATAGTCCTAAACATTATAATGGAACAAAGAACATATGTACAACAACAGTACATTCCTTCTAAATCTGATTCATACAGTATATGGAGGACATTGGTGGATGAAGAGACCATCAGTAGTACGCTGCCCACCAGCCCAGATTATAAGTTAGTTTGTCTGCAAACCTCTTTTGTGTGGAGTCCCCGGAGTTCTTCCAGTGCTAGGGTCTGGAGCTGAGATATAACATTAGGAGCTCCATGTATGCTGTGCTCACCTCCAAAAATTCCTGAGACAGGAAAGGGGAGTATCTTCCTACAGGAAACATCATCAAAAGATCCACCAGCTTCCATCATTTAAAGGAAAATATAAGAGTTTTCTATTTCAAAAATGATTGATGATGAACATGTACAAGTTGTTGGGTCTACAGTCTTTGTTTTTTTTAAATGCAAAAAAATAAAAAAATGCAGAGGCGATCAAATACCACCAAAAGAAAGCTAAATTTGTGGGAAAAAAAGGAAGTAAATTTCATTTGGGTGCAGCGTTGCATGACCGCACAATGGTCAGTTAAAGTAACTAAGTGCCGTAAGACAAAACATTGCCTGGTCAGGAAGGGGGGGCAATCCTCTGGAGGGCGAGGGGTTAACACTGGCAGGGGTGCTTACAATGATCAGCTTTTATTTATTTATGTAAAACCTTTATTACAATAGGTATAAAAAAATTCAGTTTGCAGTAACTGCTTATAAAGTGTGTGCTGGAGTTTGGCTGCAAATTGTTTAATATATCTAAATCATTTAGTCCATCTAACACTCTCCTCCCCCCAGACTGACAATGCTGCTGTCCAAAGGTGTCATCATTGCTCCTTCATCCAGAGTGGGGGCGCTCTAATACAGGAGGTGTGATACTGGCAGGGCTGCTGTTAGAAACCATGGGGCCCCATACAGCCAACCTGACAGGACCCATACCTTGAAAAAAAAAACAGTTTACTATGATTCAGTTATGAATGAACACATTGAATGATTGGTACCGATCACTCACTGTGTTCATTCAGGAAAGGAAGGGGCTAGTAAATGTAACATATTCACTGGCCCTTTCCTCTATCCTGAAGGATCCTATTTTGTGCTTGCAGCTGCCAGTGGGAAGGAGAGGAGGGAAGCTGACAGCACTGTGGGGGTGGGAGCACACAGGGGGGCCTGGGCAGCAGGGGGAAACACATGGTGCACAGGGAGGGTGATGGGTGCGATGGGGGGGAAAATTACTGGAACCAATCCCCTGTATGACTCTCTTTACAGCAGCTGAAAGCCAACATGAGGGAGAGGAGAAGAAGCCAGCTTTCAGCTGTTGCAGAGAGAGCCATACAGGGGATTGGTACCAGAAATTGTCCCCCCGCAGCGCCTATCACCCTCCCTGTCCACATTTGATGCACCCAGCTGCTTGGGCCCTCCTTCTGTCCTGGGGCCCCCTACAAGAGGGCTTGTGGTACCCCCTTATCCATGGCCCTGGGTACTGGATGGATCACCAGGTGAAAACAGATGGGAAAAAGCCTAAAAAGAAGAAAACTAATGCAACCACCACATCTTGGTAAGCTGCAACATTTGGGTTTAATACTGCTTCAACCTCACATGAACTCCAAACCTATTCCAGCGCAGTGCTCTGTGTTCTTTAACTAAACAGATAAAAGGCTCACCAGAATGCCGGGCCTCTTTATAAAAGGCTCTTTCCCAGTTGTGTATGGCTGATCGGACCTCCAGGTTCATTCATTTCCCCCAAGGCTTCTGGACATACTTTACACCTTCCGACTCCTCTCCTCTACTTTCCCCGTTGTAATCCAAATCCACTAGTTATATCCCTTGTTTTAGAATGAACATTAACAAAACTTTCCATAGTGTATTATATATTCCATTTCATTTTATTCCTCTAAGTGAAAAAAGGCTCACTGGACATACAGTCCTGGCCACAAATAATGGCACCCCGGCATTTCTGTCAGATAATGCACCACTTCACTCAGAGAATTGTTGCAATTACAAATGTGTGGTCATTCTCATGTTCATTTCTTTGTTTGTATTGGTATGGCACAAAAAGTGGAGAAACAAAAAGAAAAATCTGACACATTCCATGCAAAACCCTTAATAATGGACTGGACAAAATTATTGGCATCCTCAATGTAACATTTGGTATCACACCCCTTGGAAAAAATAACTGAAATCAATGGCCTCCTATAACCATCAATGAGTTTTGTTCCACCTCTCTACTGGAATTTTGGAGCACTCTACTTTCACCAACTGCTCCAGGTCTCTCAGATTGGAAGGGTTCTTTTTCCCAGCTGCTGTTCTGAGATCTCTCCACAGGAGCTCTATGGGATTGAGATCTGGACTCATTGCTGGCCAGTTTAGTCCTCTCCAGTGCTTTGTCTGAAACCATTTCTGGGGGCTTTTTAACATGTGCTTTGGGTCATTGTCCTACTAGAAGACCCATGACCTCTGACGGAGACCCAACTTTCTGACCCTGGACCCTACATTGCACCCCAGAATTCTATGGTAGTCTTCAGATTTCATAATGTCATGCACATGATCAAGACATCCAGTGCCTGAAGCAGCAAAGCAACCCCAAAACACTAGTGACCCCCCCACCATGTGTGACTGGAGGGACTGTATTCTTCTCTTTAAAGGCATCTTTGCTTTTTCTGAAAACAGTAGAATGATGGCCTTTACCAAAAAGCTGTCATTTTGTTTCGTCTGTCCACAGCACATTCTCCCAGAAGGATTTTGGCTTCCTCAGGTAAGTTTGTGCAAACTCCAATCTGGCTTTTTTATGTTTCTGTGTCAGCAGTGGGGTCCTCCTGGACCTCCTACCATAGCGCCCCTGTTCATTCAGATGGCGACATATAGTGCGAGCTGACACAGTTGTACCCTTTAGCCACCATTCCAAAAATCCTCCCTTGCAATCTTTCATAATATTTTCTCTTGTCCACTTCAAGAGAACCAGAGAGCACACAGAGACAGATTGCACGGAACCCAACGTGCTTTTATTAGGGAGGTTTTTGGGGCACAGACAACAGTTCCTTTTAGTCCACAGATCCACACCAGACACAGCAACACAGTACAGTTCTCTGGAAGGCAATATGGAACAACAATGGTATTGTAATCCACAGGGTTAGTCCACACAGGAGGCTCCAGACAGGGAAGGGTTAAGTCCAGGCAGGTTCACAGAGAGCAAGGGGTTAAGTCCAGGCAGGTTCACGGAGAGCAAGGGGTTAAGTCCAGGCAGGTTCACGGAGAGCAAGGAGTTAGGTCCAGGCAGGTTCACGGAGAGCAAGGGGTTAAGTCCAGGCAGGGGATAGATCCAGCCAGGCAGATGCACGGGGACAGCAGAAGATTCCTCCACAGTGCAGGGATTCCAGGCAGCACAGACAGTCCAGGAGATGAGGAGGTGGATGGGCGATGGTCGGATGAGAGAAGCTGACACTCAGCACAGCCTTCCCTCACACACGCAGCCAGGAGAACACACAAGGGATTTCCTTGCTCTCTCTTAAGTAGAGAACTCTGTGCCTTGTTGGTAACCGGATACTTCCTGTCGGGTTACCATGGCAACGGGCCCTGTCTCCCAGGTCTCCAGACCTGCCCAGGGAGCCCAGGAATTTGTGCATGAGGGGGAAGGGAGGAGGGGGCCTGTTTGTGGATTCCTTCAGCAGGAGGCCAGACTGCAAGCCAGGGGGCTGAAGGGCTGCTGGGGCTGCCTGTGTCAGGGACACGGAGGACTAGAAGTCCCAGCATGGACGGGACAGAAGAGTGAGGGGTGGCAGCCAGCAAATCTGGAGGATGGGTAAGGAAGGACCAGCTCCGTGACAACCCCTCCCCCCTCCATTCTACAAGTGCCACCAGGGGAACCTCAACAGGTTCCCGTAGAGGCACTTGTGGACTGCATTTACTGGGGTCTTGCTGATGGGACAGCCCATCTGCATTATGGTGCTGGCTTCCCCGTCAGTATTGGATGGTGAAATTGTAGGGTTGTAAGGCCAGGCTGCATTGTAAGAGGCGGCCATTATGCCCAGTGACACGATTTAGCCAGGTGAGAGGGTTATGGTCCGTGAGGATGGTGAACTCCCGGCCATAGAAATAGGATTGAAGTTTCTTCAACGCCCACACTATGGCCAGGCACTCCTTCTCTATGGTGGCATAGGCCACCTCCCGGTCTAATAGTTTCCTGCTAAGGAAGGCCACAGGGTACTCCTCCCCCTCCTCATTTACCTGGCTGAGGATGGCCCCCAGCCCATAAGTGGAGGCGTCTGTCTGCACAAGGAACCTTCGCTGGTAGTTGGGCGCTGCTAGGACGGGGTCATGGGAAAGGGCCTCCTTCAGACGATCAAATGTGGTCTGGCAGGCCGGGGTCCAGGTTACCATCCGGGGCATGGTCTTCTTGGTGAGATCTGTGAGGGGCTTCGCAATCGTGCTGAAATGAGGAACAAATTTGCGGTAATAGTTAGCAGTGCCCAGAAACACCATAACCTGTTTCTTGGTCTGGGGGGTGGGCCATTCTTTAATGGCTTCTATTTTATCCGGTTCTGGGCGTAGTTTACCCCCTCCCACCCGGTGTCCTAAATATTGCACCTCCGCCATCCCCATCTGGCACTTGTCTGGTCGAATGGTGAGGTTGGCCCCTGCAATTTGGTCCAGGACAAAGCCCACATGCTGGAGGTGGTCTTCCCATGTTTCAATAAAGATGGCAATGTCATCCAGGTAGGTGCAGGCAAAGTCATGACAGCCCCGCAGCAGCTGGTCCACCGTGCGCTGGAAGGTGGCGGGAGCAGTCTTTATGCCAAATGGCATGTTGAGAAACTCGAACAGGCCGAACGGGGTGATGAAGGCAGAGCGCTCCCGACCCTCTGAAGATAAGGGGATTTGCCAGTAGCCCTTGCTCAAGTCCAGAGTAGTGACATAGCGGGCTCCAGCCAGCCGATCCAGCAGGTCATCGATAAAGGGCATCGGGTAGGCGTCACTAACCGTGTGGTCATTGAGGCGTCGGTAGTCAACACAAAAGCAGATGCTACCATCTTTCTTGGGGACAAGAACAACAGGAGAGACTCAGGGGCTCTGAGAGGGCTGAATAATTCCCAGATCCAGCATTTCGTTCAGTTCCAGTCTCAAAGTGTTCTTAACGGCTTCGGGGACACAATATGGGGCTTGTTGGAGGGGCCGGGTTCCCATGGTCTCCACATGGTGAGTGGTGATAGTGGTTTTTCCAGGCCGTGCCAAAAAAGCGGAACTGCGCTGGCCCAGGACAGCATTCATGGCCCTCTGTTGCCCCGGGTTCAGCTGCAGACTCAGGGGCACCTGTTGCACATCAGTTGGATGGCTTGCTGCTTCCAGGAGGTCCGGTACGGCCTCTTCCTCTACCTCAGAGGGTATTGGACAGACGGCCATAACAAGGGGGTGTCGGTCATGGTACTCCTTGATAATATTGACATGTACCGTTTTCTGCCGTCTCCCCCGATCATCTAGTCCAAGAATATAGTTAGTGTCATTCACTTTCCTAATGACATGGAAGGGTCCCTCCTATGTGGTTTTCAATTTGTCCTGGGGATTTGGGACAATCATGAGGACCTGTTGGTTTTCAGTAAACTCCCGGGTGCGTGCCTTGCGGTCATACCATGTCTTTTGCCGGACCTGAGCTGCTTGGAGATGGTTAGCTGCTAGGCCGGCTAGTTGTCCCATATTTTCACTCAGTTCCAAGACATAGGGCACCACAGGGACCCCGGTATCTGGTAGTTGACCCTCTCAGTATTCATTCAGTAGGGTCAGGGGGGCGTGGATTTTCCGCCAATACAGCAGTTCAAAGGTGGAAAATCCGGTAAATTCCTGGGGCATCTCCCAGTAGGCAAAGAGGAGGTGGGGTAAGTATCTTTCCCAGTCTGGCTCTAGGTCTACAAAGGCCCGTAGCATGGCCTTCAGGGTCCCGTTGAAGTGTTCACACAGTCCATTGGTCTGGTGGTGGTAGGGGGTTGTCTGGATGGCCCGCACTCCACAGGTCTGCCAGAGGGATTGAACAAGGCCTGACATGAACTGAGTCCCCTGATCTGACAGGATTTCAGCAGGGAAGCCCACTTGGGTGAAAACGGTAACCATGGCTTCTGCAACTTTGGGAGCTGTGATGCTGGACAGGGTGACTGCTTCGGGATAACGAGTAGCATACTCCAAAATGGTCAGGATGTACCGCTTTCCAGATTTGCTGGGGAGAGCTAAGGGGCCCAGAATGTCAATAGCTACTCTTTGAAATGGCTCCTTAATAATGGGTAGGGGCTGTAGGGGGGCCCCCAGGCCACCTGTTCTTCCATGTTGCTGACAGGTATCGCAGGTACGGCAGTAGCGAGATACCGATTGGGACATCCCAGGCCAATGGAAGGCCTGGGCCGACCTCCTTTCGGTCCGTAGCTTTCCCTGATGCCCAGCCATGGGAATATCATGAGCAAGGTGTAGCAGTTGGGTCCAGAATTGTTGGGGAACTATCAGCTGTTTAGCCACGGTCTGAGGCCCCCTTTCAGTGTCAGTCTCCACCACTCAGCATACAGCATCCCATTTTCCTGCACTATCCTTTTGCTGGTCCCCGGACCAGTCAGACCTGCTCAGGCCCAGAAGCTTGTCAGAGTAGGGTCGGTGGCTAAGTCCCCTTGAAACTTGTCCCTAGAAATTCTGAAGGACCCTCTGCACACTGGTATATACCCTTTCAAGCAAACTATGCAACAAATAGGGATATTTGGTTCACACATATTGCAATACATGTTTAAGCTGGCCAACTGCGTCAAAGTAATCCCTCTATGGCCAGTCCTACTCTGCCCTGCCTACACAAGTGCTACTGTGGACACAATGCTAGCATAGGGGAAAAGACACAATGGGGAGAGCTACAAGGTTCAGGTCTGGCTACTGACCCAACAATACAACAAACAAAAGATCCCTGTGCTCAAATCCATACAGCTAGTGCATGCATTTATCCATCAGGTGCTAAAGGGGTGTAACCACATTAACTCTAGAAATTCTGAAGGACCCTCTGCACACTGGTATATACCCTTTCAAGCAAACTATGCAACAAATAGGGATATTTGGTTCACACATATTGCAAAACATGTTTAAGCTGGCCAACTGCGTCAAAGTAATCCCTCTATGGCCAGGGTATATACCAGTGTGCAGAGGGTCCTTCAGAATTTCTAGAGTTAATGTGGTTACACCCCTTTAGCACCTGATGGATAAATGCATGCACTAGCTGTATGGATTTGAGCACAGGGATCTTTTGTTTCTTGAAACTTGTCCCGGCCCCATGTCACCCCAGTATTCTCAGTAGTCAGAGTTGAGTCGCTCACCGCGGGCAGCGGAGGTCCGTCCACATGCTAGGGTGACTCCTTCCTCTCAGCGGTTTCCCGGCAGGCCTGACTTTGTGTGACGGCTCCCACAAAGTGGCATTGAAGGTCCCCCACATCATTCCCAAGAAGCACATCTGCAGGCAGTCCTCCCATTACACCCACGTTGCAGCGTTTAGGCCCCAAGCCATAGTCCAGATTGACAGTAGCAAGACGGATGGAGCATTTGGTGCCCCCTGCTAGTTGAATCACTATCCCAGGGCCAGGCTGTACAGCATCAGGGTGCACCACTTGGGGGTCCACAATGGTGAGGAAAGCCTCTGAGTCTCGGAAGCCCACCACCTTTTGTCCATCCACATTGACCTCTTGCAAGTGCTTTCCTTGGAGGCTCTGGGTAGGGGCCCCCACCGGCTGTAGGCCAAAGATTCCTGGTAGGGTGTCCTTGTCTGCGGGAGTGAGATCCCAGTGTGAAGGGGGTGGTGGCAAGTCCTTGGGAGCTTGGTACAGATCCACAGAATTCACTGGCCGGGGCAAGCTAGGCCCGAGAGTCTGTTTTTTGGTGGGGCAGCTGGCCTGGTAGTGACCAATCTGTCCACAGCCAAAGCATTGCCTAGCTAAGGTCGGTCTGGGGCCCCATTGTGAGGTGGCTGAACGAGGTGGGAGTAAGGGCCGTAGCACTGGCACTGTTTGTGGGGCCATCCTACGATGGGGAGGCGTGTAGGGCACTGGTGTAGGATGGGGCATCCTGGCCACTTGGGGTGCCTTGGCTGCAGGCTTCTTCCATTGTGGGTTAATGAGGAGAGCCTCATCCGCTAAGGCTGCAGCTTCTTCCAGGGTGGCAGGTTTCCGCTCACGCACCCACTGTCGGAGCAAGGGGGGGGCACTTGAAAAAGGAATTGTTCCTTCAGGATGACCAGGATGATCTGCTCAGGGGAGGTTGCCTTCTCCCCTTCCAGCCACCGGCGGCAAGCTACCGACAACTTGTGCGCAAACATTTTGAAGGAGGCCTCTGGGAGGCGGAGTGTAGTCCAGAACTGGGCCCGATATGACTCCGATGAGACCACGTAGTAGTCCAGTACGGCCCTTTGTATCTCCATCATTCGGTAGGCTTCAGCAGCCCCTCCGTCAAGCAGCCCTACCACATGGCGAGTCCAGTCTGTGGGTGGGACCTCCAGTAGTTCGCACTGGTATTCAAAGTCCTGGAAGAACCCATCCACATCTCCGGTGTGCTCTTGGTAGGGCTTAAAGTCCTTCCTGGATATTCTCTGGGCCTCCCGTGCCACAGGGACAGCCACAGGAGCAGCTGCTTGGTTCTTTACAGGTTCCCAATCTGTTTGTCTCTTTTGAGCCTTTTCAATGGCCACCATCTTTCTATCTATGGTGGCATCCTCCCCTAGAATGGCCATCTCTTCCTTGTACCAGATGACCCAAGGGCACTTGCCACTTGTGCTTTGAAGCTCTGGTCCATCTCCTCTCAGGACTGCTTGGCTCCTGTCTGTGCCCGCATCTTCCCGTTGCTGTTGGCTGGCTTCCTCCAGCATCCGGACCAGCTGATCTTTGGGAAGTCCCTTGTAGTTGAGTTCTGGCCTTTTCTTGTAAGCTGGTTACCATCCAGTGTTGATATTCTGCGGCCACTGCTTCCATTGTATGCAGACTCTCATCTGCCATCTCGAGTGCTCTTGTCCTGCTGCTGCCAACCAGTTGTCAAGAGAACCAGAGAGCACACAGACAGATTGCACGGTGTAGCTGGCCAGCTAAGACCAGTCCTCGGTTGCTACTATGGTTCACATATATGTGTATACCAATCCTGCCAATAACCTCAGTAAAGTGTATATGTGCACATGTAAAAGCTAAAAGCAGAATCATTGCTGTAATCTATGTCTTTGAATGTTATATGACATTTATATATTCATTGTGTTAGCAAAAGCAGAAAAGGAAAATATGCCTTTAAGAGTTAGTATAGAGCTGAGCCAATCACAGCCAGCCTCACACTGTACAGAGCCTTAACCAATCCCAGCCAGTTTCACATTTATGCCTGTGAAAAACTCCCTGCTAGATTGTTCTAGAGACACATGCTCACCAGACAGAAGAGGAAACAGACAAAGTTCCAGTCAGAGAAGCTCCATGGAAGTAGAGAAGGACAAATAGGTATTTAATGCACTTATGTGTCCCTCTATTGTTTAGCAGTGCAAGTAGATCTGTATGTAAAAACTGTTGTGTGTGTTTACTTGTAGTTCCACCGAATCTATCGAATGTATTGAAATAATCTAACGAGATAAGCTATCGAATCAAACCACTGTAATACGAATTAAATCATTGTAATATGAAAGAAATAAGTCACTGTAAGATAAACGAAATAAGCCATTGTAAGCAGTTATATGAAGAAGATTGAAGTTATTAAAGAAGTTAACTAAAGTATTTGATGTGCTCTTTAAACCTACTGTATCCATAGAGCAGCATTGGAGGAATTACAGAGTAAAGTCAGCCTAATCAAACAAAGAAACAGCAATTGCATAATTTTTCTAATGCCACAGTGCACAAGGCACCAAAGGGTGCTGCGCCTGCCACACACGGAACCCAACGTGCTTTTATTGGGGAGGTTTTTGGGGCACAGACAACAGTTCCTTTAGTCCACAGATCAATACCAGACACAGCAACACAGTACAGTTCTCTGGAAGGCAATATGGAACAACAGGGGTATTGTAATCCACAGGGTTAGTCCACACAGGAGGTTCCAGACAGGGAAGGGTTAAGTCCAGGCAGGTTCACGGAGAGCAAGTGGTTAAGTCCAGGCAGGTTCACGGAGAGCAAGGGGTTAAGTCCAGGCAGGGAATAGATCCAGCCAGGCAGATGCACGGGGACAGCAGAAGATTCCTCCACAGTGCAGGGATTCTAGGCAGCACAGACAGTCCAGGAGATGAGGGGGATGGTCAGATGAGAGAAGCTGGCACTCAGCACAGCCTTCCCTCACACACACACACATGCAGCCAGGAGAACACACGAGGGGTTTCCTTGCTCTCTCTTAAGTAGAGAACTCTGTGCCTTGTTGGTAACCGGATACTTCCTGTCGGGTTACCATGGCAATGGGCCCTGTCTCCCAGGTCTCCAGACCTGCCAAGGGAGCCCAGGAATTTGTGCATGAGGGGGAAGGGAGGAGGGGGCCTGTTTGTGGATTCCTTCAGCAGGAGGCCAGACTGCAAGCCAGGGGGGTGAAGGGCTGCTGAGGGCTGCCTGTGTCAGGGACACGGAGGACTAGAAGTCCTAGCATGGACAGGACAGAAGAGTGAGGGGTGGCAGCCAGCAAACCTGGAGGATGGGTAAGGAAGGACCAGCTCCGTGACATCCACATCCAGGGAGATTAGCTATAGTGCCATGGGCTGTAAAATTCTTGACAATGTTGCGCACAGTGGACACAGGAACATTAAGATCTCTGGAGGTGGACCTGTAACCTTGAGATTGTCCATGCTTTTCCACAATTTTTTGTTCTCAACACCTCAGAAAATTCTTTGCGGCTTTTTCTCTTCTCCATGCTCCATGTGGCACACAGAGACACACAATATAAAGGTGGAGGCTGTTTTTCACCATTTTAATTGGTTGCCGATGTGATTTCTATATTGTCAGCTCCTGTTAATGAATACAGGTGAGTTTAATTACAAATTACAGCAGCATTACAAACTTGGAATGCAATTATTTATTACAATTTTGAGAAGGTGCCAATAATTTTGTCCAGTCCATTTTTGGGGTTTTGAATGGAATGTGTCAGATTTACCTTTTTTTCCCGCCATGTTTTTGTGTCATACCAATACAAACCAAAGAAATAAACATGAAAATGCCGAAACAATTGTAATTGCAACAATTTTCTGGGTGAAGTGGTGCATTATCTGACAGAAAGGCAGGGGTTGGCAATATTCTTGGCCATGACTGTATATGACCCCACCCCTAGGAAGAAATCAGTCTAAAACTCCCTCCCCAAATATAAGCACCACATCTCTAAACATGTACTGTACAGGACTGACTGTGCTGATCTCTTCAGGCTTTAAAATGCCAGGACAGTACGAAAAACCCAAATGACCCTGTCATGTTTCACATTACTGTCATATGCCTTTAAGTGTTCTCTGTATGTTGTCTCTGCTCCTCCCTTTCTTTTGGTTTAGTTCTTGCTGTATAGATAGCTCCACCCTTTTCCCCAGAAATGCATTTCAGCTTCAAGCCTCATGTCATGAAGCCGATCACATTATGATCTTTTGACCTATCCGATGGTCATTGTTGTAAGATTCTCTCAGTTTATGGAATAAACTTCACAAGATCTACAAGATATCATCGGGATTGAGTCACTGCCTGTGTTATTCAACTAAGATTGAAATTATCGCTATTTCATCACAACTGTAAACTACAGAGAACTCACTTTCAATGCTTAGATTGGAGAGACAGAACAGTCAAAAGATCAGTGAAATGTCTTCATAGGATCCTTGCACTTTGAATACACAGTGAGATGTTATGTGGACAGCTAACAGAGAGTGCAGCCATCTCTACACAAGCCTGTACATGTCTGCAAGTATATCCCAGCATAACACTCATCAGTGTCAGGACAAATTATTGATGTGAATGTCTTACAACTGCAAGTTTATACACTGCATCTGTATGCATTAGCACATGGCTTGTCTGTGAAATCTTGTAAGAAAGTAAAAGAAAACTTTTCTGAAACCATTACCAAATTAAAAAAGAAAAAGCACCACTTACAAAAAACACCAAAATGTCAGCAGCATATCCCACCCAAAATAAATTTTGGCAACAATAATCCTAAATAAAAAGGTATGCGCTAATAACAAACTTATGCAAAGGTGTATATCATCATCTAAAAAACATTAGTGTTTTAAATAAATAATTATAGTGTCCAAACATAAATTAGTGTCCAAAAAATATATATATATCTTCAGTGACTTGAATCAATTGTGAAAAATCCACCACCAAAGGAGATTAAATGAACTCACAGAGCTAATGGCTGGTCAGATTATAAACCAGCAACAGCGCTTGTGCTCTGGGAGCGATGACCCCGATGTCCACATAGATATGGTGATGTTTCAGATACTTCCAGATAATAATAATCAGACAAACAACTCTGCAGCCCGAGCTCTTATGATGAACTTCTCCACTCTCTTTCTCATACCTCCATGAGAGCATGCAGTACACTCAGGGACAAAAAAGAGAACATAATGGTGCAATACGTTTTTTTTAATTTATCGCTTTAATAAAAAAGGTATAAGGAAACTCACAAACAAGGTGTCCAACAGACACCGGCTTCAATCGCAAAAAAGGGGGTGAGATACAGTTACCGCTCACCGCGGATCTCTCCCATACAGCACAGAACAGCAAGGCTCTCTAACGTCCACATCAAGTAGGCTACACCCAACCGGTTTCGTCACACCGACGTCATCAAGGGGCGGTACAGATGGGAACGTCAGACAGCTCTTATAAATACTACCCTTCATCTACATAGTTTTAACACCCAGCCAATCACTGCGTTCCTAGTCTCCTTAATCACGCCGGCTAGAACAGGTGTTTCCCAATTTAATTATACATATACACTCTACTACATAAACAAAAAAGCTAAATATATATACCCTGCAGGTTTGAATCAGCGCAATACCGCTCTCCTTCAAAAATACCCACAAAAAAATATATAAAAATATAAAAACATAAATATATGCAGAAAAGCAATATATACCATCCTGTGCATGGCTCTTCAAACCACAGAAAAACCCTTAAAGGGCCATGCACAGAACTTAAAGCACAACTCTTCTCATACACAAAAAATCTAATCAAATTACAAACATTTATAAAAATATAAACCAAATTAAAATAAACTATAACGATCACTACATGTAATCAATATTTTAAAATATTTATCTTAAAAATTAGTCAAAAAACAATTTAAATCAATATCTATGTTTAAACCTCTTGGTACTAAAGACTCCAATTCATATATCCAAAAAGTCTCCTTTTTTGATATTTCTTTAATCAGATCTGAACCCCTCCAATGACTTTTTACTCTCTCAATTCCATAAAATGTCGCTAAACTCGGATCACTATTGTGTCTTAATTTAAAATGTCTTGAAACACTATGTTTGTCAAACCCTCTCTTTATATTGTTCAAATGTTCATTTATCCTAGTCTTCAACTGTCTCCCTGTTCTTCCCACGTACTGAAATTGACACGGGCATTCCAAAACATAAATCACATGAGAGGAATTACACAAAATAAGTTGTTCGATCTTATATTCTTTCTTAGTTATATTTGAAATAAATTTCTTCCTCTTTATTTTATTCGATCTATTTATCGTTCTACATGCTTTACACCTGTTACAATGAACAAATCCCTTCAAATCGGGAAACAAATCCACCTCTTTTGGTGGATCTAAAACATTATGCACTAATTTCGTCCTTATAGATCGATTTTTTTTATAAATAAATTTAGGTTTTTTTGGAATGATCTTTTTCAATACCTCATCTTTTAACAAAATCGGCCAATATTTCTTGAAAATACCCTCAATCTCTTTATATTGATTATTAAAGTTGGTAATAAAAGCCATATCAAAGTTGTTATTCTTTATCTTTCTATTAGACAGAAAAGTACTTCTATCCTTTTTATCAATCATTTCCCTTTCTGTTGACAAAAAAAGTTTTTTTATATCCTTTCTCAATAAATCGATCGATCAATACATCAGTTTGATCAACAAAATCTTTCCTTAAACTGCAATTCCTTTTAATTCTCGTAAACTGACTTCTTGGGGTATTATATAGCCATTTAGGATGATGTCCACTTGAAACCGGGATATAGCTGTTTTTATCAATATCTTTAAAAAAAGTTTTAGTATTAATCTGTCCATCATATTTATATAAGATCAAATCCAAAAAATTAACCTTTTCAAAATCTTTAGTAACAGTAAACTTCAACCCATAACGGTTTTCATTAATATAGTTTGAAAATCCTTCAAGATCTATTTCAGAACCCCTCCAAATTACTATAATATCGTCTATGTAGCGCCTATACAGCGCCACCTGTGGCCATTTTTCAAATATACATTCTTCTTCCCATTTATCCATAACGATATTAGCTACACTGGGAGCATACTTAGCACCCATAGCAACGCCCCTACATTGCTGAAAAAAAGTATTATTATACCAGAAGAAGTTATTCGACATCACAAATTCTAGTAATTCACAAATAAATGCTCTTTGAGTTCTTTTAAATTATTAAAGGAACTTAAAGAGCATTTATTTGTGAATTACTAGAATTTGTGATGTCGAATGTATATTTGAAAAATGGCCACAGGTGGCGCTGTATAGGCGCTACATAGACAATATTATAGTAATTTGGAGGGGTTCTGAAATAGATCTTGAAGGATTTTCAAACTATATTAATGAAAACCGTTATGGGTTGAAGTTTACTGTTACTAAAGATTTTGAAAAGGTTAATTTTTTGGATTTGATCTTATATAAATATGATGGACAGATTAATACTAAAACTTTTTTTAAAGATATTGATAAAAACAGCTATATCCCGGTTTCAAGTGGACATCATCCTAAATGGCTATATAATACCCCAAGAAGTCAGTTTACGAGAATTAAAAGGAATTGCAGTTTAAGGAAAGATTTTGTTGATCAAACTGATGTATTGATCGATCGATTTATTGAGAAAGGATATAAAAAACCTTTTTTTTGTCAACCGAAAGGGAAATGATTGATAAAAAGGATAGAAGTACTTTTCTGTCTAATAGAAAGATAAAGAATAACAACTTTGATATGGCTTTTATTACCAACTTTAATAATCAATATAAAGAGATTGAGGGTATTTTCAAGAAATATTGGCCCATTTTGTTAAAAGATGAGGTATTGAAAAAGATCATTCCAAAAAAACCTAAATTTATTTATAAAAAAAATCGATCTATAAGGACAAAATTAGTGCATAATGTTCTAGATCCACCAAAAGAGGTGGATTTTTTTCCCGATTTGAAGGGATTTGTTCATTGTAACAGGTGTAAAGCATGTAGAACGATAAATAGATCGAATAAAATAAAGAGGAAGAAATTTATTTCAAATATAACTAAGAAAGAATATAAGATCGAACAACTTATTTCGTGTAATTCCTCTCATGTGATTTATGTTTTGGAATGCCCGTGTCAATTTCAGTACGTGGGAAGAACAGGGAGACAGTTGAAGACTAGGATAAATGAACATTTGAACAATATAAAGAGAGGGTTTGACAAACATAGTGTTTCAAGACATTTTAAATTAAGACACAATAGTGATCCGAGTTTAGCGACATTTTATGGCATTGAGAGAGTAAAAAGTCATTGGAGGGGTTCAGATCTGATTAAAGAAATATCAAAAAAGGAGACTTTTTGGATATATGAATTGAAATCTTTAGTACCAAGAGGTTTAAACATAGATATTGATTTAAATTGTTTTTTGACTAATTTTTAAGATAAATATTTTAAAATATTGATTACATGTAGTGATCGTTATATATAGTTTATTTTAATTTGGTTTATATTTTTATAAATGTTTGTAATTTGATTAGATTTTTTGTGTATAAGAAGAGTTGTGCTTTAAGTTCTGTGCATAGCCCTTTAAGGGTTTTTCTGTGGTTTGAAGAGCCATGCACAGGATGGTATATATTGCTTTTCTGCATATATTTATGTTTTTATATTTTTATACATTTTTTTGTGGGTATTTTTGAAGGAGAGCGGTATTGCGCTGATTCAAACCTGCAGGGTATATATATTTAGCTTTTTTGTTTATGTAGTAGAGTGTATATGTATAATTAAATTGGGAAACACCTGTTCTAGCCGGCGTGATTAAGGAGACTAGGAACGCAGTGATTGGCTGGGTGTTAAAATTATGTAGATGAAGGGTGGTATTTATAAGAGCTGTCTGACGTTCCCATCTGTACCGCCCCTTGATGACGTCGGTGTGACGAAACCGGTTGGGCGTAGCCTACTCGATGTGGACGTTAGAGAGCCTTGCTGTTCTGTGCTGTATGGGAGAGATCCGCAGTGAGCGGTAACTGTATCTCACCCCCTTTTTTGCGATTGAAGCTGCTGTCTGTTGGACACCTTGTTTGTGAGTTTCCTTATACCTTTTTTATTAAAGAGATAAATGAAAAAAACGTATTGCACCATTATGTTCTCTTTTTTGTCCCTGAGTGTACTGCATGCTCTCATGGAGGTATGAGAAAGAGAGTGGAGAAGTTCATCATAAGAGCTCGGGCTGCAGAGTTGTTTGTCTGTGATTATTATTATCTGGAAGTATCTGAAACATCACCATATCTATGTGGACATCGGGGTCATCGCTCCCAGAGCACAAGCGCTGTTGCTGGTTTATAATCTGACCAGCCATTAGCTCTGTGAGTTCATTTAATCTCCTTTGGTGGTGGATTTTTCACAATTGATTCAAGTCACTGAAGATATATATATATTTATTGTTTGGACACTAATTTATGTTTGGACAGTATAATTATTTATTTAAAACACTAATGTTTTTTAGATGATGATATACACCTTTGTATAAGTTTGTTATTAGCGCATACCTTTTTATTTAGGATTTCTGAAACCATTGCCTGGGAAACCAGAGCTCACCCACAGAAAAATTGATACATTTCTCTGTAGACTTTCAATCAACCCCTCTCCTTGCTAACATGATGTTTCAGGAAAGTGATATACAGCCTGGAGAAACTAATACACAACCGCAATCAGAGCTTCATCCAGAGCAGGACTTAGATAAAAGAGAAAACACTTAACACAACCAACCTGGAAGATGCAAGAAAATCTTAATGCTGACAAGGAAGAATTGCTGTCTAATATTAATGACTTATGGTCTAATAGTGTTAAATGCATGTCTGCCCTCCCCCAACAATCTCATGAGCCAATACAACTAGAGGCCGCTATCCAGCAATTGAATGTGGCTTATGAGAATCAAAGACTGTGTGTTGAATATATCGCTCTCTTAAAGTGGTACAACACTCAAGAGTCATTGGAAGAATTAAGGAATTTTGAGGAGCTCAATCTTGAAAGAGACAATTTAGTGGTGCGAACAAAGACAAAAGCAGAAGTGAGAATAACACAGCTCCATGAATCCAGGTCTTATCACTCTGTGTCTACTAGAGGCTCCTCAAGATCTTCCAAATCCCTACAATCAAGGTCTTCTACGCTCAGTCCACAACTAATAAAAGCCCGTGCTGATGCTATAGCTTCTATAATTCAGGCAGCTTTCGCCCAAAAGAAAGCAGAAATTCATGGTCAGGCCACATATAGGAAAGCAGAAATGGAGGCTCGGGCTGCATATAAGAAAGCAGAAATGGAGGCTTAGGCCGCATATAAGAAAGCAGAAATGGAGGCTCAGGCCACAAATCAGAAAGCAGAAATGGAGGCTTAGGCCGCATATAAGAAAGCAGAAATGGAGGCTCAGGCCTCATATAAGAAAGCAGAAATGGAGGCTCAGGCCACACATAAGAAAGCAGAAATGGAGGCTCAGGCCACACATAAGAAAGCAGAAATGGAGGCTCAGGCCACACATAAGAAAGCAGAAATGGAGGCTCAGGCCACACATAAGAAAGCAGAAATGGAGGCTCAGGCCACACATAAGAAAGCAGAAATGGAGGCTCAGGCCACAGAAATGGAGGTTCAGGCCACACCTAAGAAAGCAGAAATAGAGGCTCAGGCCACATATAAGAAAGCAGAAATGGAGGCTTAGGCCGCATATAATAAAGCAGAAATGGAGGCTCAGGACGCAGAAATGGAGATTCAGGCCACACATAAGAAAGCAGAAATAGAGGCTCAGGCCACACATAAGAAAGCAGAAATAAAGGCTCAGGCCGCACATCTGAAAGCAGAGAGAGAAGCTGAAGCGACATGCCAAAAGTCATAAATTGAAGTTTTGGAAAAACAATTCTGGAGAGCACTATGCGAGATCCTAGGAATCAAACTATCCTTGTCATCGGCATATCATCCACAGACCAACGGGCAGACGGAACACACAAACCAGACTCTGGAGCAGTATCTCAGGTGCTACACCTCCTTCTTCAGGATGATTGACGGACTCTTCTGCCATTAGCTGAATTCGTGTACAACAACGCAAATCACTCTGCTACCCCACAGTCTCCATTCTTAGCCAATTATGGGTTCCATCCCACATTCCTACCCGACAAGATTACAGAAAGTTCGGTGCCGGCTGCACAGGATATGCTGAAGTTTTTTTCATCAAATAACAAAGTTTTACAAGAAGTAATCACAAGGGCTCAGGAAGATAATAAAAGGGCCTTTGACAAGAGGAGGAGAGGCGAACTCATTCTGCACCCTGGGGACCAGGTCTGGCTAGCCACGACAAATCTGAAGATGTCTTGCCCATCAAGAAAACTGGGACCAAAATTCATGGGTCCATTCAGGGTAAAACGAAAGATTAACGAGGTGGCGTACGAGCTCACGCTTCCCGAATCCTTTAAGATACACCCAGTCTTCCACGTATCTTTGTTAAAACCCGCAACACCGGATCCTTTTCTGGACCAGAGGTCCAGACCCCCGGAGGCCATAAATATTGATGAGGAGGAAGAATTTGAGGTTGAAACGATCCTGGACTGTAGGAAGAGGAGAGACCAGACTCAATTCCTCATTAAGTGGAAAGGTTACGGCCCGGAGGAAAATTCATGAGAACCAGCCCAAAATATCCATGCCTCTAGATTAATTCGGGAGTTTTTCAGTAATCACCCACACAGGAGAGAGCAATTGGGCAGCCGGCGGCTGCCCGTAGGGGGGAGCAATGTCAGGGATCCAGGGCTCTGTGGCGATACGCCGGGCGGTGCACACACAGAACACCGACGCGCACTAGCTGGCAAATGGCAGGACCTGGGCGATCGCGGCAACAGCGACGGCTGCGCATGTGCACTCGCGATCGCGGACACGCGCCTGGCACCAATGACAGCGCAGGGCGTGCTATTTAAACGAGCCAGGAGGTATGTACATTGCCGTTTGGTCTGATTAATCTGTTCCTGTGTTCTGTTAGTGAAGCTTCCCTGTTGCCAATCTCTGCTTGATCCTGACCCTGCTGATTGTCTCCTGCTTGATCCCTGGCATGACCTGACCACTCTCCTGCCTGCCCCTTCCGTTTGATCTCCCGTTGCTGAACTCGGCTTGACCTGACCATTCTCTGTCTGCTCCCCTGGTACCTCGCTGCCCGCACATTGCCGACCTGGTCCGCCTGATTACGCCATACCTTGCGCTGTCCATCCATCCCACACGGATCAGTCCCTGCTGCCAGGCTTGCCAGCCTCTTCACATCAGGCCCTATTCCCAGCACACCTCTGATGGTACCCTCTACCATAGCCGGACGTATTCAGGGGTCGCAACCTCGTCTCAGTCTGCTCCAAGTCCATCCCCACCATCAGGGGCCCTGGTGAACAAGCAGATTGGGACTTAGACCCCTTGCCCTGAGGAACCCCGCGCTGTGGGCAGCTAGAGATACCGCCAGGTGGTGGCTGACAATGCCTAAGGGAACCGATAACTGAAGACAACTTCCTGAACTATTCACAACATCTCCTTCTTGAAGCTGTTGGGGATGCAACAGCATGTACTATATACAGTATTGTGTGTTAATAGCACTTGACCAGTAGATGGCACTGTACACTAAGGTTACCAGTTGTGCATATCTGTAAAACTTGTTGGTTCTTTTTTTTCTCTCTTTTTATAACCAAGATGTCTGCTGTTACAGTTTGCTGAAAAGTTTTGTATGCTTGCAACTTAAGCCACACAAGTAAACCAAGTTCTGCCTCATCACAAGCTACCAGTGTCTTCTCTAACACATAACCAACAGGTTATGGGCCCAGCTCCAGACACTGGAAAAAGGAGAACTACAAGTAAGTAAGTGCTGTATTTACAATCCTGCCAAATCCTGTGTGAGGAAACAAGAGCTGTATCCAATTCACTGAAAGATGGCAAGTGCTTCAGATATGAAGTTCACAATAGCAAAGCTCAACAATACCAACTACCAGCTATGGAAGTTTAAGCTTGAAATGCTGTCATCCAAAGATGACTTGTGGCCGGTACTAGATACACACAGACCCAATGACAACCCGGAAGAATGGGACAGAAAAAACAGGCAAGCAAAAGCAGTCATAAGCCTGTTAGTGGAGGGCGATCAACTCATTCATATAAGGAAAGAAAACACAGCTAAAGGTATGTGGACTGCATTACAAACACTGCATGAACGTGCAAACCTAAACAGTAAACTATATCTGCTGCGCAAACTGTATAAGATGAGGCTGGAAAAAGGGCAGGAAATGGGTGAACATGTAACTGCTATGATAGAAATTGTGGACCAGCTGGGTGCAATAGGTGAAGAAATGAAAGACAATCATGTAGTAGCACTAATGCTATGCAGCCTTCCAGAATCATACAGTGCTCTTATAAATGCTCTAGAAACTAGACCGGAAACTGAACTGACGCTAGAATATGTTAAGGGAAAATTAATTGATGAATACAGCAGAAGAAAGGAAGATTTGCATAGTGAAGAGAACGAGAGACCAGAGGCAGCTCTGAAGGTGCATGAAGGCATGGAATGAAAAGTGAACAAAATAATCAGAAAAGAAGGGTTCTCAAAAAGTAAAGCAGATCCATGTCTGTATTCAAAGAATCAAGAGAACAAATGGACATACATCCTAATATACGTCAAAGACATCTTGACGTGTTTTGAACAAGAAGGGGACTATGACCAAATAGTTCACAAACTGAAACAAAATTTTGAAATTAAAGAGTTGGGGAACATTACTCACTACCTAGGAATTCAAATAGAGCGGGAAGAGGATGGAAGCTATCTTCTTAACCAAAGTCAGAAAATTACAGAAATGTTAGAACAGTTTCACATGCAAGATGCAAAGAAAGCGAAAACACCAATGGAACCAGATTATCCAAAAAACAGTGGAACAGAAAACTTGTTACCTAACAATGATTATTACCGCAGGGCAATCGGAAAATTGCTATACATCGCCACCGTGACAAGACCAGACATCACCATAGCAGTGGGAATACTTTGCAGGAAAGTCTCAACACCGTGTCAACGCGACTGGAATGCAGTAAAGAGGGTAATGCAGTACCTAAAGGGAACAAATCGGATGAAGCTGCGACTTCCAGCATTGTTAAACCCAAAACTGATTGGATATGTGGACGCCGATTGGGCTGGAGACACCACTGACCGCAAATCTACAAGTGGTTACATCTTCCAATGATACACAGAGTAATAAAGTGAGTGCTAATTCAGTCCAGCAGCTGTACACTTCAAGGTAACCACAAAAAAACCTCAATGTAACATATCATAAATATAGTGCAGCGCTTAATTTAGTCCTTCATAGTTCATGGTTATTGGATGTTCCTTAAAGGAAAAATAGAAGCAGTGCCCACTCAGCAGAGCCACACTTGGTATAGTGCGGTAAGTATA
The DNA here is from genome assembly GCF_062004578.1 of Staurois parvus. Lineage (NCBI taxonomy): Eukaryota > Metazoa > Chordata > Amphibia > Anura > Ranidae > Staurois > Staurois parvus. The sequence goes on along the minus strand of NW_028318121.1, from coordinate 361,989 downwards.
AATTATCCCCTGGTGTCACTGGAAATGGACATCCGGATCAGCATGCAGAATGATGTCCCTCTCTGGATCACATAGGTTCAGGTGTATAAGGATTTAGGCTCCGTCACAGAGTTCCCCTTAAGGGATATGTGGGTGTTGCTCTAACTGTAGTGGGAACCTCCCTTTCTCGGTGGACACGGAGCTGTGTAATATCTGTGTAATATCTAGAAGGAATACTCCCCATGTGGGGTTAAAACAAGAGAGTGCTCATAGTGTAGTAAGGCTTGTAAAACCGAGCATTTATTGAAAAAAATATAGGATGCATCCAGCGTGTAACATCAAACAGCGGGTAACAGTAGTGAACACTAACCGTCCCTGAAAAGAAATGGCCGCCGGAGCTCCACGATGCTCTGACGGCGTGACGTCAACAGCGCAAGCAGGCTCCTCTAAGTTCTGCCTCATTACAAGCTACCAGTGTCTTCTCTAACACATAACCAGCATTTACTACGTAATCAGACGTGTCCAATGACACAGCAGATCACCGGTAAATGCAGTTGCAGCATGAGGAAAGTACTGCCGATAACTGGCAATTGTCAGAGGAGAGATCGGCACCGATCATCAGGGCAATGATGATCAGTGCCCTGATGATCGATGCCAAGCAGTGCCACCCACAAATGCCCAGTAGTGCCATCCACCTGTGCTGATCAGTGCCTAGTAGTGCCTCCCACCTGTGCCCAGAGGTGCCACCCTCCAGTGCCCAGCAGTGCCCCCATCAGTGCTGCCCAATATTGCCACCCATCAGTGCCCAGCAGTGCCGCCAGTCAGTGCAGTCAGTCAGTGCCACCTATCAGTGCCCATCATTCTTGCATATCAGTACAGCATAATCAGTGCCGCCTATCACTGCCCATCAGGGCCACCTATTGGTGCTGCATATCAGTGACACCTCATCAGTACCGCCTACCAGAGCCCATCAGTGCTGCCTATCACTGCCCATCAGTGCTGGCTATCAGTGCAGCCTCATCAACACACAACAGCGAAGGATAAAAATGACCTGTTTGCAAAATTTTTTACTTGAAACAAAGAAAAACTTATTTTTTTCAAATTTTTTGCTCCTTTTTTCGTTTATAGTGCAAAAAATGAAACACCCAGCAGTGATTAAATACCACCAAAAGAAAGCTCTATTTGTGTGAAAAACATTATAAAAAGTTCATATACAGTGTTGCATGACTGCGTAATTGTCATTCAAACTGCGACGGTGCTGACAGCTGAAAATTGGCCTAGGCAGGAAGGGGGTAGAAGTGCCCGGTAGGCAGGAAGGGGGTAGAAGTGCCCGGTAGGCAGGAAGGGGGTAGAAGTGCCCGGTAGGCAGGAAGGGGGTAGAAATGCCCGGTAGGCAGGAAGGGGGTAGAAGTGCCCTGTAGGCAGGAAGGGGGTAGAAGTGCCCGGTAGGCAGGAAGGGGGTAGAAGTGCCCGGTAGGCGAGGGGTTAAAACCGAACACATATGAATGACACAGGTTCTGGGGCTAATTGAATGCAGATAAGGCATCAAGAGAGTGGAATTCCCACCTTCATCAGCCCCAGAACCTGTGTAACTAATACAGTTGCAAGAAAAAGTATGTGAACCCCTTGGGATTACGTGGAGTTTTGCATGAATTGGGCATAAAATGTGCTCTGAACGTCATCTAAGTCACAACAATAGAAGAATACAGTCTGCTGAACATAATACTACACAAACATTAGATGTTGCCATGGTTTAATTGCCCATAACATGTAAACATTCACAGTGCAGGGAGGAAAAAGTATGTGAACCTTTGGACTTAATAACTGGTTGACCCTCCTTTGGCAGCAATAACCTCAACCAAACGTTTCCTGTAGTTGCAGATCAGACCTGCACAACGATCTGGAGTCATTTTGGACCACTCCTCTTCACAAAACTGTTTCAGTGTAGCAATATTCTTGGGATGTCTGGTGTGAATCGCTCTCTTAAGGTCATGCCACAGCATTTTAATCGGGTTGAGGTCAGGACTCTGACTGGGCCACTCCAGAAGGCGTATTCTGTGCTGTTGCAACCATTGTTTTGTTGAATTACTTGTATGCTTTGGGTCATTGTCCTGTTGCATCACCCATCCTCTGCAGAGCTTCAGTTGGCGGACAGATGGTCGTACGTTTTCCTGCAAAATGTCTTGATAAACTCTGGAATTCATTTTCCCATCAATGACAACAATCCGTCCAGGCCCTGAGGCAGCAAAGCAGCCCCAAACCATGATGCTCCCTCCGCCATGTTTCACAGTGGGGATGAGGTTTTGATGTTGGTGTGCTGAGCCTTTTTTTCTCCACACATAGTGTTGTGTGTTCTTCCCAAACAACTCAATCTTGGTTTCATCTGTCCACAGTATATTTTGCCAGTAGTGCTGTGGAACATCCAGGTGCTCTTTTGCAAACTTCAAACGTGCTGCAATATTCTTTTTGGACGGCAATGGCTTCCTCCGTGGTGTCCTCCCATGTACTCCATTCTTGTTTAATGTTTTCCTTATTGTAGATGTGTCAACAAAAATGTTAGCATGTGCCAGAGATTTCTGTAGGTCTTTAGCTGACACTCTGGGATTCTTCTTTACCTCATGCAGCATTCTGCGCTGTGCTCTTGCAGTAATTTTTACAGGACGACCACGCCTAGGGAGAGTAGCAACAGTGCTAAACTTTCTCCATTTGTAGACAGTCTGTCTTACCGTGGACACATGAACATCAAGGCTTTTGGAGATACTTTTGTAACCCTTTCCAGCTTGATGCAAGTCAACAATTCTTGATCGTAGGTCTTCTGAGAGCTCTTTTCTGCGAGGCATAGTTCACATCAGACAGTGCTTCTTGAAACCAGTAAACCCAAAACAGGTGTGTGTTTTTTAAGGGCAGGACAGCTGTCAGCAACACATCCAATATCATCACACTGATTGGAGTCAAGGTTGGCTCACTCCTGGCTCCAATTAGTTCTGGGAGAAGTCATTAAGCTAGGGCCTCACATACTTTTTCCTCCCTGCACTGTGAATGTTTACATGTCATGTGCAATTAAACCATGGCAACATCTAATGTTTGTGTAGTATTATGTTCAGCAGACTGTGTTCTTCTATTGTTGTGACTTAGATGACGTTCAGAGCACATTTTATGCCCAATTCATGCAAAACTCCACGTAATCCCAAGGGGTTCACATACTTTTTCTTGCAACTGTATGTGTTCGGGTGTAAAGGGGTGAGGTGGCCCCCCTAGGCTGCATTCACACTTGAGGGTTTTGTAGCTTGAAGATCGAAGATCCAAGAAAGCTCAAACTGAAAAAATGACTTGTTCTCTATGGGGCTTCTTCACACCTGATCACTGGAACAGGCCCCATAGAGAACAATTGATTTTGTAAGTTGGAGTGTTTTTGGATCTTGGATCTTCAAGCTACAAAACCCTCCAGTGTGAATGCAGCCTTAGAGTTGTACAACTACCAGTGAGGACGTATCGGCTTGTCTGCTGGTCTGTAGGACTACAAGGGGCAGCTTAGTAGAAGTTTTATTGCTTTAATCTGTGACAGTTTCAATCTGTTTTTGCATGCCTGTTCACTTGTATGGAAAGAGAATCAGTTCTGAACGAACGTTTGTTGACCCCGGCCCTAATTTTCACCAAAGTGTCCGATATTTTCCTGAGACAGGCACATTGTTCTGCAGGAGATTCTTTCAATATTGGTGTCCCTCCATATAATGAATCCTATGAACAAAGTACAAGTCACAGCCCAGCCTCGTCCTGTGTAGGAGGAAGTGACACCTCCCAGCTGGATTCTTCCCCGGTGTCAGAGACTTTCATTTCTCCTACTGTCAGCGATGGCGTCTGCTAATCTGAGAGCCGAGCTGGAATGTTCCGTCTGTCTGAACATTTATACAGATCCTGTAATGCTGAGATGTGGACACAACTACTGCCGGGTGTGTATTGATCGTGTTCTGGATACACAGGGGGGGTCTGGAGGATATTCCTGTCCTGAATGCAGACAGAAGTTTCCGGATCGTCCTGCACTGCACAGGAACATAACACTGCGTAACATAGTGGAGAATTTCCAGTCTGCTCAGCCTGATCAGGAGAAGTCCGGGGTCTTCTGTACTCACTGTGTGGACTATCCTGCACCTGCTGTTAGATCCTGTCTGCTATGTGAGGTTTCTCTGTGTGATAAACACCTGAGACTCCACAAAAAGTCCCCAGAACACATCTTATGTGACCCCACCTTGTCCATGGAGAGCAGGAAATGCTCCGTCCATAAGAAGATCCTGGAGTATTACTGCACTGAGGATGACACCTGTATCTGTGTGTCCTGCACTTTGGCTGGAGAACATCGAGGACACCAGGTGGAGATGCTGGATGAGGCTTCTGAGAAGAAGAAGGAGACACTGAGGAATGTTCTGCAGAAACTTCTGACAAAGAGAGAGGAGATGGAGGAAAGAGTCCAGAGTCTGCAGGAACACAGGAGGAAAGTAGAAGAAGAAGCAGCTGGTGACACCGAGAGATTCACTGCCCTGTTTATAGATCTCAGGAGACGTCTGGAAGACCTGGAGAAGAGAGTCCTGAGGGAAATCTCCGGGAGGGCAGAGCGGGTCTCCATCTTCATCCGGGATCTGGAAATAAAGAAGGAGGAGCTGTCCAGGAAGATGCGTGACATTGAGGAGCTGTGTAACATGACGGATCCACTGACTGTCCTACAGGAATCAGACACAGGTGACTTGTGTGATACTGAGGATGGAGATAATGAGGACAGAGAGAGACATGAGGAACTCCTCCATGATGGAGGGGGGCTGGATGTGGCTGGGATATCACACACATTACACACATTATCTGATATAATAACAGAGGGAAATGTATCCTTCTATATACAGGGAGCTGAGGACATATTACTGGATGGAAACACAGCTCATAATAATCTACATATATCAGATGACAGGAAAACTGTATCCAGGTCACATAGAAACCAGAATCGTCCAGAAACACCAGAGAGATTTCAGGATTATTATCAGGTGTTGAGCAGTCAGAGTTTCTCCTCAGGGAGACATTACTGGGAAGTGGATGTCGGGGGGTCAGATGGATGGATAGTCGGGATGTGTTACCCCAGTATAGACAGGAGAGGAGGGCAGTCACTGATTGGATATAATAACAAGTCCTGGGGTTTGCACAGGAATGGTAATCAGTATGAGGTGATACATGACAGTAAAGGGATCTCCTTACCCTCCAATCCCCCCAGTACCAGAGTCAGGATAGATCTGGATTATGAGGCCGGGTGGATCTCCTTTTATGATCTGTGTGACCCGATCCGACACCTCCACACCTTCACCACCACCTTCACTGAGCCCCTCCATGCCGGGATATGGGTAGGGGGAGGTTGTATAAAGATCTGTGGGAGGAATCGGGGGAAATGAGAACTCCACCCAGAGTGGTGACATCACAGGGAGGGGGGGCGGGATTGGTGGAACATTCAGCCAATAGTCCTGCAGTGTTTTCTATGATCCATATATTACTGTGAGACGTCTATCTATCTATCTATCTATCTATCTATCTATCTATCTATCTATCTATCTATCTATCTATCGGGGTTGACTGACAATTCTCAGACTAAGGCACTGCCCAAGGCCCGGGGGTCAGTAGAGTTCCCCATGAGAGGTTCTGTCCATCCCTTGAATGTGCCCAGAACGCTGTCACTGATATCGGTACACTGACTATTCCCTGTATATAACACTGATATCTGTACACTGACTATTCCCTGTATATAACACTGATATCCGTACACTGACTATTCCCTGTATATAACACTGATATCCGTACACTGACTATTCCCTGTATATAACACTGATATCCGTACACTGACTATTCCCTGTATATAACACTGATATCCGTACACTGACTATTCCCTGTATATAACACTGATATCCGTACACTGACTATTCCCTGTATATAACACTGATATCCGTACGCTGACTATTCCCTGTATATAACACTGATATCCGTACACTGACTATTCCCTGTATATAACACTGATATCCGTACACTGACTATTCCCTGTATATAACACTGATATCTGTACACTGACTATTCCCTGTATATAACACTGATATCCGTACACTGACTATTCCCTGTATATATAACACTGATATCCGTACACTGACTATTCCCTGTATATAACACTGATATCTTGAACATAGTGTAGAGAAATTATGTAACAAACGCATGGAATGTGGGCAGTGCAATATGTAGGTGGGGCTTTGTGTGGGTGGGGCTTGAGTGTGGGCGGGCACACAGGGGGCCCCATGATCTCCTATTGCCCGGGGGCCCCATGAGTTGTCAGTCCGCCCCTGCTGTCTATCTCTATAAAGTATAACTAAAGACAAAACGTATTTTAGTATTGGATGGGTGGAGAGGGATTAGAACCCCGGCCAGGTTTTTATTGCTGTCTGGGCCCCCATTGGGGAGATTCGGCCTCTCTATTTGTCCTTGTAACCATTATCACCAGAAGTAACAATGAAACAAATGTTGGGTTGTCACCAGAACAGGAATAGAGGGGAAATCTTCCAGTGGGGAGACTAGTTCTGGTGATCAGCAGGGATTCCCTCACTTTGCAGCAATTGTCTGTCATTTCCTGTTGTGGCGATGGGACAGGAAGTGAGGAGAAATCTCCCCAATGGAACACAGATGGCAATACAAGCCTGGCAGGGGGTAGAACCCTTTCTTGCTTCATCCAAAATAAAAAAGTTTTGTCTTTAGTTCTACTTTAATTTTCTAAACAGGAAGTGACGATGTAATACCAGCAATTTCCCTTCCCCCGCCCCTCCCCCTATGCTCTGCCCCTCCTCGTGGTGGCGCTATGTGCATCCATGATCACACACAGAGGATGGAGATGATCCATCAGTACAGAGGATGCAGTGCCATCATTGTGATGGGATAAGATGGGGTCACCCCTACATCTAGGAGAGGTCACATGACA